>NC_047587.1:12223000-12546500 GCF_011004845.1 Esox lucius
GGTTTGCTCTGCTTTGTTTGGTACAGCTTCTGTTTGTAAGGCACCATTGAGTGGTTAGTCTGTATCTTAACAGTGTCAAATTCAGTGAAGGTGATGTGCTTGCTTGCATTGATTGACTGTTAATTAAATCAGGCTTTGTCAGTATGCAAGCTAACCTGAGGACCATTACTATCGAGTCCGCCAATATTCAGTATATAGGAGTTTCATTATTAAAAATTGTCAATCTGCAATAGTTACCTTATAAATACGTCCCTCGGTTTTTTAGCAAAACAACTGGTGGAACTGATGTATGGTTAGTTGGAAAACGTATTACATGTGGCTATATTTTATATAGTGGCACGTGAAGCTGAGAATCAAGTTTCCTGATGGAGATCCACTGTTTCCAGGCAGATTAACAATATCATTATTCCGTAATGAAACCGATATATAATATATACTGAATGCATATATGTATGAGAAGTATGTAGGTAAAACTATAGAAAGACAGAGAGATAAAAAGACAGAGCGAGAGAGGGAGACAGAGAGTGAGGGAGGGAGGGTGGAGAGAGGGGGAGATGCGGGGAGAGAGTGTGAGAAAGAACGAAGATGGAGGGATGGAGAAAGAGTATAAGGAATAATAGTCAATAAAGGAAAACCAGCAAAAAGGGAACCAACACCTAACCACAATTAAGCATTATTTGACAGGTCTGTCATTTTCTTAGGCTAACTGGCTCTCAATTAGGAAGAGGACCCAACGATTCTACAGTAACAACAGTCCAAATCGCAAAATAGCCGACACACCTTCTGTAACCAAGCCCATACCTTGCCCTACACCATGAGGCACTGCTCTGAGGAAGACAGTGACACATTTGCTGCAATAATGGAATTAGAGCTTGGGCTGTTATTCCCCCAGGGGCATCTTGCCAAGGTTCTCCAGTGGGTTTCCTGCTGAAGCTATTAACATGTCACAGCTCTGTCATCTAATACAAGCAGAATGGACTTCTCTGGTCTGTTATCTCAGACCGTCATATTTGATTTTCAGGTTCAGAGTGGTGTTACAAAATAAAGGAATTATTGAGTTCAATTATAAAAGGCTTTTTATTCTGCAATGGGCACCTGTGGGGGAAGTGTATCTGTGGTGGATGTGCAACTGGAATGGAGGTATAACTGTTTGGATGTGTAACTGGGGTGGATGTGTACAGTGATGGAGGTGTAACTGGGGTGGATGTGTAACAGTGGTGGAGGTGTAACTAGGGTGGAGGTGTACCTGTGATGGAGGTGTAACTGGGGTGGATGTGTACAGTGATGGAGGTGTAACTGGGGTGGATGTGTAACAGTGGTGGAGGTGTAACTAGGGTGGAGGTGTACCTGTGATGGAGGTGTAACTAGGGTGGAGGTGTACCTGTGATGGAGGTGTAACTGGGGTGGATGTGTAACAGTGATAGAGGTGTAACTGGGGTGGATGTGTAACAGTGATAGAGGTGTAACTGGGGTAGATGTGTAACAGTGGTGGAGGTTTAATTGGGGTGGGGGTTTAACTGGGGTGGATGTGTAACAGTGGTGGAGGAGTAATGGGGGGGGGTAATGTCTTCTACATGGCCCTGGTCCCTGCTCTGAACTAAAGCTCCTGAGGGAAACCCTGTACTACCTGACTGAGGCAGCCAAATGCAGAGATGTATACAGCGACTGCAGTGGCTGGGGATTTGTCACAACAAGATCCAAGGGGGCTAGTTCATCAAACTCCTTTATGTTTGCCATCAGGACTGTAGAAGCACGGCGCCTGAGCCTGATCCGGACCGATTGCCATAGAAACAGAGCATTTTATGGCCACAGCGATCAGTCATAGAATCACGAAGCATTGTTGAGAATAAAAAAAAATCCAATGTATCATAATGGATAAAACACATTGATCAGATGGTGTTGTTATTGTCCTTACATTACAACAGAAGTTGTTAGTAACCACAACACGGTAGCCACAAACTACAACTACCAAAGCGCCGTTTATCGCGTCACATGTTTTGACACCATTATATCTGCATCTCTTGCAACAAAGTGTAAGTCATTCCACTCAGAACCTTTTGAGCACCACACAGAATAACAAAGCTACTGAAAATAAATGAAAAGTAATTGAACAATAATTTTCTTCTTTCCAGTCAAATAGCATTCTGCAGTGAATTCTTGAGTATTTACATATGTATGCAATCTAAATGTACCATATGGAAGGCCATTTTACAACAACTTGTAGGCCCCTATAATCTGGTTTGGTATCAAACTACATTTTAGACATATTAGCTGTCTAACTAGTTAGCTAATAACAGTGACCTCTAGACTAGATCCATATATATTCTACTGTAGTCAAACACTCAATCAGAAATTGGGAGATGTAATGTGTGTGTGCTGCGCTCTGCTGTGTGCAAATGTGAAACTTGTAAATGTATATGTTGTTTATGGAACAAGTTCATGGATCAGGTGATAATCAGTCAGTGTTAATGTGCAGAATCTCGTGAAAACAACAGGTGGACAGAAAATGACAAGACATGGACAGAAAATGAAAAAGATAAAATCTTCCTCAATGTAATTTGATGTGGAGTCCTGGGCTGTATCTTTATCTGAGAGGAGGCCACTGCTAGAGAATAAACCAATGAGGTACAACACCTCCACGCCAGTGAGGGGATGAGAGGAATGAGAAAGAGAGGGACCGAGTGTGTGTCTGAACGTGTGTGTGTTCATGCATGGTTTTAATCCCTGGGAGAGGTATTGCTGTGTGACCACCCATACTCCAACAGCCCTCCACCTACAATAGGAACAGAAGGACACTCAAGGGGGGAGGTGGGAGGAGGTGGAGGAGCACCTCCACAGTCAGGGGCTTTGCGTCGAACCACACCCAACCCAGGTCCACAAATACTCTCTCACAGGATCACACACACAAGTCCAAACAACGCAGCACAGTTTCCAGAGCACTGGGTCAAAACCTAACAGCGCAGAGCTGATAATAAACCACCAGGAGATGAAATGGCCTCTTTAAGCGCAATACAAAATACTTCTACAGCACCAACTGACATCCAATGTCAAGGAGTCTTAAAACAGAGTGAATGGTGCAGTGTCATGTGACCTTGCAGCGTCAAGCTCTGTTTAAGGAGAGGTTTTCCTTCAGGACATATGCTGTCTTGTAAATACGTATCATCGAAAGGAGGACAGGAAATACAAATGAATCTGCGTTCACAGAGGAAGAACTCCAGACGACCATCAGTAAGAATAACACCATTTCATTAAGTAACACCATTAATGAGCATATTGTAACAAGGCAACATCAGTGACTACTGGTAAAGCTGCTAACACAGTGGCAACCAGGAAACCATTAGACTGATTTGGCAATGGTACAGTCAGTTTCCTAGTGACACTAAGAACATTGAGTGGTCTTGTTGTGTCAGTGCAAATCATGACTGTCACCCGGCGGAGAGGCCAACAGCAATTACTGTCTACTACACCATAAAACTGCCTTGTACCCAGCTCCCTCCTTCTTTCTTTTATTCGGTTAATTTTTTCAAGGAAACACTTGGTACTTTGTGTTCATTGCGGCATAGAGCTGTCTGGGCTTCTATTCACACACATACCCACCCAAACTGAGCCGGCCTTTTCAATTAGCCCATTGTCAATTTCCTCAGGGTGAGCCCAAACTAATTGGTTTTGTGCACGTCTGTGTGTGTGTGTGTGTGAGAGAGAGAGAAACACACAGTGCCTGTGGAACCTGAGCAGACCTGGTACATACCACCGCTGAGTACAGACTCCGCAGACAGACAGCTCAGCAGACAGACAGCTCAGCAGACAGACAGCTCAGCAGACAGACAGCCAGGGTTAGGGTTAGGACAGGGAACAGACAGGGAAATGCTCACACAACAGACAGAGACAACCAAATGAGGAAAGGGAAACTAGATTAGACCAGGCTGCCCGCTGAATTTTATTTAGTGAGAGAGAGACAGAAAGTTAAGTAGAGTAACAGAGATAGGCTCAATTAAACTTGACTCAGCCATACATAACGCTATAATTTATATGCTGAGTGTGTGAGACGTGACTCCACCAACCCAAACCATGTGAAGCATTACCGAGAACATCCATCAGGAAATCCAGATAATTTATGCAAAACGGTCCTAATTAACTCTTATAACCAGCAGCATTGATGTCAATCAGCCGTCGGTCGGTGAGCCAATGTAACACCACTGCAAACTCTCTGTGGTAGCGGAGACAGGATGACAGCGCAGAATGAGGGAGCGTCATAGAAAACGATGAACCTCCTTCAGCCACCCAACAACCTGCCCCCCCCAACCCCCTCCCGAACCCAATCCCCACCGCCACCCCACCACGCGGATTGGGGAGCTAAGAGTTGGGTTCTCTCTGACCAGGCCAAGTCAAGCGGAATGCGGCTAGCCCGAGAACAACAGCCATTACGTCAACACGCAGTCCACTGCGACGCGACGTGGCGTTGTGCACCAATGACTCATGGGTTAAACAGCAGTGGGCTGGGAACCGTACCACCAGGGCCAAGTGTTGGGACCGGAGAACAACAATCCCTGGTTGACACCACTTACTAAACACCTGCTCGGTTTAATACCCTGCAATTCTAAAGCCCCAGTGGCCATGAGCCATTAGGCGTTTTATGAACAGTAGCTAGCTAGGCCTCTATTATGTGCTAAACAGAATTTTGAACAGGGCTTTTGAAGATTATATTAGCTCTATAATCTCCACTCTCTCTCAGGCTTCTTATCTCCGACAACTTGCATCACAATGAAAATACCACTAACCTGGTTTCAGCATACGTTGCCCGTAATCCTACTCATTAGGTTTTATAATTGAGTGGGAGGTATGCAAATAATTGGGTGTCGTTAACATATGAATAGAAGTCCTGTTGTCGAGAGAGGCCCGAAGCAGACCATAAGCTCAAAACAAGTGGCCCCATTTCATTTAGAAGAACACTGTACAGGACTGAACAATCAAACCCATCTTTATTCAGTTTCCAAAAACTATAATGGAGATGATTATTTGTGAACAGACATAGCCAAATCAGAAGTCCTCTGTTTACAGTAGGCTAGCTAGGTGAGTGCCACATAAAACATTAAAAGCACTTTATTTCATGTCCATAACAGGCGAATAAATCCGCTAATGTACTGGGCTCTAAAGGGCCGGTCCAGTTTCATGGATTGTGTTAACACCAGTCAGCGGTTCCATGCCAACCCAGTGTCCCTCATCGTATTATAGCGCACAAAACACGTCAGCAATCACTGGGGTTTCTTCTTTTTACTACACACCCACACAACACGCACACACACACAAACACACACACATAAGGTGATACACCCAGTTGTTCTGTCTCTTAGCATGACGTTTAGCCTTGATATCGCCCAGGTAATCCACCCAACGTTATTCAGCAGAGCCACTTTCATGAGAAGCCCTTTTTATAATTCAGGTGAGAGATGTTCCACTCTAATCACACACCCACCCACACACACACACGTGTTACAAAGAAAAGCAATCACTGTCTGTTCAGTCTGAAAGGAACATGATAGCATTGGCTTTCCTCTCATCATCCAGTCACCGTTTCAATGGGTTCAATCAGTGCTGAATGCATGTACCCAGTCAGTCACATTCTCACATTCAAATGACAGCACAATGCCAGGCCCTGTCACTGGGGTACACAGCACATTCTTCAGAGTTGTGAAAATAAAATAACACGGCTCGATGTGCTCTAATGTTCCCGTAAAAGCTATCAATATGATAATCATGATAATTTGATGACAGGCAATGTGATTGGTACAGCAGGTGTCGTGTCGAATGCCTGCCTGTAGCATCTGAGCAAAATAATTGGAAAGACGTCTTTTCGATATCTATTCGTCATCTTTTCAACCAGGAAGACGCCTTTTCAAAGTACTTTGCTCAGTGGGCTGTATATTAGTGGGAGTCATTCAGCAAGATTGAGTCTCTTTACAGCTGTATACTAGTGGGAGTCATTCAGGGAGAATGGAGTCTCTGTACAGCTGTACACTAGTGGGAGTCATTCAGGGAGAATGAGCTGAGACTCTTTAGAAAGGCAGTCATTAAAAGGAGATCACGCCTCTGAGGAGGGAGACTGTGGTTCTAAACGTGACCTCTGTTTGATAGAGGGTTGCCACACTGTAATTGTAATTACTAGGAGAGGGTCTGCTGAGTCAATGAGACTACAGGAACCCTGGTGTGTGTATGTGTGTGTGTGTGTGTGTGTGTGTGTGTTTGTCCGAGGCTGGTCCAATCTGGTGTGATCAGAAGGAACAATGTCCTATTTAGGATTTGGCTCTAATAAGATCATGATGTGTGTAGATCTTAAGCACATTAGGACAGGTCTGTGTGTGGACAGCAGGACTGTGCTAAGGGTCAATCCATTCATATGCTGAGCGGTGGCACATCGTTACCATAGACAAACGAGCTGGTACTTCACAAGAACCACTGCAATCCAGAAACTCGTACCCATGGAACTTTTGAAGCACTGAATAGAAAAAAAAACAGAAAACAAATGGCACACTAACCAAACAAAAAAATTGAGTGTGAAGGTTGAATGAAAGTCTTGAGAAGATTCACACAGACACTGTAGCTGTGGTGTTTTAGAACATGGAGTTCAACAAGTTTGTTTATTGTGAAATACAACACTTGTGAACCACTTTTAAATTGCGTGTGTGAAAATCCCCAAAATGACAGTTGTTTTTTGAAGTGCGGCATGAGCCAGTTCACTTGATGTTAAAGGACTCCGCGATCACTCAATACTAGATTCTCTCCCTCAGTAATATATCTGAAGGAGCAGCCAGTGGAAGAGCACTCCGTATGCATGGCAACCCTGTGGTATTGTCAGATCTCCATGCCTACAAAGATGTCACCCTTCTTCAAACACAGACATAACCCAAAGCCACAGACCGACACAAAGCGGCCATTTCTCAATTCACCAGAAAACCTGGAAGAAAAGTGTAAAGTTGACATCTGCATTCCCGTTGGAAATCTCCAGACAATCTCTGCTCCTTCAGATCACCACAACAGAGGAGTGATTGAAATCGTAGCCCTTAAGCATGTCCGCTGGATGTTATGAGGCACTGATGGCTTATTCTCTTTGGGCCAGAAGCCCTCTGAGGGGAGCCAATATTGGGAGTTTGCTTTAAGCTTAACATTATGACAAAAGCCTCTGTGTGGGAGACAGACATGGGAGGAAGCGGTGTTCTTCTAGTCTCACACGCACAGCGAGAACTCTCGGTTATTTCCGTTATGTCTGAAGGCCAGGCCGACCTTCATGGATAAAGTCATTTCTATATCAATAGTCATTTGTACCTTGGCAATTCCTATAGTCAGATTCAAAGTATTTTATTTATCAAATGCACCAAATAACATAGCATCATTTTAAACAATGAAATTCTTGTGACATGGCACATGACACCTTATACCTCCTCGTCCTGTTGTCAGAGAAGATCTGCTAATTCAAGCGTTGCAGGATGTTGAATGTCATTACTGATGGACGCCCGAGAGCTGTGGGTCAGTGCGCTGTAGACTAGCCAGGCCCTCCTGGTCCGGACCAGTACCTCTACAGAATCAACAAGCATTCTTTTGACTGCACATTGCTTTTTACAACCTGCTGATGGTCAGCACTGCCTTCTCCGGGGCCTCTTGCCCGGGCGTCGGCTGGCTGTGCTGTGTCAGCCTGCTACACAATATCACTGGCTGTGAAGAGTGCGGCTCCGGTCTGACCACTGGAGGGCTTCACTCTAGCAGAATTGTCTCTCACTCACTAGAAGTTCCCCGGGGAAACATGTCTTGCCTGTGGGAAAGTGTGGTGGATTAATGAGTCTTGTGGCAGGTGGTTCACGCACGCGCGCACAGTCATCTGAAAACACACACCCATCCGCTACACCCGCCCCTACCTACTCCTCCACCTGCCTGTGTATCTGAAAGGTCTGCAAGCCCCCATCTCTCTCACACTCCCTGCTCCCACTTCCCACAATCAGTCCCACACAGTGTGTCCCATCCCTCGTCCCTGAGCCAGGAAACCTAATCAAAGACTCTTCGCAGGCGCTAGGATCTCTCAAACCCATTCATTGTCCTCTATAGGCTTCCCTACACGGCGTGGTCCGGGCCTCTCTGAGTCTGCCCAGGCCGGGTCCTGTATGTAACACTGTAAGGAGTTCCTTTCCCCAGAACCCAGTCCCACTTTGTCTCCTTTGTGTACTAGCTGACGGGAAGAAAGGAGTTGTAGGACAGAGCCCAGCCAATCAAAGAGAATGTCCACAGAGAAAAGGCAGTATGGAAAAATTCAAGGGATTCATTGTAGTAAAGAGCTGTGGAAGAACCAGCCCGTACTGTATGTGCAATTATGGATTTCGCCACTAAGCACACGTATTCCTAATACAGAGAAATGCTTAGATTCATTTTTTCAGGCATTAGTATTCTTTATTTGACACAAAAGTGAGAGAGGGGTTTTGCTGAAACAGCACATGGTCGGAATTAAACCCACGCTGTTCTAATAAATGTAGGCAGTGGCTTGGCCTGGCGGTCCACATGGGCATCCTTCGATTTGAATAACACATTTCCTTGCTGTGCCTGAACAAAGCACCGATCCAGATTCCATACGCGTTAGAATGATCGCGTCAACATGCCCTGCGTGGTATTTCATCCATGTTTTTACACGAGTTAGAATTCTTCAAGTTTTGGAAAGTACGAATCTACAGCCTGACGGAGACAATAACCAAATTAAACTTTGAATGTGTGTGTGTGTGTGTCAGAGTTATCTATAACTTGATATGAAACCAGAAATGTAACTGAGCTCCATCTCCTCCCTTCTCTTCTCCCCCTCTCTGTCCTCCCCCCTCTACTCTCTCCAGCTCCATTCAGACGGAGCAGGTGAATACAAATCACTTCCCCGCCAATGCTCTTTAAAAGCACCGGCCGTCCGTTCTCAGACAGCGACAAACAATGGTCCTTTCAAAATGTGAGAAAATCAAATCATGCTATTTTCTGGTGGGAGAATCACAGAATAAAAAGACAAACCGAGGGAGTAGCAAATGTATTTGTTGTTTTCATCAAAAGAGCGTGAATACTATTCACTGGAAACATTTCTTACAGAGAACCTGGAGTGTAACAGTTTGTTTTTGGATGTGAAATGATTTGAGTCTGGGGTGATCTACCTTCCTCCACAGCACCTGTCCACTGCTCAACAAATGCTAACTCCATCAGGGGGTAGACACTATTAGTATGGGTGACGGTGTCCGGAGGTTTCCGCCGCAGTGATACACCAGGCGAAAACCAAAACGTGAGGAAAGGTAGAGTGATGTCAAATACCCAGTTCAAACAGCCTCTTTCAGCCTGGTCTCAATGAGCTGTGCCTACACTGGCCTGAGCTATCGCCACTCTATTCCACTCCATTTCATGAGTCAGGTTTTCATATGCTAAGTTCGACAAACATCCTCCAAAGAAGCCAAAGAAAGCAACAATTCATCAAAGGTAGCCCAGAGTAAACTAACTACTGCTCCTACTGTATGTGCCCTGAATACACATTCTCCCTCTCTCCTTCTCTGTCTCTCCTTCTCCCTTCTCTCCTTCTCTGTCTCTCCTTCTCCCTCTCTCCTTCTCTGTCTCTCCTTCTCCCTCTCTCCTTCTCTGTCTCTCCTTCTCCCTTCTCTCCTTCTCTGTCTCTCCTTCTCCCTCTCTCCTTCTCCCTCTCTCCTTCTCTGTCTCTCCTCCCTCTCTCCTTCTCCCTCTCTCCTTCTCTCTCTCTTTCTCTCTCCACTCTCTCCTTTTTTTCTCCAAAGTACAAGTTGATGGAAATTGATCTGATTAACTTTTAGACACTCAGTAACTGCTGATATTTTACAGAGAACAAAATAACAGTGAAATAAGGATCTCTCCTCGCTAAGCGGATTGGATGTTCTCATTACTTGGCTGTGACCTTGTTTCATTACAGAAATACTTTGGAGAAATTAGAGAAAGGCAGTTTGAGATTAGCGGTAGCTCCAGTCCCTGTAGTTTAGTACTGAAAGATACTTCTAAACCAGGGCTTACAGTGAACAGGACGTTTGCCCTCAAGATATGTTTGACTGGAGTTTCCAGTAACGTGTTCTCATAATCAGAAGAGGAACTGTCTGTACTTACTGATACATGTATTTTTTACTGAACACTACAGCTGTTCACCTCTGATGTTAATCAAAGCACCGACATGGCAGTGGCCCTGAGCTCTCAAATCAAACTACAATGACGCTGATGATGTTGACTCTTTAAAACCCCCATTTGCGTGTACGATCACATCCAGGTATCAGTTTGTGCTGTTTAGCCAACTGTCACTAGCAAGACAGGATATAAAACCGTCAGAGACTAAATTAAGTGAAAAGGCTTTCAACACAGCTAATGTACACTTATCTAAAAGTGAACGTCACTAATGTACACTTATCTAAAAGTGAACATCACTAATGTACACCCCAGCCCTTTTGTCAGTGATGTTGGCCTGACAGGTGGACCCATTACCACCACTTCATGCTCATCGTCAACAGTCTGAGTGGGACTGGTCCAGGGCCCAGTCGGGCCCCATCCAGACATTTATCTTAGTGCTCCATCTAAACACACATCCTGCCTGCTGTCAGGTCCGGCCAGAGTCTAAAACAATGCCTGGAAAATCACCTCGCCACACGTCAAACAATTATTGCACTGGTTCCCAGAGCGGAACATCACAGGATTCCATTTAACATTAAAGGTCCGTTCCGGTTCCACCATTAAATGGGTTCTGGTCAATGTTCCGCGAGGCCCGGGGAGGGGTATGGTGGGAGCAGAAGAGAGTCCAGCCTGAGTGGTGTTCTGCATTGTCATGGTGGTTTCAGCCACAGACACAGCCAGGTGCATTGTGCAGGGCTGGCAGCAGGTGTGTAGGGGGCTCCATCTGAATGGGTCCATCTGTATTCCGCACCACGTAAGAGTGTGTGGTTTATATTGATGAACAGACAGTTCGGTCCTAGGAACCATGACCCGGGTCTAATGACCAGATGAATCATGGGAGTTTTAAGGCAGCTCACTGCAAGTCACCACTCTCTGCAGATAAGACCGAGCACAGCATCACACATCAGGCCACTTAGACATTTAGACACAATCCTCTCTGTCCAGCCACCTCTATCAGGTAGGATTTGGGGATTGTTTCATAGAAGGGGCCCGGAAATGAAAGCAAATTCCTCCATGCGTTTTATACAAGGTTAAACTAAAAAGATGGATAGAAGATGTTGAGAAAGGTAGTCACAGAGGGAGAAGCAGAGGTTGACAAGAAGGAGGAGGGGAAGAAAGAAGGATGAAATGAAGAGGCAGGTGTAGACCTCCATGTCCCCTGCCTGTCCACTCCATCTGTCTATCTGTCCTGCAGGTTGTCAGGCCAGCTCAGCTGAATCATAGGAGCCGGAGCAGAGCTCCCCAAGGAGAACCTGTCCGCCTCCTCGTCTCCCACTCACTGACGCAACACGGTCGTAGCAACACAACTAGAATTATAAAGCAGATTAAAAAAGACTCCTGCCGGAATGACGGGGAAGAGAAACAGACATTAGCCTGTGATGTCTATTATATTGCAGGTGTATTTTATAATTGTATAACGGTGTTCGTCTTAACAGGCTCATGCGTTATGTTTATGTTTATTTTAGTGGCGGGTGGGGGCGGTCATGCTGAGACCAAAGGCCTCTTTTGCGGATGGGCCCCGCGTGAAACACACTTTACATTATTCTAAACATGTACAGTACAAAATGGGATGAACACAGATACTATGAGCACACTAAGCATAAGAGAAATACATTGTCTTATGAGTAGATTCCTCTGACAACTTTCTGAATTGCCTTAGAGGCACCAGATAATTTGATTTCAAACAATCCTAGAGATTACTCCAAATGTGAGGCGCAGAAGAACTGAAAGCTGATTTACCTCAATATAGTTCTCTGGGTTACACTGCACTATTGTGCAAATTATCGTCTGAGGTGTGTTTTCGCTACTTCTGCGTGGGCCCCAGGAAGTGTGTCCGTCAGAGGTTTAGGGACCTCACGGACACGTTAAGGAGCTCTGGGACTCACTGGCCAAGCCCACGGGTCACTCCATGTAACACCAGATCTGGGACCTGCCGAGATGTGTCTGATGGGTGTCAACTCCATCTGTGCTACAGGAACTACAGTGGCTTCCTCAAATGTTGAGATCCAACCTGCTGGTCCAACCAGCGCAATGTAACAAATGAGTCCCAGCAGCTTGTAGACAGGGACACAGACGTTCGGACATGCGCACACGCACACACACACACACGTTTAGATGTAGACTGCAGCCTTGTGTGGGGGGGATACTGCAGTGTAATGTTCCGGTTCTTACTCAGAGTCCACAGAATCTGGACTCGTTGTCCCCCCCTTCGGGCCATAGTAACCCTTCATGTGGGTGGTTGTATCTAAACAACTGCAACAGGTTGACAGTTTTGATAAACTCCTCTGCCCCTGTGCCCGCGGACATCTAAACACACAAACAACAAGGACGCAAAGCCTGTCCCGAACACACGCGATACGAGGTAACCCTGTGAAAGAGAGCCTGGGTGAGGTAAACAGAAACCTCTACATCGGGTCTATTCACTCCTCCCCACTGAAAGCTGCGGCTCACAAAGACCCATTGGTTCACGCCTCAGTGGGTTTCAAACTGCCGATTCAGTGTGTGCCCTCTCACTGCAGCGCCATATCTGTAGCAGTATTTCTGAAGCACTCTCTCTCCATCTACTACCTGTAGCACTCTAACTCAAATCAATTCAATTCAAATGGCTTTACTGGCATGGCATGTGTTACTACAGACATTGCCAAAGCAAACATCAATATATTAAAATTATTAGGCAAAACAAACAAACAAATATATAAATGAAAACATAGTGAACAACAACGATCACAGTTACAAGTATGTAGGGGGAAGGATACAGTTATTACTGTAGATTCATTATCCTGATACATTGTTAAGTTGGTTGTCCCTTTCGGGTGTGACAGGAAGCTACATATTTTGCCGCAAATATAGCACAAGTGGATTTCTCTCCTAGAATAAGCTGCATTTTCTGTTGTCCTAACTCCCTCTCTCTTTCAGTTTCTCTCACTTTTTAGAAGTGTCTCTATCTCTGTAGCCCTTTCTCACTTTCCTTTCTTCAACTTCATGGAGCTATTTGACATAGGTAACTGTTGACACTGCCAATGCAATAAATTGATTTATAATAATAATAATAACAGAAGTGAAAATTAAATATAAGAAACAAATCCACTATTTCGAGTAGACATTAGACACGTATTTAAATGGATAGGCATATTAGAAATAATTTTGTAGGGTGTCCTGTGACCCTAAAATGTGCCTAACTTCTCTTGCTATCTCTTTCTCTCTCTACTGAAATGGTCATTTAAAAGTGTGGACTCAGCCTATCTGGCCAGGGGCTCACAGAGGTATAATTGACTACAGCATTCAGAACAGCCAACAGAGAGAATTAGGGCAATTGATGGGGTGAGAGAGAGTGAGGCGCAGACGGCGGGGGTGAAGAGTGAGGGAATGTGTCTGACTGTGTGGTTAGTGTTCATCATCCGACGGCGAGCTGTGACGGCTGGGACGAGCACCGAGATGTCAGTAGTCCTTTACATCTCCCTCTCTCAGTCTCTCTCTAATCCCCTCCTCTACTACATACATTGTACACTGGTCCCCCATGGGAATCAAACCTACAACCCGAGGATAGTCAGCGACATGCTCTATCAAACTTGAGCTACTGAAGACCCAGTATCCAACACGTTTTTATCACGATCTCATACTGCTCTGTGCTGTAATGTGTATGGGGCACCAGAATGGCGGGGCGGTAGGAGAAACAGCAGACTGGCTGGGCGGGTGGAGAAACAGCAGAATGTCTGGGCGGGTGGAGAAACAGCAGAATGGCTGGGCGGGGGAGAAACAGCTGAATGGCTGGGCCGGTGGAGAAACAGCTGAATGGCTGGGCATTAGGAGAAACAGCACAATTATGGGGGTGGCTGGAGAAACAGCAGAATGGCTGGGCATTAGGAGAAACAGCAGAATTATGGGGGCAGTAGGAGAAACAGCACAATTATGGGGGCGGTAGGAGAAACAGCAGACTGGCTGGGCGGGTGGAGAAACAGCAGAATGGCTGGGCATTAGGAGAAACAGCAGAATGGCTGGGCAGTAGGAGAAACAGCAGAATGGCTGGGCAGTAGGAGAAACATCAGACTGGCTGGGCAGTAGGAGAAACAGCAGAATGGCTGGGCAGTAGGAGAAACATCAGACTGGCTGGGCAGTAGGAGAAACAGCAGAATTATTGGGGCAGTAGGAGAAACAGCAGAATTATTGGGGCAGTAGGAGAAACAGCAGAAAGGCTGGGCAGTAGGAGAAACAGCAGAATTATTGGGGCAGTAGGAGAAACAGCAGAAAGGCTGAGCAGTAGGAGAAACAGCAGAATGGCTGGGCGGGTGGAGAAACAGCAGAATTATTGGGGTGGGTGGAGAAACAGCATAATACAGAATGTTTGGGTGGCAGGAGAAACACCAGAATAAGGAAGATGGCAGGTGAGATCCTTCACACCTTCCACATTTCTTATTCTATGCCAGCATGTGTTAGAATGGATTTACAGATCTTAAGTCTTGTGTTGCCACACATCCAAAATTACGTGTTCATTCAACACAAGAAAGCTGGAAGGCAGGTTATTTTATTTTTCCCAATTTGGGCATATCTAACGACATTGATGGCACTGTGTCATTGCAGCAACAGATTCAGGAGAGTTATCGCAGCATGCTTTCCTCATAGCTCTCTGCGCCAAGCCATTCTGCTTTTTTACAGACCGTCCACGACCGAAGTTAAAAAAATGTATTCAAATGATCGTATGCCAGACAGCGTGGTACCATACGGGAGGCTGGGCAGGAGGCTGGCCGTACGATAGTTACTGTCGTGAGCGAGCGTAATAAGAGAAAACGTAAACATGGCTACGGGGGACTTGAATATACTAAGTTATTATTTCTCGGCCAAAATACGACCAAACCAACTTATGCCCGGGAAACGTCCCAACCTGTATTGTTTTAATGTCATGAAAGAACATGAACGGGCCATACCTGTGGATGTCCTGGTTTCTATGACAATTCGTTTTCAAGTGCCATTTATAGATTATTTTTTCAGCTCTACATGGGCCACATGATTATTTAACGCAGTTGGAACACTTGAGTTTCATAGTGACATGTCTAAGCCTGGACTCAATGGGGGGTGAAGCTTGGACCAAAAGGACAGGCTTGTTACCCTGACAACTTGAAGCTGTTCCCTGCACTCAACAGACAGACCGGGTCACTCCAAATGACACTGGATCCCTGCATGAAGTGCGCACGTTCATTCTGCCCAAGCCAAAGCCATTTCCAATGGACACACTGGTACACTAAAATGGTGGGCAAATGCCAATCACTTACCGGCACGCAGACGGATGCAAACACACGCATAGCACACGCACACACACACACACGCACACACACAATGAGTTATGCCCAGTGATAGGAGGATACCAAAGCCACACAAGGAACAGCAATAAAACAAGGCATTGATTTCATCCCCATCACTGTATAATAAAGTGGTGCCAATTTGTTATGACGGAATAATGCTTTCCACTTAGCATGCAGAAGAAATCACAGAACGTCCTTCACTGAGTCGAAACATGACAGAAGGACAGGCAGTCATTTCTATTCATACCAAAAGTGAAGAAACAACTTCTTGTTTTGAAACAGAGAAGTTTGGCAATAACATTCCACACACTGGAGAGGGAATATGAGATGTGCTGTGAAGCATTAAGAACCACTGCATTCTTGACATAAGACAGCCTGACTTACAGTAAATCCACTCTCCCCGCCTCTTCAAGACTCTCCTCCCTGTTTGAAATGGCTGGCTCTTCTCCTTGACTCTGAAAAACAAGCAGAAATAAAGAATCAGTCCTACTGTAGATACCAGCATTCGTATAGATCACTATATGACCTTTCCCCGTTCCCATCAAACGGAAACATAGCTTAACCAATCTAGTCCCCCCCCGATGCTCGAATTTGACAAGCTTCACTATTAATGGAGAAATATCAAAATGTACTATATTATTCTGATTAAGTTTTATCGAGAAACGGTTCTGCAGTGGAATGCATATCAGCACAACAGGTGTGTAATTCCTTCCCACAGTAAGGCTTCTCTCTGTCTTCTATGCAACCAGTAAATCCCCAGTTATACAGTTGCTGTTGAACCCCATCCAAGCAATGAGATAAAGGAGAGGCCAGGATATTGCTCCCTCCAGGAAACCCTACTGGAGCCACAGTGGGCTGCGTACATTTAAACATTTTTATTTTTACACCACAACAGCCTAATCCTTCATAAGCCATTGATATTCCCATTGAAATGGGCTGGAAAGCTTTCAACTGTGCTGGATATCTTTCCTTTTTTTTAAGCCTTCATCCGTGTCCCATATGTGTAGAGCTGAATGCGCGCACGCGGATTTTGAATAGTGAAAAATCTAAATACCGACGGACAAATGGGGCACTAAAGCAGCCAGGCTGCTTAAGACAGAGGTAAGGTGTTTGTGTGTGTCGATGGGTTTCTCTGGCTGTCAGACTAATGCTCCAGCTCCAGGACTGAATGGTATATTCTGACAGAAGGCCTTCTACCCTAACAACTATGTTATGGTAAACACCATCTGGAATCAATTTCAAAAATGACTGAGGAAGCCAATGCAATTTTGTCTGGTGAGGCATGTTGACTTCAGAGAGGGCATGTTATCCAAGACGCCCCACCACTGTTTCCCGGCAGTACAGCGATCTCCATTAGATAACCAGGAACAGAGATGTACACAGGAAACATCCAGCCTTCTCAAATGTGTCGTACGGCAACCTCAGGTTGACACACTTTTAATATACATGTATTCAGTATATTCAAGTCTATTCCCTGTTCTATCTCTAGGTTATGAGAGATACTAGATAGATCCATCATGACCAGAAAATGAAAATGTTATTTCCCTATTTTTGGCCCACAGCAACTAGCCATGTCCCACAGAGACTAATGAGACTATGTTAACCAATCTCATCTCTCTGCATGTAACTTGCATTGCATATGCTAAAATTTTAACTATGTAGATAAGTACATCAACTGTAGATTTAAGAAAAGGACATGCATTTATAGCTCATCGCTTTATACTGCACTGACTATTAAAAATGTATTGGTAATTGTATTTTACCACTGGATATGTAAGTATAAAAAAGCCTAAATGTAACAACGAACTGAGAATGTTATCAGGTGTTTTTGCATTGTTTGACAAAGCAGTAATCTGTCCGAAGCCACATCTCCACACAGACTGACAGACAGGCCAGTGCGGGCAAACCCTCCTCTGGTCCAGTCAAACACCACCCAACGGACCTACACCCTGCACCACCACTGCTGCTATGGTGACAAAGACTGACTGGAGGCAGCTGGGACAAACAGCACAGACATACAGATAGACAGACGGTCAGAAAGACAGATCAGCAGTAGGAAGAAGTGTAGGAAACCAGAGTCGATTGTATGTTCATGATAACAAAACACTTCACAGAAAGGGATGTTTCCAAAAAGCTTCACAGAAAGGGACGTTTCCAAAATGCTTCACAGAAAGGGATGTTTCAAAAACGCTTCACAGAATGGGATGTTTCCTAAATGCTTCACAGAAAGGGACGTTTCCAAAACACTTCACAGAAAGGTACATTACCAAAAGGCTTCACAGGGAGACAAGAGGCATTGAATATTCCTGTGCTGTCGTCTTTTGGTATCAGAGTGACATAATCCTTCGTATATTTTCAAGGACATGCAAATAAAAGCACTTAAAAGCGCTCCATCACACATGAAGTTCCAAACGTGTTCCCTTTTTTAAATCCCTCCTAAAACAGCCTCATTAAAATGTTTTGCAACTATTCTGACATGGGTTTAAATACAAAAGAAATGCACTGGGCCAAAGAAGACACTGGTCAAAAAAGGCCTGTGTCTGTTCCTGTTTCAAATCACTCAAAACTCCCCGAACCTCCAGCAATGGTCCTACCACCATTCTCTCTGTGACGGGAAAGCCTCTTTCTAACCCTAAACACTTCTTTCTGTCACACTGGACCCAAACCCCAACCGACACATTCTCCACCTGTGTTACCATTTTGGATTGCTCCTATGATATTCCCATCAAATCCAGTCTCTCTCACACTCCATTTTCTTTCTCTTTATCTCTCACACTCTTATGCGATATGAGCTTGACGGTACATGTGAGCGGCAGCACGGTACAAGTGCTACCGCTCCAGCCACAAGCCCAGGCGGACTAATGAGAGGCTGTGTCTTGCGTTGAGTTTTCTCACGGCTATGAGTCTCATATCAGACAACAGCAGAGGAGAGGGGAGAGGCATAAACAGCACAGCTTGTGTCTGAATCTCTGCAGCCTTGCAGCCAACGGTGGGTTTAATTTTAGACTTCTGGGTTTCTATGGCAAGGGAACAGCAGCACCACGGACAGGACACATCGCCTCGGAAACACCATCACTACCAGCCGAGGACGATGAGAAATCATTAAACAATTGTTACCAAAGCAATTTACGGGAAGTAGAAGCTATGAGTGCTTTCATGCATTCATTATAATATAAGTAATTTGATAGTCAACAAAAAAAGGCTGACATTTTGTGGAGGTGGTGAACACTAAGGAAAGTAAGGAAAATACTAAGGAAACACTAAGGAAAATAAAGCTCATTGTAGATTCTGCCTTCATTTTGTTAATCTGTGTCCGTGAAACCAGTGTATAACCGTGTGTAATGTCACAGAGAAATGCAAGATTGCAAATGCAAGCCTCAGATGACCAACCAACCACTCACAAACAGACTTCTTGTTTTATGACACAGTTCCCATAATCACAATTATTATTTCCATCCACCACACTGTTCATTAGCCTGAAAGGGCGAATACCATCTGCGTGACATAAACGCTACAAAGAAACACTGATGCGAGCCATGAAGACACACAGGACGCACAGAGACACACAGCATAACTGACGTTTTCACAACAAGTGTCAAAGTTGTCAAAAGATATAAAAGTCTCCAAGTACACATTGAGAGTTGACTTTACCTTTCTCCTACCTTTTGCTGCTCTCTGCGAGGACAAATGTCCCCAGTGAGTGTGTGAGTGTGTGAGGCAAAAAAATAAAGTTAGGTCCTCATACTCCCAGTGGCTCCTGCATTGTGTCTTTCTGATGTAACTAGCTCTACTAGAGTGATGGTGGGTGAGAGGGGGCCGGTTTCGCACACACACACACGCCTACCTCCCCCGCCCCTCGTTGCCTGGCCCTCCCCTGACCCTTCCTCACAGTGGGATTAAAACAACCTTTTGTCTATCTACAATAGGGGTTAAACATTTCCTGGTATCAAATGAACACTAGGCGAAAACATTCAGTTGCTGGGTCCTTCTTCCTCTGTCATCTGAATTCTGCCAAAATGTTTCTGGCAAGTCGCATAATTGGAAAATAACGGGGAAAGGATTCATACATTTGTAATGCAAAACAAATGTTACATTAAAATTGCATGGCACATTGACAATCAGGGAGTGTATGTCAAAATAACTGATAGCAACACCAGACAGCTCTGTCAACCAGCCTCACGCTGTGCTAAATAAATGAAAAGGCACCTGCCACAGTTTTCCGACCAGATTAAAAAAAATAGCCTCAAGGCAAAATGTAAACAAGTCATTCCATTCTCATCCAATCATCCAAGCTGAAGACAGCCTACAGAGAAGGTAAGGTAGCCCTTTACACTCAACAGATGTGCTGTGATACCTAATCCAGGGAAGTTGGTTTATTGGCCACTCCCCTCCGCTGCTATTATTGCCACCATTTAAAAGAATAGGCTTGAAAAAGCCTTTTGACATTTGTTAGCTATGGTCACAGCAAATAACAATAGTGAGAAAGATCCCTTTGAAAGAGTGACTATTCTCCATCCTCCCCAGTCCAGAATTGTCCCCGTCCGTTCACAAAAGCAGTGAAAATGTAACATAATCTGCCTCAAAGCTCTTTGTCCTTTGGCTAGGAACAATGATTCGGGATCTGAATTCAAGTGAACAAGCCGCGCCATCAACTTTACAGCTTAGTCCCAAGTCCTGGTCGTCCCAGAGGTGTAGCACGGACACTGGGGAGCAGCAAGTGATGGCACCACAGGGATCCAATATTGAGGAAGCACAGCCAATGGCACCAATAAGTGAGTACTGTTGCATGTTATCGTTAGCGGCATATTTTTGCCACCATATTACCAGGAAACCATTAGCACAGAGGTTCTCCCCACCACACCGGCCAAAACCAACCCACTGAGCTGAGCAAAATAATTTGAAAGATGTCTTTTCAACATCTATTCAATGTATTTTCAACTAGGAATATGTCTTTTCAACATCCTTTGCTCAGTGGGAAGGCAATGCACTGGAATGTAGGATCTATAGTCCGTTCCTCTTTTGATGAATGCAGCCTAATGCCGAGGTGGTGGTTATTTTCCACTGCTTCGCCGGCTGATAGCTTGATATTACAGTAAGACGACCCGCGGGTTTTTAGAGATCCGTCCAAAATGAATGAGATGCACTGGTATGTATCAACAGTCCATTTTATTCTGACCTCCATTTCACTGGGCTGAAACCGCAGTAGGTTTGCATGTATAGGTTTTTCACTGCTTCCTTGGTTGTGAGGAGAACCATCCCAAACCAAAGCACTGCAATGGAATGCAGATGGATGTACTGTACACTACAAACACATGGTAAAATGCCTGCTGCTCCCTATATAGTGCACTTCTTTGGGTCTTGGTGTTGGCACTATAGGGAGTAAGAAATAATAATTTATTGTAGAACTGATATAGCTTGGGAAGTTTCAATGGTTGTTAAGAGATCTGAAACCAATGTATTAGAGTGCAACAATTATATAATGTAGAATATAACTCCCATAATATAAAATAACTCCCATAATATAACCCCCATAACCGAATATAACTCCCTTAAAAGAATATAACTCCCATAACAGAATATAACTCCCATAACAGAATATAACTCCCATAACAGAATATTACTCCCTTAACAGAATATAACTCCCATAATATAAAACAACTCCCCATGATGGAATATAACTCCCCATAAAAGAATATAACTCCCATTACAGAATATAACACCCGTAATATAATATAACTCCCTTAAAGGAATATAACTCTCTTAAAGGAATTTAACTCCCATAACAGAGTATAACTCCATTAATAGAACATAACTTCCATAATATATAGTAGAACTCCCATAAAATAATAGAACCCCCTTAATAGAATATGCCTCCCTTAATATAATAGAACACCCTTAAAGAAATATAACTCCCCATACATGACTGAATATATTCTCCAAAGATCTCTCTGCCCGGCAGGAGACCTCATTAGCTGAGAGAATGAGTTATAAACCAAACAATTATTCATTCATTCATTCCTGTGTTCCAGAGTCTCCAGACAGCCCTCAGAAAGATGATTGATAGTTATGAGGTATGGATCATGAAATGAATTGAATGAAAGGAAGCCATATTTCATTGAATGTGCATGGTGATTGACCAGGTCTAATAGGAATTATTTCTGCACACTGACTCCGTTGAGCAGAAACACAGGGGTATCCCCGACAGCCTATTGGCACTTGAAACCTCACACTGCGTTGCCGTGGCCACCCTCCCTGGGCTTTGTCATAGCACCAATGGAAGCACAATATTTCAACGACAACTTTTAACTGAACAAAGTGCAGGCGTGCTCTGGACGGCTAGAGTCGTAGTAACAGTAATGCTTTATTTGGGGGGGGGGGGCGTGTTTGTGTGTGTGTGTGTGTGGTGGATGTATTTGCATGTGTACGTGCTTACGCGCATGTGTGTGTATGAGAGAGAGAGACAGAGAGAGAGAGCGGAGGAGAGATCCTTTGGGGTTCTCCATTCAGACATCTGAATGGGAGTGAAATATGATTGGCCTGGGGGGAGAATAAGGGGTGTGTCTCTGAAGAACGTTGACTAAGGCCTGGGGGCACTTGAAATACTTCAGCGTTGTCAAAGACAGACAGGAAAGACCAGTATACACACATTTAGGTATGCTTATGCTTTTTTTATTTTTTCATGGATTGTTGCTTCTCAGAATGGATTTTATCAAGTTTTTGTGGTGGTAAATTATCCATGAGCAGTAAACTAAAGTGATGAAAATGTATGAATGTCTCTCCTGGGTTGTAAATCCCACCCTTAGGGACACTTCTGTTGACCTTTATCACAATAGCTGTGGTGATAGCTAACAAACTCTTTCGTGATGACTGTCAACAACATGCCCTCCCCTCCTCCTGTGACAAAAACACTTTGAGGTGCCTATCCATCGGAATGACAATGCTGAGAAACTGTGTTCAGAACGGTCAGCTTTTAGATTTCCCTGGAGTTACCCGGGTGGCACTGATGACACAGGGGGACACCAGATTAGACAAAGATGCCGAGCTCTTAAGGGAATTTACATGAGTTACAGAAAGACGGCCGTCGGGGTGGGCACAACCGCTCTAAGGGCTTTTAAAACCAAACAGGACTCCTGGCCCCGCCTCCACACACTCACACATGCAGAGAACCCGCACACACACTTGGTGAAACCAGCAGCACATGTATTCAGACAGAATGGTCTGACTGGTTTCCATGGTGCTCACTGTCAGAGACTGAGGGTTAACCGGGAAAGAGACAGAGATGGAGAGAGGGACAGAGACAATGAGAGACCGGGATAGAGACAGCTGGAGAGAGGGACAGAGACAATGAGAAACAGGGAAAGAGACAGAGATGGAGAGGGGGACAGAGACAATGAGAGACAGGGACAGACAGAGATGGAGAGAGGGACAGAGACAATGAGAGACAGGAACAGACAGAGATGGAGAGAGGGACAGAGACAATGAGAGACAGGAACAGACAGAGATGGAGAGAGGGACAGAGACAATGAGAGACAGGGAAAGAGACAGAGATAGTTACAGAGGGGTACAGGGAGCCATGTAAAGCACAAAGAACACATAGAATATTTCTAAATAGGACAGATTTACCACCCACAGCCAGCAGACTAACCACTAAGGTTAAGAGCCTGTATTGTCCTGTATCGTATATCTCCACTCCAGTATCATATATCTCCACTCATGTATCGTATATCTCCATTCATGTATCGTATATCTCCACTCATGTATCGTATATCTCCACTCCTGTATCGTATATCTCCAATCCAGTATCGTATATCTCCAGTCCTGTATCGTATATCTCCAATCCAGTATCGTATATCTCCACTCCAGTATCGTATATCTCCAATCCAGTATCGTATATCTCAACTCCTGTATCGTATATCTCCACTCCTGTATCCTATATCTCCACTCATGTATTGTATATCTCCACTCCTGTATCGTATATCTCCAATCCAGTATCGTATATCTCCACTCATGTATCGTATATCTCCAATCCAGTATCGTATATCTCAACTCCTGTATCGTATATCTCCACTCCTGTATCGTATATCTCCACTCCTGTATCGTATATCTCCACTCATGTATTGTATATCTCCACTCCTGTATCGTATATCTCCAATCCAGTATCATATATCTCCACACCAGTATCGTATATCTCCATTCCTGTATCGTATATCTCCACTCATGTATTGTATATCTCCACTCCAGTATCGTATATCTTCACTCCAGTATCATATATTTTCACTCCAGTATCTTACATCTCCACTCCAGTATCGTATATCTCTACTCATGTATCGTAAATCTCCACTCCAGTAATGTATATCTCCAGTCAAATATCGTATATCACAATTCCTGCTTAACAACTACTGGAGACCTTTTAACCAGGGGACACATTTTCTAACCAGTTAATGTTTATGTTGAAGTTGTCCTGTTTAGAATAAAGCACCATTGATAAATAGTCAATTTGTCTGTAGCTTAGAAGTTAACTCAGGCAACCCACTCAGTTGGATAAAATATCATCCCACAAATGTAAATCCTGCAAACTCACTCAGGGCAGGGATTTATCCCTCTCTCTGTTAACCAACACACCAAAAGTATTAGTTTTCCACAGTTGCAGACCCTTCATGAGATTCTGGACAGTTCTTCTTCCGCAGAGCAGGGCTTTATGAGGTTCTGGATGGATGTCATTCACAGAGGGGCTTTATGAGGTTCTGGATGGATGTCATTCACGGAGGGGCTTCATGAGGTTCTGGCCTGGACATCATCCACAGAGAGGGGCTTCATGAGGTTCTGGACTGGACATCATCCACAGAGAGTTGCTTAATGAGGTTCTGGACTGAACATCCTCCACAGAGGGGGACTATATGAGGTTCTGGACTGGACATCATCCACAGAGGGGGACTATATGAGGTTCTGGACTGGACATCAACCACAGAGAGTTGCTTAATGAGGTTCTGGACTGAACATCCTCCACAGAGGGGGACTATATGAGGTCCTGGACTGGACATCATCCACAGAGAGTGCCGGTGGCCTGCCATCCCCATGGCCCTGCAGTAGGTGACAACACTGCTAACGTTGTAATGGAATGAGAGGAGGGGCAACAACCTCCTGGCAGTGGAAGTAACACAACAGACATTTTGTCATTTGAAAGCTTTACTAAAATGCCATAAGACACACTGTCTCAAATAACGGCCCAGTGGCAGGTCTGCTTGTACCATCTTGCCAGCTCCTGTGGTGACAGCCACGGCTGGTTTCAGACCGCTCCGACACACACCACATGGTACCACGGGGAGATACTCTGCCCAGTGTTTCCTGTCCTCTGTGTTTGGTGAAGAGCTTGTCCTCAGATCTGTGAGCACCGCGGAACACACACTGGGGACATGGAAGTGTTCCAACTGACGTGTCGGCGGCAACACACAGCGGAGGGGAGGGAGATTACACACACACACAATCTACTACAGCACCACCCAGGTTGGAAGGAGACAGCCTGCAAAACATGCTGCATACTGACACCACCATAAGAAGACCAGCCCTGGTCCAGAGAGAACAGATGTACTGTATGTGTGGATGCGTGCATGCATGTATGTGTGTGTGTTTGTAACTGTACTTCCTATCTTCGGTTTAGGGTTTATGTTTGAGAGTTTGAGATTTGGCTTAGGGATAATGTCAGAAGAACAGAATGTGTCCCAACAGAACACACCTATCTCCCAACAGAACAGACCTATCTCCCAACAGAACACACCAACTCCCAACAGAACAGACCTATATCCCAACAGAACACACCAACTCCCAACAGAACAGACCTATCTCCCAACAGGACACACCAACTCCCAACAGAACAGACCTATCTCCCAACAGGACACACCAACTCCCAACAGAACAGACCTATATCCCCACAGAACACACCTATCTCCCAACAGAACAGACCTATATCCCAACAGAACACAACTATCTCCCAACAGAACAGACCTATCTCCCAACAGAACACACCAACTCCCAACAGAACAGACCTATCTCCCAACAGAAAACACCCATCTCATTACAGAACAGACCTATCTCCCAACAGAAAACACCCATCTCATTACAGAACAGACCTATCTCCCAACAGAACACACCAACTCCCAACAGAACTGACCTATCTCCCAACAGAACTGACCTATCTCCCAACAGAACTGACCTATCTCCCAACAGAACACACCAACTCCCAACAGAACTGACCTATCTCCCAACAGAAATGACCTATCTCCCAACAGAACTGACCTATCTCCCAACAGATTACACCAACTCCCAACAGAACACACCAACTCCCCACAGAACAGACCTACTCCCAACAGAACATGCCTATCTCCCAACAGAACATGCCTATCTCCCAACAGAACATGCCTATCTCCCAACAGAACATGCCTATCTCTCAACAGAACATGCCTATCTCCCAACAGAACATGCCTATCTCCCAACAGAACATGCCTATCTCTCAACAGAACATGCCTATCTCTCAACAGAACATGCCTATCTCCCAACAGAACACACCTATCTCCCAACAGAACATACATATCTCCCAACAGAACACACCTATCGCCCAACAGAACACACCTATTCCCAACAGAACACACCTATCTCCTAACAGAACACACCTATCGCCCAACAGAACACACCTATTCCCAACAGAACACACCTAACTCCCAACAGAACACACCTATTTCGTAACAGAACAGACCTTTCTCCCAAAAGAAAATTTGAATCTAATCAAATCAATGGAACACACCTATCTTCTAATGGAACACACTTATCTCCTAATGAAACACAACTCTTCATTGGAGTGTCTAAGATCAACAAAAACACACTGAAAGGAGAATAAAGGACGAATGGTGCTACCTTATCTTTATCTTGAAACAGGCATCATGCTGAAGATTGTGTGTTTGTGACAACAGGGGGGAAATTCATTTTCTCCCCTCACCTCCTGCTTCTCCTGTGTAGCCAGCAATCACACCACCTGTCCCCATTCCTCCTTACAACAGTTTCCATACACACACAAAAAACATACTTGTGTGCACATACATTTCAGTGTAAATGGGACACATTCAAAGAAAGGGCACAACCTGTGTAACCTTGAAAACCGAGCATAACTATTCAGGCTGCGAAGCTGGAATCCTAATGGAGGTTTGGTGTATTTGGCGACGAAACCTTTCACGACCCCAAAACTGGTAAAGGATATTAATCACCACAGTTGTCAGGGGACCTCTATGTAAAAGCCTTTGACTCTGAGGCAAGAGGCACAGAAGTAAACATCTTTTGGTCCTTGAAAAGCACTATGTGGTTTTATTATTCATACTACTCAACACATTCCACACAGTAAGGTAGAAAAGTTGGCAAAGTAAAACATTTAAATATATATTATAATATGGAGTCCAAGTATTTGTACTAAGTATTTATATTGCAACTAATGCGCAATGTTTTTTGATGGGGAAAACTCTGAGAAACAAAAGGAGCTGAGAAACAGATGGATTTGAGGAAGACTGGTAAGGAGTGAAAGAGATGAACACGGCAAATGAGAGAGAGGGGGGAGATTTCCAAAGAGGGTGTGGGAGGGGTTAGGGAAAGGAGATGGAGGGATGGTGAGAGAGAGAGAGAAAAAGAGAATAGAAAGGTGAGGGGGAAGGAGTGAAAGAGAGGGAGAGATGAGAGAGTGCCAAGCAGGGAAAGGGATTGAGAGGGGGAGTGGGAGTGGGAGTGGGAGATGGGTATGGAAGGGAGTGAGAGAAAAGGGGAGTGAGAGTTAGGGGGAGCAAGAGAGTGAGGGGGAAAGGGGGAGGGGGAGATCGGGTGGTGAAGGGAGAGAGTGGTAGTGAAGGGAAGAGGGGGACAGGCAAGCATTATGGAGCCTGAAAAATATGTCGTATGCAGGGCCTGACCTGCTCTGCTCTCAACCCGTATCCAGCCCAGTGGAGGATCACAAGAGTGGACCGGCCCAAGCCTGACCAGGCAGATTGACTGGGGACACAGCCAGACCCTCTCCTGTTTCATCTGTCCACTACCTCCATGCTCCGGTGGCCCACACACATAGATCCCTGACCGGCAGCCTGGCTGGCCGGGACACTGCCAACTGCCAACCCTCCAGGCTCTCCACAGTCCTCTGTCCCCAGTCCTCTATCATCAGTCCCCCCCAGTCCTCTGTCCCCAGTCCTCTATCATCAGTCCACAGGCCTCTATCATGAGCCCACAGTCCTCTGTCCCCAGTCCTTTATCATCAGTCCCCAGTCCTCTATCATCAGTCCCCAGTTCTCCATCATCAGTCCACAGGACTCAGTCCTCGGTCCTCTATTATCAGACCACAGTCTTCTCTCCCTAGTCCACTATCATCAGTCCTCTATCCCCAGTTCTTGATTCCCCAGTCCATGATACCCAGTCCTTTATCCCCAGTCCTCTCTATCCCCTGTCCTCTATCCTCTCTTTTGGTCAGTGGAGGGAGACCAGACAGATTAGAGGCCAGCCCTGAGGAGGGTCCTCAAGCCCCCTTCCAGACTCCCTGGTCCAGGTGACAGAGCAAGGAGAACAGGATGATATCACCACCAGACACCCAGCAGTCTGAGCTCTAACAACACATTGAACCGGGAGGGGCAGGTCACTGACACAACACCCCAGGCTGAGATGTAGAGAGAGAGAAATGAGAGAGTGAGAGAGGATTACCTATTCCATACTAGACAAGACAGTGTATTTTACTATTGTGTGTGTAGATATGTGTGTGCGTTTGTGTGTGTGTGTGTGTTTGTGTGTATGTGTGTTGGTAGTTGGTATCTAATGGATGAACATGCTGTCATTACTTTACCATGAGGAAGCTTGTCATGTGCGGTTTAATTACAGCACTGCAAGTGCAGTCACCCGAAACACACACAGACACACACACCTGTCTACACCGTAGATTAGATGTACACAGTATCAATAATTCACGCACCCCCTCTGATAGGCACAGCATTATCCCTCTTGTGACTGAGTGTTGAACCAGCAACTTTGGTGACACCCATCCTAAATGACACCCTATTCCACATATACTGCACTGCTAGGCTCCTTAAGTATGACACCCTATTCCACATATACCGCACTGTTAGAGTCCTTAAGTATGACACCCTATTCCCCATATACTGCACTGCTAGGCTCCTTAAGTATGACACCCTATTTCCCATATTCTGCACTGCTAGGCTCCTTAAGTATGACACCCTATTTCCCATATTCTGCACTGCTAGGCTCCTTAAGTATGACACCCTATTTCCCATATTCTGCACTGCTAGGCTCCTTAAGTATGACACCCTATTCCACATATACCGCACTGCTAGTATATGTGTGACACCCTATTCCCCATATACTGCACTGCTAGGGTCATTAAGTATGACACCCTATTCCACATATACCGCACTGTTAGAGTCCTTAAGTATGACACCCTATTCCACATATACCGCACTGCTAGGGTCATTAAGTATGACACCCTATTCCCCATATAGTGCACTGCTAGGGTCATTAAGTGTGACACCCTATTCCACATATACCGCACTGTTAGAGTCCTTAAATATGACACCCTATTCCCCATATACTGCACTGCTAGGGTCCTTAAGTATGACACCTTATTTCCCATATACTGCACTGCTAGGGTCATTAAGTATGACACCCTATTCCCCATATACTGCACTGCTAGGGTCATTAAGTATGACACCCTATTCCCCATATACTGCACTGCTAGGGTCCTTAAATATGGCAAAATGAAAGGAACATACATTTGGGGAGGTGACAGCGTTACAGTTAAATCACCTGGTTAGAATAGAGGGCAATGTATTGTTCTACCTCAGTGAAAGATGCTCATTAATACTGGGTTAAAGTTAGGTTTAGAGTTAGGTAAACCTTTTTTTTAATAGTACTAAATTGCAGGTCCTCACTTTGACAGTAAAACCTATGTTTGTGTGTGTGTGTCTCACCACCGGCTTAACACAACACCATGACAACAGCATTGCAGAGAACAGAGGAAGCAGCACCAAGTAGTGCTATTAATAGACCACACCTTGAATAAAACAATGTCCAGCCATGCCAGAGCTTTCAATAATAAAACCATGTCCAGCCCTACCTGGGTTTTCAATAGTAAAACCATGTCCAGCCCTACCTGGGTTTTCAATAGTAAAACCATGTCCAGCCCTACCTGGGTTTTCAATAGTAAAACCATGTCCAGCCCTACCTGGGTTTTCAATAGTAAAACCATGTCCAGCCCTACCTGGGTTTTCAATAGTAAAACCATGTCCAGCCCTACCTGGGTTTTCAATAGTAAAACCATGTCCAGCCCTACCTGGGTTTTCAATAGTAAAACCATGTCCAGCCCTACCTGGGTTTTCAATAGTAAAACCATGTCTAGCCCTACCTGGGTTTTCAAATTTGGTTCACACAGAGATACATCACAGGACCGGTCTTGAGACAGGTTCCTCACTCAAAGGAAAGCTTTGAGTAAGGAACAGAAGCGTTCAATTTGCAGTGGTCTCTTAATTTTAACCCTCACTCAAAACCTTCCTTTTCGACTTTTTTGGAAAGGAAGTGGTCTCTTAGTTTTTTCTGGAGCTGAACGTTGGACATGGTTCTATTATTGGTTTTATTATCAGTCAGACAGATATAGTAAATACACTGCTGTTCTCATTCAGCTGTCCCGTGTCTCCTTCTATGCTGTGGATGAGATAGCTTTTCCCTGTTCTGCCGAGGAGCTGGGCCAGCCGCAGGCCAATACAACACGTGAAAGGCAGGAAAATGCACATTTGCTCCACTGTTTTTGTTCAATCAACTATTGTTAGTAACCCATCACACCCGGCTGATTAGATATGCCAAAACTGAGTTATGGTACGAGGGTGGCGGCCTTTTTGGATGTTGTTTCATTTTAGACTGATGAAATAAGCTACACATTATTTTTTATCTGCTTCCCTCTTTCTGTTGATGTTTAACAATAAGATTTCTTTGTAATACAGAACAGAGCAATATTGATAACTATGAATTTTGGTCCCTAGAATGACTGGGTCCAAAATGGCTTCTTATTCCCCTTTATTTGGGACAAATGGGCATAAAAATAAACTTTGGACTGGAGCAATGGATTCCAATGTTTACTCTCGCTAAACTTGTCAGCTCACATCACCATCTGCTTTTTGCAGTCAAAAAGCCATTGGATATTGATCATGAAGTCCCATTTGCACTTTGTACCAACCTCTCATAGTAAAACACACAGTAGTGGATTCCTTTACAAGGTTTTATTGAACTGGTGCCAGGGCACTATTGCTACAGTGTATGGTTGAATACGTTAATGGTGCTACCAATTACCATTACAATAACAGATTGGACCGACAGGCAGGAAGCGTAAGGTCTGCTTACTAGATTACTGACACAGCAACTTAGCCTAGATGTTAACAAATCACTACTGCATTGTTATTTGAAGAGTTCTGAGGAGCTCCGAGAGGAAGCTTAGATTTATCTAGAATAACGTGTCCAGTTCACCAGTAACAGTGTGTGAGTGTTTGGGGTCACAGACCGTTTATTTAGGGGAGCTGGAAAGTAACAATTGTGCTTTTCTCTGCAAATCTGCATAATTATTGAGGTTAATTCCACCAATAACACACGCTGCAGAGTGCCATTGTCCTGCTGGATAATACGCCTGCCACTGAGAATACATTAACGTTACATATTATAAGGTTGTTACAAAGCCAGGAGACAGACAGATAAAATGCCAGGGGTCATCTAATCTCTGAGGGACAAATAGACTAGGAGAATGACATCAACACTTGGGTGGTGCTGTTTTTTTTCTGACAACATCATCGTTATTTGAATGGAGCCTGACGAGCGGTTAACAGCAAAATGTCCTCCCCACGAGATTGAACGGTTCCTGGAAGAGACGATCTAAACACTTGGGTAACTTTGAGAGACAACTGCCTTTCTATTTGAATGCAGTCAGGCCTGAGCTGAGCTCTCCCAGTAATAGTATTTCTGTGGCGTCTGTGCTACATGCTCAGTGATCCAGATAGAGTAGCGGGAAGGCAGGAAGCCCGTCTCCACTCTCCACTCCCCTGCAGAATCAGTTCATTTGCGCAACCTGCTACCACTGCAGTCTCTAGCAGGAGGCTGTACCTCCCACTGTGCCGAAAACAATCTGCCGGGACATCTTAAATGCCAGGGAGCCAAGCAGTCCTGTGTATTTATCCTGTCTGGTGGTGGCTGTCATGTAAAATAATAGCAGATACAACATTTTGACAATGACAAAATGGAAACATGGGTTTGGTTTCACAGACCATGTCTATGTGGCGTGTAGGTGAACATACGTGACCCCTCAATCTGTCAACTCTAGACATGACTGACATGATGTGTGTGCTTACCATGACTAACGCGCAGGTGGTGAATAATGAGGAGGACCAGGTGGGACACCTAAGAGCCCCTTGACAGATCCCAGCCATCGGGGCCTTGGTGTCCAGCCAGGTCTGGAGTGGCCGGTACCTCTAAAAGGAGTGGTACTGCCCTCTTAAGCCCCTCAGACCTCTCTCCTGGAGTGGTCAAACACCTCACACCTCCACGGCTTTGGTCAGTCTGGCCAGGTCTCAAATGGCTTGGCTGAAATCAACCTCCCGTCATTGAGTCTACCCCTTTTCAAAGCTGGCTCACCAGTTCTCCCTGAGTGGCCAGTTAGCCAAATCCAGCTTTGCTTGGAGACGTCCCAAGGCCTTTAGACTGCCGCTGTAGAAGTCCACCCCATGAGTCCAGCAGGGTAAATATTAGTCCCCTTAACTTGGTCTGAAGGGTTGTCACAGCACTCACATCGCAACAAGTCGTTAAGCCAGACAACACTGAATACCCTAGCCTCAAAACAAGGGGAGTCGTTTCAACTGGCTCCAAACAAATACTACAGAGAACAGGTACTAGTCACACAAAGGAGGCTAATTGTTTAACTGGAGGGCATGTTGTCACTCCTGCTAAGCCATCTGTCTTCATGTGGTTTGGGGGAGCTTTCAGCTCCTTGTTCTGTTGACTCTTTGAGTGAGACAATCCTAAAAGCTGTGAGTCTTTTTAGATCCCCAAGTTCCAGGAGCACCTGGCAGAGTAAAAGTGCACTGAAGCCATGAAAATCCTTGGTATTCTAAAAAGTAAGAACGAGAGTATTTCTCATAAAATACCCCAGAAACTGAAATTAACTAAAGTAAAAATTTAACTACAGATCCACACCAGTGCTAATCATTTCGATAGGAAGCTGGACTAGCAACCTGATTTCCCGCAGGGACTAAGAATGATTTTACACTACAATAGTTTTATTTAGATGAATACAATTTTGTTGCCACATTTGCATCAGAGATTAAAAAAATATATATATATTGGGTAAACAAGTGAAAAAGTCAATTGTCACATGTCACCTTCCCAGGTGTTCGACAGATCCTCAATGCTGCGGTCTAAAGACAATGCCTTGCTCGTTGTGTATTGGGGTGTATTAGAGTGGAATTAACCAGGTAGGAAGAAATCATTCGGGCATTGAAAAGCACCTAAAAACATCACACATTGGTACCCTAGTCTAATATCACCAGCAACAGCACTTGTTCGACGTCGATCTCCATGTCAGTTACCAGGTAATCTACATTGTCAGTTGAGTTAACACACCTGCCAGGTCAGCGGTCAGTGCAGCACGATCATGTATTGAGTCATACAGCACAGCGGGAGTAACTTGTAGCTAGTGTAAATTGTGTACATTTTATTTACATATAACGATAATCTTATTTGAATGAAACTGTAGTCACGACAATTGTTGTAGCGTAAACAGGCCTCAAAACAAAGAGTACCTCAGCGTAAAGACATTGCGTTTGTCTGTTCTACTGCTTTACAGTCCTACAGAGAGAACAAAGCAGTATGACAATCTGTACATCTGTACAAAATCTCATAGAATGTAATATGACATTGGCCAGTTGAAATAATGCAGGCATTCTACTTTTAGGGCAGATTTTAAGTGGACAAAAACTGACAAAAAGCTTCCCGTATTTCCCTAAGTGCTGACAGGCTCATTCTCAGCCATGGTAATCTCTGAACACAAAAAATATCCCCGGCCCTCATTCGTCCATCCTGAATAGTCCGGATCAGCACTTTAACACTGAATTTCCTCTCAACCGCAGAGCGATCACAATACTTGACTGGGAGTTGCCCGCGCTCTGCCGGGGCTGTTACCCCGTCACAAATGCCCCACTACTCCATTTAGTGCACTACTCCATCCCCAAGGGCTTTAGTCAAAAGTGGTGCACTGCACACGGACTGGAGGGTCATTTGTGACGCAGGCCCAGCCTCCATTGGGACCTGGCACTCTCACTACGATAGAGGGGGGGGGGGGGGGGTGGGCGTGTGTCAGAATGGCCCACACAGTGATAGGCATCCTGACCCGGTGGGTCTTTCTCATGGTAAACAGGCTGGGAGGGCTCGGCTTTGTGTCACGGCAATACAGCATCTGCTTTATGGCATGGAAAAAATGCATTGTCCCTGGGGAGAGGAGAAAGGAGCCATTGATGATGACCGTGGATGACCGTGGAGCAGTGGGGGTCTTGACCGTGACACAGACTGGCCGGTGGCGGTGGGTGGCAGTCCACCCGAACGCCTTGCGCCCCATCCTCTCTGAAGTGTGGTTAGGGATTTTGGAATAAGACCCTGCTGGATAATGGGAGCTTAAATGGCAAGAAGCCAAGGAGACAAACGTCAATAGGAAAGTGCTGTAACGGACTGGGGGCCATCTAACAGCAGCTAGATCTTAATGGGGACACTGACTCCATCATACTAACTGTCATGATACCACAGGGTCGGAACGAGAAACAGCACGTTTCACCTTATGTTTTAAAGATACAGTTCTGTAGGTCCTCATAGCAGGCTAAATAACACTGCCGTCTAACTTAAGTCCAAGCGCAGCATTACCCAGAGTGCCCGAGTCCCCAACAAACTGCTGCAGTGAGCTCTGGAGCACGGCCAGGTGGGAAATGGAGACTATGCACGGCGAGAAAGGTTGAGAAAGAGGTATAAAAAGGGAGAGAGAGGTTGATAAAGAAACTGAGAGAGATGGAGAGAGAGGGAGGGAGAGATGGAGGGAGAAGGAGAGAGAGATGGAGAGAGGAGAGAGTGATGGATAGAGACAGAAATGATGGAGATGGACTGAGAGTGAAAGGGATGGAAAACGAGATGGCGAGAGAGAAAGGAAAGAGAGACACGGAGAGGGAATGAGAGAGGGCGAGGGGGGTGGCCCTCCATTAAACATTTAAAGCAGAGCAGTCCTGCACTCTGTGTGGCTGAGAGCTACCAGATGGGCCTCAGGGGGAGGGGAGGGGGGAGAGGTGTGGGGGAGACATCGAAGGGAGGGTTATTACTGTTAGGTCTGTAGAGGGAACAATTTCCATTTTAAAAGCCAACACCACAGTGTAAAAGATGGGTAAGGTCCAACAATTTATATTGCACTAGTTTGTATTAACACATATGAATTCTCAAAATCTACATGATAATGGCATCCCATCAATTTGTTCACCGGATGGAGATAATGAATAGGAGAGAGCTGTTTCATATCATGGGTGAATGGATGGGTGGGTGGATGGATTGGTGGGTGAGTGGGTGGATGGATGAATGGGTGAGTGGATGAATTAATGGGTGGGTGGGGGGCTGGAAGAATGGGTGGGTGGATGAATTAATGGGTGGGTGGGGGGCTGGAAGAATGAATGGGTGGGTGGATGACTTAAAGGGTGGGTGGATGGACTGGTGGGTGGGTGTATGGGTGGGTGCGTGTATTAATGGATGGATGGATTGGTGGGGGGGTGAGTGAGTGGGTGGGTGGATGAATGGGTGGGTGGATGGTTGGATGAATTAGTGGGTGGATGGGTGCGTGAGTGGGTGGATGAATGGGTGGGTGTGTGATTGGGTGGGTGAATGAATGAATGAATGGGTGGGTGGCTGGCTGGGTGGGGGATGGAAGAATGAATGGGTGGGTGGATGATGGATAGAATAATGGGTGGGTGAGTGGGAGGGTAGATTGGTGAATGGATAAGTGAGGTCTGAATCGTCGGTTATCACAGTATTTATACAACAAGCAATTGACACTGCACAGTCTGTTCATCAGATTGGCCTTCTTCAGTGATCACACTAATTAAAGGGATCCGCATGCAGCTAGCAAAACAGACGACTAACAGACAAGAGGTTTACTGACATGCATGGGCTCAAGATCAGGTGTACACTTCAATTTCTTTTTTTGCAGTTTGTTCAGGAAGTAATTTTAATTTCCATTTGGTTACAAATGTGATTATTCATGGGATACTGGTGCATCACAATGACAAGAGCACTAAACAACAATTCCTGATTTGATTACTGAGGGCTACTCTCTCAGAGACAAATGGCATCAAAGGTTCTATAACAGAGTGCATAGAACAACGCACCGAGACACAGTAACCATGTTACATCTGGGATTGCCCTTCATTATTCTTTCACAGCCATTTGTTTCTTCCCTCGTTCAAGTGTAACATATCAACATGAAGAGAAAACAAGCCAAATGAGAAATAAACAATCGCCTGCAAGAGGTTTTCGCTTTTTATTTCCGGATTACTCGCTTGTCAGAATTGTTGCTAAATTTAGCATCACAAAACACAGAAATGTGAGGTTGCTCTAGTTGAAATTCACTGAGGCACAGAGTAAAAAGGAGTAACTTAGGCATGCAGTTTTCCAGTGTTATGTAAAAGAGTGACTTTTCAACCACTTTAACATGTCTGATGTCTGATGTCAACACTACGGCCACAGAAACAGAATAGCATAGATTAGTAATTGTATTTCTTTGACTATATCTGGAGAGTGTCCAGAGTGGACCATTTGTATGGTCATACCATAGAAATATAGCCATGCCATTGTGTTTACTTCATAAAAGTCAAATGCAAAGAGATTCTGTGCTTTATGACATTATGGAAATGGAGAGGGTTCCTGTCATAGTGGTTTGTTAGACCAATGCAGAGTAAACAACCTCTTCTGTCTATCATTGACTCTCATTCATTCATGCCTTCCTTTAGTCAGAAATTTGGAATGGATAGGGGGATATGGGTAGGGTGTGAGACATTGGTCAAGGCCAGTGGTGTGGCCTCCACAAAGAACATGGCATAATACAATTATATATTACAATAGCTTTTGTATTGGTGTTGTATATTGTTAAATAAGTAAAGTTCTAAATACGATATACAGTTAAATGTTTTGCCGGACTGCGTAAGCGGAGCCAGCTAAGAAGAGCGATTGTCTGTCTGTCTGTCTGACTGACTGACCTTTATGGAGGAGTGGGCCAAAATCCCGGCTGCAGTGTGTGCAAACATGGTCAAGAACTACAGGAAAAGTATGATCTCTGTAATTGCAAACGAAGGTTTCTGAACCAAATATTAAGTTCTGCTTTTCTGATGTATCAAATACTTATGTCATGCAATTAAATGGAAATTAATTACTTAAAAATCATACAATGTGATTTTCTGGATTTTTGTAAAAATTACAGACTTCTACATGCTTTGTAAGTGGGAAAACCTGCAAAATCTGCAATGTATCAAATACTTGTTCTCCCCACTGTATCGCCACCTTTGTTGATAGTTACTGTATAAATGTCATTCATGAATGAAAGAAAAAAGTATGTTGATTTGCCATGAATGAAAATAGCTTTGGCAGACTCGCTAAGAATTGCTCAATTCTTATGACTATTCCAGTAAGTTTGTAGATACCGGTAAAGCTTATTACTGGCTAATACGCTGTTAAAATGGCCAGATGCAAACGCCATACATAGACGCTATTTGTGGTGGAGGTAAACTTAGTAAGAAACGTTAGTCAGTTAAACTGTATCAGTGTAATTCACGAGTGGCCAATTAACTATTAAAACGGCCAGTGGCAAAAGAGGATTTGTTCAGGATATACAGATGCCGGGTATCAATATAGACAAGAGGCTATACTGACAGCTGGCAAATGTACAGCTCTGTGGTGTAGTAGTTAACAACACAGCCTTTCATGTGGGCAACCTGGGTTTGAATCTCAAGATGGCAACACTTTCTATTGCGGGCCGGCTGAACAAGGCTTGCCAGGTTTCTTGTTTATATATGTCACTAATTTGTCAAAATGTACACCCTGTCCTAGATTTGCTTTGTCTTTGTATTCCTTGAGTTCGCAAAACATTTTCTTAATCTGGCTTCATCTGGCCCCATTATATTTTATTAATTTAGCAGATGCACTTACTCAGAGCAACATACAGTGAGCAAATACATTTGAAGTCAGTTGGCGAGACCAACACACAACCCATACTGCTATTTCACCAAGACATTTCAATGACAGTTCTTACACCGCCATAAGCAGCATTGTGCCAACTGCTAGACGTGTTCTGGCACCGTGTTTGTGGTAAAGACACCACCAACAACACATACACACCAAATCCGTACTCAAGCTGTCTATTAGGCAACGTTCAATTAGAGAGGAAATAGGACACCATGGAACAGGACAAACAGAACGTCAGAGGTCTAGGACTGGGAATTACTGCATTTTACAACGGCTGTGTCTGAATCTGTTCCAGCCCAGGAAAAACAACTCGCAAACAACCACTGATCTCATGAAAAAAAGCAAAGGGGGGAAAAACCAAAAACATTCATTAAGACACTGAAATACTGCCAACACTGAGACATAACAAAACAGCGGAACACATGACCGACAGTAGGCTGCATTATTATACCTCAATTACACCCAGTCAGTGGGGACGTGGTGGGAGAGCGGGAGTCAGGGTGTTGTGCAACAACAATAGGATGGACACTTGGAGGAGGCGGGGCCAGGAGGGGCCCATGGGGAGAAAGACCTGGTCCTGGGCCTCCCGCAGGTGTATTGTTCCAATCATCAAAGGGAAAGCCTGAGAGACATACTTCAGCCAGACAGGCTGGATTAGAACGCCACACCCTGGGGAGAAAGACAGAGAAAGAGAGACCCCCGCATCCACCTTCTAACTCGCCGCACTATAACCTCAAGAGACCCAATCTTTCACTGCATACAGGTACAGCTGGCTTAGTCATTTACATTGCTTTTGGCCAGTGTCATTTTGTAGTGTGACTGTTGTTAATCTCCTGCTGTTCGTCATATGCTTGTTGAAGACCAGACAGTCAACGCCCTCAGTGTGGACTAGAGGACACCGTCGACAAAGATGTTTTCGGTCGTAGCAGCCATTTGTCGTGCGCGGAGATGACACAGTGATGACATCCTAAACGTGTTCACAAAGGGAAAGGATCTACATGCTGAGTTCTACTGACACTCAGAATTGAGATCAGAGGAGCAGGGACTTACGTTAGTTAATCAGTAAACCCCCTACAGAAGGATCTGCTAACAGGGCCGGCAACACAATTGGTCCCCCGGTGCTCACAGAGCAGGGAACAAGGGTCTCTCCATAAGACCCTGGTTAAAGAAGTGCACTTTGTAGGGAATGAGGGGGCCATCTCTCCATAAGGCCCTGGTTAAAGAAGTGCACTTTGTAGGGAATGAGGGGGCCATCTCTCCATAAGGCCCTGGTTAAAGAAGTGCGGTTGATAGGGAATGAGGGTGTCATCTCTCCATAAGGCCCTGGTTAAAGAAGTGCGGTTGATAGGGAATGAGGGTGTCATCTCTCCATAAGGCCCTGGTTAAAGAAGTGCTGATAGGGAATGAGGGTCTGATTGGGGACAGCACATCTACTGGGTGAATCCTTATCTCCCTCCCAGCTAGACTAAGTCTACATCAAAGAGTGTGGATGTTTGGTAAATGGCTGCGATTCCCTTCTATCATTATCTCTTAGAAACACACTAATGCGTATGTCATGCATTGTGCCCATGTGGAAACACACATTTAGACAACATACAAGTTCGTAATGTTTGACAGGCTGTGAATGAAATTGGGTTTGGACCATCATTTGGGACCTGTAGCTGGTTGCTAATGATAAACTTACTGACAAATCTAAAATGTTGTTAGCGAACATGTGCGACTGTCATTAAAAACGCCCAAATCACAGCTTTTCTGCACAACAACAAAAGTACATTTTGTATTCTACTACTCTTAACATTCAAAAAGAAAATTCTAAACCCCCTGGGCAAAACAAAGTGCGAGACGTTCACTCGAAGGGCCCAATTCCTACCGGGACCACACAGTCCCCAAACAGGTCAACAACACGCGGTGTCCACTGGCCCGCAGGATGGAAGAGGTGTGCACATTACGTAGCGTGCATTTACGCGGGAGGCCCAGGCCCAGGCCCAGCCGGAAGGTGAGGTGGGTGGCGCTGTTGTGTGCAATGTGGTGGAGGCGGTCTATCTGCATGCTGGCGGTGGAGGGAAGAGTCAGATTAGGCAGGCGTAGCGCTGCTATCGCTCTCTCCCAGGGTTGGGCTTGGGTGTAGGAGATAGAATAATCCCGGGGTAGTTTGACTCGGGGCGCCAAATGTTTAATGGGATTTTAACACCGAAGACGAGCATGAAGAATCCAATCAGACTGCAGCCCCCGTGTTGTGGACCCATTCTGTTCTGCTTATAGCATTCAGGAAATCAGTGGCTCTGTTAAAGCCCACGCACAACCAAAACAACATGAATCACAGGTAATCTTCCCGCAAATGTAAATATACACGCAAATACATTTATTTGCGTATTGTTGAAACAGCTATACGCACCGCAGTAATTCAGTTTGGGGGATTTGTTCTGGTCTAGATACAGCCTAAATAGGGAGACCTGTTGAAGTCTTGATCATAACAAGCAGTGTTCCAGGGGAAACAAAGTGGTGTGTCTCCGGTTACGGATCTATATAAAGTGTTAGTATGCATCTCCCTAAAAGCATTACAGATAGCACCCTGTTCCCCATTGACCCTGGTTAAAACTAGTGGTCTACACAGCAAATAGGGTGCCCTTTATGAAGCTGACAGTGAGAAATGAATATTCCCACCATGGGGACACCAGAGGGCCTTGTCACAGTGTTCTATCATCTCCTACACAGGAGTTCCCTGAAAAAGATCAAAAAGACATGATGTCCCTTTTTCCATGGAAGAGTATGGGAGGGAGTGGCAGAACGAGAGAGACAGAGACAGACAGACAGAAACAGAGAGAGGGACACAGAGAGACGGAGACAGAGACACAGAGAGAGAGAGACTGTCTTAGAGTGTCTGACCGAGCACACACTTGTCTCACTGTTTTCCACTATTGTATATATAATGCTGTATGTTCAGTTCTGTTTTATAAAAAAAAATCTGCGTATATATATATATATATATATATATATATATATATATATATATATATATATATATATATGTATGTATGTATTTGTGTGTGTACAGTATATATATGAATTTAGCTGCCAAACTTCAAGCCTTTGCTATACGGGCCCCTAGACTCTGGAACAGCCTACGTCAGTGCATTCTTTTAAATCTTACCTAAAACCTAACTTTTATAACATGGCTTTTATTAATATTTTTTCATTGTGATTTTATATTTTGTTTATTATTTTTACTTCTTTTACTTTAAAAAGTATATTTATTTAATAATATAATAATATAAATAATAATATAATTAAAAAAATAATACACATATATATATATATATATATATATATATATATATATATAAATATATATATAAGAAATTACTTAATATATTGATTATCCTAAAAAAAATATATAAAAAGAAGAAAATATATATTGTTAATCATTTGTTCATGTGCCTCATGCCAATAAAGTGAATTGAATTGAGGGACAGACTTGTAAATGTGATTGTTGTTGTTCACTGTTATGTTGTAATTTATTTATTTTGTTTGTTTGTTTTGCCTAGACTTTTAACATATATTGATGTTTGCTTTGGCAATGTATGTAGTAACACATTCCATGCCAAAAAAGCCATTTGAATTGAATTGAATTGAGAGAAGAGGATAACAGGCAGAGAAAGAGACAGACACGCAGTCAGACAGACAGAGAGAGAGAGAGAAAGAGAGAGAGAGAGAAGAGGATAACAGGGTAGAGAGAGACAGACACAGTCAGACAGACAGAGAGAGAGAGAGAGAGAAAGAGAGAGAGAGAAGAGGATAACAGGGTAGAGAGAGAGACAGACACACAGTCAGACAGACAGAGAGAGAGAGAGAGAGAAAGAGAGAGAGAGATAGACACACAGTCAGACAGACAGAGAAGAGGATAACAGGGTAGAGAGAGACAGACAGGCAGACAGACAGGCAGACAGAAAAGAGGATTACTGGGTAGAGAGAGACAGACACAGAGAGAAGATGTTATCATAGACAAACATCAGAAAGTAATCGTCTCTCAAGGAGACGATGGCTCCTTCATCTGAGAGGTTTAGCTATAAGCACAGATTCTAGAACAAGTTTTCATAATTCTTTAATCACTCTGGATATTATCATCTAAAAAAATTGCATTTGTGTAAATGGAAGCACATTAAATATCCAGGGCTTGGAAAACTTTCAATCATCAAAGTTTTTTTATAAATGAAATCACTGGATTTAGGAGTAAGCTTATTTAAACTGAAACCAGCCAGAACATAGACGAGAGAGGACAGAAGCAATAGTTCTTGAGATCCCCCCGACATGCCCACAATCCAAACCAAAGAGGTGAATGTGCCACAGCTTCTTCACAACCTTGCTCTTTCTTTCACACACCACTTAACATCAACGTAAGGCACTTAGAAGCAGACTTCAAAACCCGCCAGTTACGAACATTCTCAGTCTTCCCACTCAGTGAACTATCATAACCACATAAACACTCAGTGACCCGCCATCAGAATGTGGCTGAACTCTGAGCGATGCATTTGTCCCTCCGTGGTGGTACAGGCAGCCTGGACTCTGTGTCGTGCAGCGCCACACTAACTCGCCACACTAACTCTTCTCAAAGAAAGTTCTGGATCAGTGACCAGATAGGCCCCTCGAGTGTAGCTGATACCAAATCACTTCTGCCTTTTAGGTAACAATAAATATGATTGGGGGAAGGGGGGCACGATCGGGGTGATCCTAGATCAGCTGTCCTATTCTGAGATGCATTTCGGATACGGCCGTGGCTTTCTTGTCCTGTGTGGGGCCAGACTGGGCTGAGGGGGCCCCAAAATCAGCCAACCTAAAAAGGCACAATGAAGATTAGATCCAGTTCAAACCGGGTGGCTTTCCTTTCAACCTCAGCCAACACTCAAACACTGCAGCTAACCAACAGATAGACGGATGCTAACGGAGCCACTGTGTGTGACAACTGATGTGTATTGACGGTGAAACGTTTGTGTTGCTATCGTAGAACTACTGTGGATGCGTACCGAGGCCAGCTTAAGACAGCTTGAATTGCCTTGGCTTAGTTCAATACCCCATCCAGACCAACTCCAGTCCGGCCCCTTCTCCGAGCTGACCCATTCTGAAAGCTCTAGGCATAGATCCAGACCGCTTGGGCCCGTCCAAAGTCCTTCAAACCCAAAGACGGAGCAGAGTGACTCAGGCAGACAGGTCCACGGTGTCCCAGACAGACACGCTGGCCGTTTGATTGGGTTATCAGCTCAGCCAGCCACTGAGGTGGCTGCAGATAAACGGAGTCACCATTCATCCCTCCATCCCTCTCCTCCTCAGCGCCGGGGCCGGCTCAAGGAATTATCTCAGTTACAATGACATTCTTTCAGAGTAAAGACCCAGAGAGCCAAAACTCTGAGACGCAGAGATGAGAGGAGGGTAGGGGCACGGAGACAGACACAGAGGAGGGAGATTACACTGATTGCTGTTCCACTGTAGCGTGTTTGATCCTAAATTGCTATGGCGTTGCAGGGCCTGAATGTAGTCAACTCAACTGGCTGCGTCTCTGTGGCTGCTGTGCCCCTTGGTGCTGATTATCTTTCAGTCATTTATTCATGTGGTGGTTTTCTCACACAAAGTGGCCCGTTTTGTGGGCGATGAAAAGACGGATATAGAAGAACTGAAGAAGAATGTTAAACCGTCAAAAACGTTTGAACCTCTGTTATTTGAAAATAATGCTAGGTTAAATGTTACTATACAGATTATATAGGTTAAGGGTTACAATACAGATGATATAAACTAAATGTTACCATACAGATTATATAGGTTAAGGGTTACAATACAGATGATATAAACTAAAGGTTACTATACAGAACGTCCGGCAATCCCGCCCCCCAGAAAATGAATAATCTACATGAGGTCTCAGTATGTGTAGTGGGGATTGAAAAAATCTATACACTGTATTATCATACAAGTCTAACATAATGAGATGACAAGTCAATCCCAAACACTGTGCTGCTAGGGTGGACAGCAGCAAGCATTTCTCTCGGGGACAGTGAAAAACAAGGCTCCCGAGGCCAGCTCTTCCTCCCCCGCCAACCCCTTCATCTCAGTCAGTAGAACAGCAATGCAGGCTGGGAGTTGGTAACGGCAGGCATGTCTTGGTCATTTGTGCCCCGCAATTTAACCACAGCGGATCTTCCTCGTTAGCGACTACCGCCTCAACACTGCCAGCCGGATTTGACATTTTCATTTCTTTTATATTCACACGTTATTTTCAGCAATCAGCAGAAATTTTGTCACTAACGATATCTCAGGCACCAGTGGCCTGATTCTGATGAAAAAAAAACGAATGAAGGGATTTTCCCTCCATCACACATCAGAGATGATAGGTTTACTGATGCCTTGTTATAATCAGAAAAAACCAAAATACGATTGGAACATTTGAGTGAATGCAGCAAGCTGTGAACAGTCCTCGTAGGGATAGAACAAGCCACATTCTTGATGCTGGCTCGGTTCTGGGTTCCCCTCCTCTCTTCCTTCCCCATACAGGGCTAACTGTGGCAGCACCTTGTCAAAGACGGAAAATAATTCTCCATAGCTGACGGAGTGCATTAAACCTGAAGAAAACATGTCTAATGCTCATTGTTCTGATGCTGGTGGGGATTGGTCCATTTGAATGTCCCTTACTATGTGACCTGGGAATAGGGGTGTTTGATTGGTTGAGGCGATAAAAAAAAAGGGAAAAGGGTTATCGGGGGACACATTTTATGATTCTAATGGGGTTTTGACCTCAATCTTCTCTAATCATTCTGAAGCCCTAGACACATAAAGATTATGCTGGGGCATAGATTACGCTTTTCAACAACACGCATCCCACAGCATAGCAGACAAACAGCAAACAGATCTACGGTTGTTTTGGGGTTTGAAGTCTCAAAAGGGGACATGGATTGAAAGATTAATCTTGCACTGAATAGAGAAGAAGGGAAAGAAAGACTAATAGATCTGCAATAGGAATTGTATCCCCCCCAGAATTTTCCCAGGAGTCCGATGGCTGTGTTTTTGGGGGTTTGAGGGATTTTATAGGATGACAAAAAATGGGGGTTTAGGAAGAAAAGCTAATTGGTTTCAGCAGCTAGCTAGCGCCACAGAAACCAGGCTAGAGGGCCAAGCTGCCATCTCAGCTGGATTAAGAGTCCTTCAGCGCTGGAGGCTGAGCCGGTGATATGGTTCCTAACCCTGGACGGAGGAGCTGGGCGCAGGAAGGGGGAGTGACAGAGAACCAGATACAAGGGTCAGTCAGCCTCCTGAACCACAGCAAAGCCACTTTGTTACCTTTATTCACCAGATGACAACCAAGTGTCCATCTTCATCCGCATAAATCAACCACTGTTGCATGTGACAGATCTAGCAGGTTGAAACTAATCTCCTTTTTTTAACCTTTTATTTTACCAGCTAGTCCTACTGATGGGCGGGTTTTGGGGAAAACCCCCTAGTTTTTTTCAAGGAATGACGCTGAGCTACTTTTTTGCTCTACCTCTCCCTTTCACTCCCTTTCACCATCCTTCACGCCCGCATCACCCCCCCTCAGCCTGTCCACCACAGATGTGTTGTCTGCACTGAGCAGGGTGAACGCACGCAAGGCCGCTGGTCCTGATGGCGTTGCTGGGCGTGTGCTCAGAGCATGTGCACGGGAGCATTTTCAACCTGTCACTGGCCCAGGCGGTGGTCCCCACGTGCTTCAAGACCGCGACCATTGTGCCAGCGCCGAAGCAGTCATCTGCGTCTAGTCTGAATGAGTTTCTAAAGTGTCGCTCTCGCCCCCACAATCATGAAGTGCTTCGAAAGACTAGTTCTGGCACACCTTATATGCTGCCTCCCCCCAACACTGAATCCCTACCAGTTTGCTTACCGGTCAAACAGGTCTACAGAGGAAGCCCTCTCCACAGCTTTACACTCTGCCCTGACTCACATGGAAAAAACCAACACCTATGTGAGAATGCTGTTCATAGACTTTAGCTCAGCAATGCAAAGAAAACCAAGGAGCTCATTGTGGATTACAGAAACTCTAAAGCTGCAGACACACCCCAGTTTTCATTGATGGCACTGAGGTGGAGCATGTGTCCAGCTTCAAATTCCTGGGTGTCCACATCTCAGAGGACCTCTCCTGGTCCCTCAACACCTCACCCCTGGTCAAAAAGGCGCGGCAGCCTATAAAGGAGGCTGAAGAATGCCCACCTGTCTACCACGATCCTTGTGAACCTTTACATCTGCACAATCAGACCATTCTGACTAACTGCGTAACAGTGTGGTTTGGTAGTTGCTCCGTAGCCGACCAGAAGGCCATGCAACGGGTGGTGAAAACCACCCAGCATATCGCATGTATCCATCTCCCCACAATTGCAGACCTCCAGCGCAAGCGGTGTCTGCACAGGGCGCGTGGCATCACCAGGGACCCTTCACATCCAGGCCACAAACTGTTTGCCCTCCTCCCAACAGGCAGGCAGTACAGGTCTCTATTCTTGCACCAGCAGGCTCAGGAACAGATTCTTTCCATCTACTGTAACCCTACTTAACTCTGTGACTTACCATCACTAATTATACCCACACTTTGCTCTTCTGGACTCTGTCACTGCCTTGCAAGTCTGATAATATAGTTTTCAGTTGTCTACAGGTATGTGTCATTGCTGCTATTCCTGCATTTCATTTGAACATGCTGACTTGCACCTTAAACTTGCCTTAATTGCACATTTAGAACTGCCACTGTACTTGTATTGTCTACTGTTTCATACAAATGTCTACCTCGGGAACCTCATTACTGCCATCCCTGTATATCAGTTGCACATGCTACCCTGAATTGCCATTGAGAATTGCCACTTGTACATGCACAACTATTTATCCCACTTGTACATACAGTGGATATAAAAAGTCTACACACCCCTGTTAAAATGCCAGGTTCTTTTGATGTAAAAGAATGAAACAAAGATAAATCATGTCAGATTTATAGGTCACCTTTAATGTAACTTATAACGTGAACAATTCAATTGAAAAACAAACTGAAATCTTTGAGGGGGAAAAATAAAAAATAAAAAACACACAATAAACTGGTTGCATAAGTCTGCACACCCTAAAGTTAATACTTTGTCTTTTTAGGTAGGAGTCTATAAGCATGGCACATCTTGACGTGGCAATATTTGCACACTCTTCTTTGCAAAAGCGCTCCAAAACTGGTCAGATTGCGAGGACATCTCCTGTGCACAGTCCTTTTCAGATCACCCCACAGATGTTCAATTGGATTCAGGTCTGGGCTCTGGTTGGGCCATTCCAAAACGTTCATCTACTTCTGGTGAAGTCATGCTTTTGTGGATTTGGATGTGTGCTTTGGGTCATTGTCGTGCTGAAAGGTGAACTTCCTCTTCATCTATAGATTTCTAACGGACATCTGAAGGTTTTGTGCCAAAATTGCCTGGTATTTGGAACTGTTCATAATTCCCTCCACCCTGACTAAGGCCCCAGTTCCAGCTGAAGAAAAACAGCCCCAAAGCATGATGCTGCCACCACCATGCTTCACTGTGGGTATGGTGTTCTTTGGGTGTTGTGCAGTGTTGTTTTTGCGCCAAACATACCTTTTGGAATTATGGCCAAAAAGTTCAACCTTGGTTTCATCAGACCATAACACATTTTCCCACATGTTTTTGGGAGACTTAATATTTGTTTTTGCAAACTTCAGCCGGGCTTGGATGTTTTTATTTGTAAGAAAGGGCTTCCATCTTGCCACCCTACCCCATAGCCCATTCATATGAAGAACACCACAGATTGTTGTCACATGTAGCACACAGTCAGTCCTTGCCAGAAATTCCTGCAGTCCCTTTAATGTTGCTGTAAGCCTCATGAAAGCCTCCCTGACCAGTTTTCTTCATGTCTTTTCATACATTTTGGAGGGATGTCCTGTTCTTGGTAATGACTCTGTTGTGTCATATTTTCTCCACTTGATGATGACTGTCTTCACTGTGTTCCATGGTATATCTATTGCTTTGGAAATTATTTTGTACCCTTCTCCTGACTGATATCTTTCAGCAATGAGATCCATCTGATGCTTTTGAAGCTCTCTGCAGACCATGTCTTTTGCTCTGAGATGCAACTAAGAAAATGTCAGGAAAATCCTACTAGAACAGCTGAACTTTATTTGTGATTAATCAGAGTCACTTTGAATGATGGCAGGTGTGTAATGACCTCTATTTAACATGAGTTTGAATGTGATTGGGTAATTCTGAATACAGCCCCATCCCCAGTAATAAGAGGGTGTGCACACTTATGCAACCAGGTCATTGTAATGTTTTTATTTTTCCCCGTTGAAGATTTCAGTTAGATTTTCCATTGAATTGTTCACATTATATGTCACATTAAAAGTGGAAAAATTTCTGACATGATTTATATTTGTCTCATTCTTTTACATTACAAAAACCTGCCATTTTAAGAGGGGTGTGTAGACTTTTTATATCCACTGTACATTATACTTTATACTTGTACATTTCCTGTTAATGTGTACATTTAAAAATGTTGAATTGCCATATGTAATGCAAATGCATTAATTGCACATCCATACATTATACTAGTACATACATATACATAACACTTGTACAATTTCTGCCCTCCTCTATTTGCACTTCTGGTTAGACTGAAACTGCATTTCGTTGTACTGTACTTGTACTGCTCAATGACAAAAAAGTTTAATCTAATCTAATCTAAATCTTAAGCACGGAACTCCACACAGTGATGTGGTCTGATACTAGCCAACATTAACATCACCGTCCATACAACAAGAGACGGCTACGTCAACCGCAGCCCATGGGACTGTCTATGGGAGTCGCGTGGCCCAGGCACAGGGGAGCGGCACATGGGCCGTGGTGGCATATTTGCAGACCAATTAGACGACACAAGTGGGCCAAGCCGCTATGCCAACAAGGGGGGGTGATGTGTTCTTCTTAAGCCTATATGCAAATGAGAGCATGAAAGCATGAGAATGTTCTCGAGAGTATTCGATCGAGTGCACACTCTCTTCCCCCAGCATCACACCGTCAGGGCAGCAGTACCGACCCTGCTGTCTTAGTGGGAGGACCGGAAGACCGGGGGACATCAATGTCCCTGCGGATGGAGCCAGGCCTGGGGTTGGGGTAGTGTCTTCTGGGGCTGAAATTTGCGATGTAGGTTCTAGATGCGATGTAGATGCCCCCCCCCACCCCCCCACTCACCCACCCACTCCACAAGAAAGGCTCCAAGAACAACGGCCCAGCCAGCAGAGACGGCACCAGAACAGACCCCCTTTTGTTCCCCTTGCCCCTTCTCAGCGTTCCATTGAGGTACATGACCCCCCCCCCCCCAAAAAAAAAGCTGCCTCCCTGACACTCCTCCTTCCTCCCCCTCCTTCCAGTGGGTGGTAAAAAAAAGCCAAAGTAACTTGCATAGGACATAGACAGACTCAGAGGAACACCAAATCCTTCACCGCCACCCCCCCCCGCCCTCATTTCAGCCATTCTCATATCACACAGAATACATTTAATTAGTCAAGTGTTAAAGAATGAATCCCCCAGTTAGTTACGGCCCAGAAACCTAAATGGTTTAGACGGTTGTTAGCTAGCCTGACAACTTGGTCTATATTGGCAGGTGGGTGTTCAGGAGGGGCTTAGAACCTTAAACCCACAACATAACATTTTACCATCCTCTGATTTCTAATCACAGCCCACTTCAAAGGGGAGGCTTTCGACAAGTCTATCCCTCACGGTCGGTCAGAACAGAAGAGAGCATCGCTCTGCCTTTGTTCCCGCTGAGGGATATAACCACCTAAATTGGGAGGGCGAAAATGCCGTATCCCAGGGTAACCTTGAGCGCCTGGGTCAGACAGCCGTAATGGCATAATAACCTGACATGGGGAATAATTCACAGTGAATAAACTCCTACTGCTACTGCCTGCTGGTGGACACTTCAGGCATGACCTCCTGGTGACCTCCTGACCACTCCCCTTAGGTCATCAGTCTAATGGCAGCAAATCAATTACATTTCTTATTTAAAAACATGTATTAAGAAGACATTTATAACTGGTTTATTAAATGGCTTTCATATGCTAGCCACTACTTGGTAGGAGGGACCAGGTCTGCCCACCAACCACTCATGTGCCACTGACATATGTCCTAGCAACCAAACACTTTCCTGCCCTGAGGTGCTTGACCACAGAGTCATACATCAAACTAGGCAGAAAAGAGCACACACACACACACACACACAGCTGGACACTATAACCAATCGGAATTGCCTTTGGATGGAATGTAGCATCAGATTGGAGCCCAAAGACCATTCGGTACTGGGTGCCCAGATCTTGCTTTAAATGAATGTGGCTTCAGATGTCGAGCCCATCTTATCTCTAATACAACAACAGAAAACACATCCCAGCGCTTGATGTCGGCGCGGGGAAACACAAGGGACCTCGAGGAAAGAGGAGGCGTTGTTTACAGCCGCCTTGAGGGCCGTCTGACAAACTGCAAGAGTAGACCGTCTCTTGTCTGAGTCGGTCCAGCATCACTCGTCCATCACTATCAACCAACATGGCTTCTTATAGAATCTAATGAAATCCATGTCTATGGTGGAAGCAACGAGCAGAGAGGGTGTTTACATGTGAGGGGAGGAATCACAGAGGCCCCCCTGTCACTTCCCATCAGGACTAGCAGCAAACCAAGTGGCAAACTCAAATTGGGCTTCACCCGCATGCCATGGGGATGAGAGCGTTCATGGGTGTCTGCGTGCGGTTGCTGCTTGTTTGCATCTGTGTTTGCATATGTGTTTAGTTTGTCCAAGTGTGTCTGTGATGGTTATTTAGTTATTGTCTACATAGGTGTGTGCGTGTGTGCGTGTGGGCGTGTGCATGTACAAGTGTGTATAAGTGTGTGTTTGTACACATCAGTAAAACATCCTGCTCCAGCAAACAGACAGACATACTGACAGACAGATAGACAGACAGACGGCTAGACAGATAGACAGACAGATAGCTAGACAGACAGCTAGACAGACAGACAGCTAGACAGATAGAAAGACAGACAGTTAGACAGACAGACAGACAGACAGATAGCTAGACAGACAGACAGACAAACAGACATACAGACAGACAGCTAAACTGGTAGACAGACAGATAGACAGACAGACAGCTAGACAGATAAAAAGACAGACAGTTAGACAGACAGACAGATAGCTAGACAGACAGACAGACAGACAAACAGACATACAGACAGACAGATAGCTATACAGACAGACAGACAGCTAAACTGGTAGACAGACAGATAGACAGACATGATACCACTGAATACCACTGAATTAAACAGAATATGACCGCATCCCAAACACCCTCCTCTTGTCTACATTGGGCACTAGCCCTGAGAAGGGCCATAGGACCAGAGTGGGTTAACAGAAGGGGCATTTAGGACTCATTCTCTGTGTCTTTAAGGCCAGGTGTTTTGTAAAAGCACTTTGCGACATCTGCTGAAGTAAAAAAGGCTTTATAAATAAATGTGATGATTGATTGATCTAGTAGAGTGGGGTAATGACACAACCGGTCCATGGTGAGAAGGACAGCAAAGTCTCTACACTGAAGAACAGGCACACAGACGTCTTGCCTGTCTGTCTATCTGTCTTTCTATCTGTCTACCTTCTGTCTGCTTGCCTGTCTGTTTGTCTGCCTGTCTATTGGTCTGTCTGTTTGTCTGACTGTCTGTCTGTCTGCTTGCCTGTCTGTCTGTCTGTCTGTTTGTCTGCCTGTCTGTCTTTCTGTGTGTCTGCATGTCTGTCTGTCTGTCCATCTGTCTGCCAGTCTGTCTGTCTGTTTCTGTGTGTTTCTGTCTGTCTGTCTGCCTGTCTGTCTACTAGCCTGGCCAAGTGGGAACACACAGACCGTGGTGACACAAATGGATGTTCACGGGCATCTCTTACTCCCCAGGGTGACATACATCAGAGCAGAGTAGCGGGGCTAGCTGACAGTCAGATCATTGAGAGATGGAGCAACTCCATTAATATCATTGATTGACAGAGTCTTTAGGATCACTGACGAACAGAGCAGCTATACTCTGATCATCGGTGAACAATACGCTCCGTCCAAATCAAGAGTGACTTTTCAAGACCTAACTAACTGACGTGAGGACATATTGTAAGGCTAAATAATGTGCAGAGGAACCTTAGAGGATCATGGAACAAATGACCGGAAGCAAAACTAAGTTAAATTACTAATCTGCCTTTATTGTTAAACTGACATGTTATTAAACAAAATACCACAGTGACGACCCTTCCCTTCTGAACAAATGGCAGCTGACTGGACACAGGCAGTCACAAAAAAAAGCTAAATAAAATATGAATGTGTCATGAAAGGTGATATTCAGTTCTTCCACGGAAACCGCCATGACATCAGCATGACTGCATCAGGCCGGCTATGTCGGTTGTAGGACTGAGACACATTGTCCTGTCCCTGGGTGGGAGCTGGCAGACGACTGGCAAGAGAGAACGAATGGCTTCTCACAGAATAGTCTGCATGCTGTTCCAGCCTACGGGCCTGAATAAATGGCATTTCCCCTGAACCACCCCAGCTATTCCCATCACTACAAGAGCCGGACACTCAAATCGTTTTCTACTGGGCGTCTGGGATTCTCAATAAAAACAAACAGGCACACACAGACCAAAGACATGTACAGAGAGAGACACCAGGACTAGTTAACACATGTTGTGATTATTGTGATTCCTTATGGTTATGTAAATGTGGTTTTGGTTATGTAAATGTGGTTTTGGTTATGTAAATCTCCATGGTGCCTGGTGCTGTTCACAGTGGAGGGTGACTGTCGGGACAAAAAGACCTGGACCAGATATGTAGGTCACTAGTGTACACTCTTAGAAACAAAGGGTGCCAAAAGGGTTCTTCAGCTGTCGCCAAATGAGAACCATTTAAAGAACCATTTCTGGTTTATTTTAGAACATTATTTGACCCTTTCCATAAAGTATTCTCTATGGAACCCAAAAGTGTTCTACCTAGAACCGGGTATAATAAAGTGTTCAGCCGAAGAACCCTTTGGAACCCTTTTTTTCCTAAGGGTTTCGTAGGTCACAGGCCACAAGTATTAATGTCTTGTCAGATTTAGGTAATGTGAGCAACGCTCACGCTGTCGCTTAGGAAGGTGGTCAACTAAGACGTCAAAGTGATTGGTTGAAATTTCACCCGTTTTTTCTTCAGATTCTTTTGACTGCATGTTTAAGATCACTAAGGATAATAGTGGGCACCCCTGACACGTCACATCGGAAAGGTATGAAGCTAAGGTCAGCGAAATAAATATGTCCGTCCTCGTGATGGAATAACCTCAGCAAGGAAGACAACAACAAGAGCATAACAACAATAATAAACAATCATGAACGAGCATAATTTGTCCGCTCCCTCATCCTGAACAACACAATGCCATAAGGTAGGTCACAGAGATGTTCTCTAGATTAACACCAGTCTGCTTGGAGTGAAAACACATGACTAGAAAGTGTGTCAGCTAGAAGAGCGCCATTACCCAGACAATAAAAGCATTAGTCATTCATTCTTAGTCATTAGCATTGTATTAATTGGACTGTACTGCAAAGGGAAAGTGGCGCGTGTTTGGGTGTTGTCTGGAAAGTAAAAGTGGCACAAAAGTGTGTTTGTCTCTATGTGTATGCGTGCGTGTGTGTGTTTGGGGAAGGAAGGGGGCCTCTGGATAGGCTTATAAATGAATGAAGCCTGTCAGACAGGGGCATGGGTGGTGATGTTTTTTGCAGTAATGCAATTGTTTGTCTTGGGTATTAACATATGAAATACATGACAGATGTAAAAGGAAACTATCGAGGGAATGTTAAAATATTCGATGTGTAATGTTAATGGAGTAGACTGGAATATTGGTTGCAGTTAATAACACATTAAACGAAATACAAATTACACTTGAACATTTACGGGATAAAACATCGTACTAAGAGTATAACATTCTTAATGAGAAAACACATTATTTGACATCCCTTAAGTGAAAAAAATGTGTTACGTGCGTCTCTTTAAACAACCGCATTAGTTATGGACCACTAATTCGCCCTGCTCTATCTCATTTAGTGACGAAAAATGTCCAAGATGTGAGGAACCGCTTCAGCAAAAGTAATTAAAATGCTAGTCCTAAGCGCACAGGCGCACACACGATCAGGGTAAAGTGACTAGGCTGACTCCCACGAAAGACCAAAAATGCCATCCCGGCTGTAACGTTGTTGACAGCTGTCCACCGGACAAGCCACACATCCGTAGATGTGAAGGGTTGTACACCTGTTTGGGGTAACGTATTCAGTTCCGTAGTCAAACAAGAAATAGGCCTGACCGAAATACTGTTAATTACGTGTTTTGTAATTGCATTGCATGTTAAATTGCCTGCGCACAACACACATCGTTTCTTATCGCATGAACTACCCAAGTGATTGACCCGACTCTCATCCTGTCTTAGAGGTGTTGTACCATAAAACATGATTTACTCACCTAACCTGCAGTCTGGTGCGCAATGCGATGGATGCTTGTCCTCTCTCTCTCTCCCTCTCCCTCTCCCAGGTTCATTAGGTAGATATCTTTCCACTGTGCGTATTTTAATTGGAGCAGCGTCCGTCCGTTCAGATTTCACTTACCTCTGTCGCTGCTTGGCTTCACCAATGGTCCAATCCTCCTCTTGCTCTCTCGCTCTCCCACCAGTTCACAAGACGGCGCGTGAGCATTCACTATTCAGTCTTGAAGCGCGCGCACTGCAGCGCCGCTGCCGGTGGATAGGGGTGGCCTCGAGCACTGAAACGTTTGGGCGAAATTTGTTTCGAAATTCCATGTTGTCCCCCTTACTAATGTCAACACCACTGATGGGGAACAGCTGCAATGACAAAAATATAATGCGAACTAAAATGATTGAACGTGCTGTGTTTTAAAGATGTCTCCCTGTAGATGAGTTGGAATGTATCATTGGATTGTATGGGTTTGAGCAAGTACGCACGATGTACAATAGTTGTGTGCATACTGGTGACGTCAAACTGAAGAACCAAGGACATAGTGAGGTTGGGGATAAACATGTAAAGCACACAGAACAGTGCTGTAATTGGATTTCAGGGCCTGCTGAGACTTGTTACATTGAGGCACTGGTTGTTTTTAATGTATGTAGTCTCTCTCTCCGCAGAACGGTTGGAATTAATCTGATGTCATAGATCAACGGATTGCGATGTTGTTCTTAAAATGTATGTGGTTTTGCCATTGCACTGTAAATATTAATGTTCCATTTGATTTTATGTGTAGACCCCAGGAAGAGTGGCTGCTGGATATTAAACCCTTTATCATATTAATAATCCTCTCAAAATGAGAGTGTAACTTTAAGGCTTTGCTGCTTTAACAATTTATAATACAAATAAATATTATCCAACAAAGCAATCATTTTGGTGGATTCATACATAACTCCCTCAAATATACAGTAAATACTGTCTGCATATATATATATATATAGATAGATACATATATATATATATGGTATGCATACTGTATATAATGGATAATGTGCTATTCTTTCTCAAATAGCCATGCAATGTTTGCCTATTATCCTTCATTCTTCAAGCATAAACATAAGCCCCTTACATGAATGCCTCCACTGGATGAAGTCTCCTAAGAAACATGTTCTAAAGACAACTGTAACAGGAAGCCTCACCATCGCAATCAGCACCGAAAGCAGCGGAAAAGACCAGTAACCCAAATGGCATCCTATTCCCTACACTCTGTACTACTTTCAACAAGAGCCCCATGATCCCTGGGTAGTAGAAGTACACTACTACATATGTGAAATAGGGGACCACAGGGGGATGCCTTTGAGCTTCATTCCAGCTGTGCGACCATCAGCAGAGCCGTCAAGGCTATCCAGCCCTAATGGCAGGGGTCCATTTGCATGCCCTAATGCGTTCTCTACTGTAGCCTCCCATTTGCCCTGAAAGCAGGATTGCATCAATAAACACAGATAGAACAGTAGGCCATAGGTTGATCCACCGCTGGTCGTGTGGTCGTGTTTGTGGTGGGGGTCATGTGACTCTGAAGAGGACACGTCTTCTCCGAATTCATTCTGGAGCGAATCAGACTGGGGGCAGGAGAGGCTGTCAGGCTCATGTCGATGTTCCAGTGGACATTATCTCCGGCTTAAGCACAAGGAAGTGTCTGCTGCAAACATCCACGAGGGAGAATAAAACTAACTCCACGTATTCTTTTAAACGGATGAAACCAGACATATTAGACACTACAATGTTATTTTATTGGTGTACATTGTATGTTCTGTAAATCATTTTTTATGGTTTTTCAACAGAAAAGATGGGAGAGCAATTGAGTAGGGAGGGTTAAAATATCAGTGGGCTGGATTCCAACCTATGCTTACATATGAGAGACAGCAGCTTATCTCCCTGGACCACTCCAGGGCACAAGAATAATATTTTTTTTGGGGGGGGGTAACATGTTTTATTTATTTACTTTAAAGGTAAAAGAAAACAGTAACTACGATAGAGTACAAACAGTGAATTAACACAGAATACCGGTCTCACCGTAAACTAAATTATACCACAAAACCAAACAACAGATGGTGTGTCAAGGCGCGTAGTTTTCTGAGGAGGGCGGGTGTTTGTGATTTTGTAGAATCTGGCACATCTTCACTCAAACATTTCAGTGTGCTCAATCAGTTCATAAATTAGGAAGGTGTTTACTTCCAACCAAAAATAAATGCCCCTTCTATCCTGTAGCGATGACATCGTTCTTCTGTTTGTTGCAGCTCAGCACGGCTCAATTCAGAGGGATCTGAGAGTAGGAACAGTTCCTCCAGAACCTCCCGAATGTCAGCCCAGAACCGCTGTAGACATGTCCATGAAACGTGAACCGTTTTATCCTGGTGGATCACTAGTAGTTACGGATGTTTGCTTTGATATTTCTGTGGGAAGGATTAAATAAATCTGATTTGGCCTAAAGCAACGCTAATCTTTATTTCCAGCTTAAACCACCAGCAAACTTTAATGGTGGACGTTAGCCCCATTTGAATTTCATCACCGTGTCAAAAACTGGAGTATGCAACAATGTAATGAAGATTATTCATGCGATAAGAGAGTCCCACTCCTCATCCCATCTCCAAGCTATTGATTTTGTTCCAACACATTATGGTAGTGGGAGTATGGGATCTTCTGGAAATGACAGAATGCAAGCAAACAAATCGGCAATGAAAGACATACTTCAGATAGCCACATTAGTAGTGTCAGAATACATGGGAAATACTGAATAGCCAGATACAATAAAATGACAATTACATGCAATACCAAGTAAAACCGTATTTACATTGACAACCATAAAAAAAGAAAATAACACAATGATGACCAGACACAATTACAATCAGATGGAATACAACGGCAGCCATATACATTCAGAGCCATATACTCCACAGATACTCCATTAGTGTTTCCATTCGGTCCTCCTCGACGCCCTGCAGCACTACCTCTTATCAGTTTATCAGTGAGGGATCTGGGGACTCGTGCCAGCTCCTGGCCCACATCCGCCCAGCAACACATTAGGATGTATTCTAATTGTCCTCTCCTCCTCTCACTTCAACTCAGACAGCCTGCAGACAATGGATCTCGATCCAATTAAAATATTAACTCAATTTCCCCCCACGCGCATATTGTGCGCAAAATAAATGTCAGAGGAGTGCTACTGTGTGAGTACAGGTGAAAAGTCGCTGGCCATAGTGACGCGAGGCACGCTCGCGTGGCAACCATAGTGACAAACGGCCATCCAGCACCAAACTTGGCGGTCCCCCCCTGTAACGTCCTAGGGTTGTGTCGCGGTCCTCTAGACGTCTTTAGGCTGGAGAGGAGCCTGTCCATTTCCTGTCCTGCGTTTGAACCAGGAACCTTCTGATGAAGAACACGTCGTACTCAGGAACCATCAACAACACAGTCTGAGGACCTGAAATATAATGGACTACATTGCTCATCGGTTCAGGGTTAACTTAAGGGGGTTGTCATTCACCGCCTGTGGATCCACCATCCGTCTGACGAGTGCCAGGACTGTCCAAAAGACAACGACCTCCTTGACTTCCTGACACAGCGGCGGTGAGCCCATAACCAATGTACACAGATTACCATGGGACCAACCGTATGCTATTTATCGTTTTAGTCTGTGTGAGACTGAGGCTAGAGACAGAAGGCTGAAATAGTGTTTGTAGAGTAGGCTATCTTCTATCTAAACAACGTCCCCCCCCTCGACCACCACCATTCTTAATTTGTTTCAAAACCAATTAAGAGCTAATGAGCACGGATACTCACTCCAGTTGAATCCAGGCATAACTGAGTTCCAGCAACACCCTCAAGCATAAACAACATTACATAAGTGTTCAGAAGGAAAGAGCAACATCCAGCTTATGCCACATTCGAAATCCAAACCCATCCCAAAAGGTGCTCCTTAAAACCAATCTAAAAATGGCAGGCATGGGGTGTGTTTAAAAAGACGTCATTGATATGCAAGCATGAGAAGCCGGGTCTAGAGGCTTGCCATGGCTAAAAGGCGCAAAGAAATCAAGTCACTAATGCAATTGTTTGGCATGAAACAAGTCCACCAATCGATTCAGTTTACATGGGAGAGCAGGAGAACGTTTTCACAGAATCTGTAATTTCATTACAACCTCTACACTCCCTGAATGCAGCCTTGACAATGGATGGTGCAAAGACCTGACAATAATGAACCTAGAAAAACAACACAGGTTCTGCCAAACACACCTGGGAGATCTTTTTAGACTCGTCCTTCCACCTGCCGTGGGTTTGAACGCAGGACCAGGCTTCCAAGACTGCACCCATAGAAATACAATTACTAGAATGGACATTCGATTCCAGTAAATGCATCACGTTCCTGCGGTCTGTAGCGTTGAATATGCAGCTGTTATCTTCAGCAACAGCGTGATTATTTCTAGACCCCATTGCTGAAGGAGGTGGGGTAATGACTGGGCATAAAAAGCAGATAGGTTGGTGCCTGGAGCAATTCAGCCTGAGCTTACAGAAGCCCAGGTACGATAGCCTCATCATGTCAGATGATTACCCTATAAACTGCAGCACGGTGGTTTCACGATTATAGGATTCAATCATTTATTTCAGTTGCCACCTGCATGATTTCTTGCTTACAACCCAACCCTCCCGAATCGGAGAGGCGCAGGTGCCGCCTGGGCTACAGAGGTAACAATCGATTTGTCACCGTTGCTGTCCAACAACATTTCTGTTACTGGTCACATGCTCTGACTGCCAGGCTACCCACCGGCCCAACACCGGAGGATTGGGGGCTGCGTCTCCGCCCTCCCAGGGCTAATGTCTCAGGGGTATGAGATCCGGTGTCTGGGCAGAGCCTGGCCCACTCATCTCATGTCTCCTCTTCCTGCTCGCCTAGGCGACGCAGCCGTCGTAAGTTACCTTCAAACACACTTAGTCTCTTGCTCACACTCACACACGGACAGGCAGACGAAGCAGCTGGTGGCCCCTTGTGTTTCGTCAGTTATGTAAGGGTGTATAAATAATGATGAATCTGTCCTAAGCCCAGAGGAAATCCAGTAACACAGGGTGAATGTGTAGGCATCAGCATGTATTTATAATCCAGCGGGGTTGATAGGTAGCGCTGCGTGAAACGCGAATAAAAGGGAACCAGTCACATAACCCTCGGTGCGAAAAGCCAGACGTCGCAAACCAAGTCATTGGTTCAGAAGACGAAATAAGAGTGACAACAGATCTTGTACCTAATCTTGTTTACCAAGGCTTTCGTCTGAACGCACTGCGCTCAATAGCCTTGGGGCAAGGTAAAGAATCCATCCTTCATTCTGGACGGACACGTAACCCGTGAACAGAAAAAAAAACACTGAAAAGACAGCAATTATGTAAAATCTATATTAACGAGGGAAGGAGAGCCAGTGTTTCAGGGATGCCTTTTAATTGGTCAGTATATACACACACACACTCCTTCCATGAGTGGAATCAGCAGAATGGGTATAATTAAACAAATCTCACAGTCAAAATCCCCATCCATTTTAGCTGCACTCCCTCAGGACTGATAAACACAATAATTATCACCCTGACAATCCATTCTCTGAATCCAGCTCTTATTTTCCTCAGGTTTCAGACTAGTGCAGATCTAGAATCATTTACATTGCTTGGATCCTAATTAAACTACATGAGGAACTGATGGTAGATCAGCAGGCCAACTCTGATATACTGGTTGCTGAGTGAGGTCAACAGTACTGTAACAGACTTTGGGCAGAATCAGCAGATGCCTATAACTGAACAGAATGATAATTCATAATACAATACAGTCCGTCAGGAACACTCGCATCAGACTACATAACATGGTGGAGGAGATACACTGCTCAAAGAAATTAAAGGAACACGCAATCATCACAGTAACACCAAGTCAATTAAACCTCAGGGATGTCAATCTGTCCAGTTAGGAAGCATAAGCAATTGTGAACTAATGTTGCCTGTTTTGGTGCAAATGAAAGTGACAACAGGTGCACTGGAGAGGGAACAGCAAGACATCCCCGAAAGAGAATGGTTTTGCAGGTGGTGGCCACAGAAAATTGCTCTTTCCTTATCCATATGTAGTGTCCTTGTCACTACAGGTAGCATGAGGTGGTACATGCAGCCCATTCAGGCAGTCCAGCTCCTTCCAGGATGGCACATCCATACAAGCCGTCGCAAGAAGGTTTTCTGTATCTCCCAGAACAAGCTCAAGAGCATGGAGGAGATACCAGGAGACAGGCGGTTGCATGAGGAGAGCTGGGCAGGGTCACAGAAGGGAATCAACACAGCAGCAGGACCGGTATTTGCTCCTTTGTGAGGAGGAAAAGGAGGAGCACTGCCAGAGCCCTGGGGGGGGTCACACACACTACTGAGTCACATTATGAGTTGACGTGATGAAAATGGGAAGTTGTGAACAGCCTGTGATTTCAGTTGTTCTCTTTGATTTTCCGTGCGAGTTTGAATCCAGCCCTCAGTCGGTTGGTGATGTTGGTTTCCACTGACAGTGGTTACGTCATTTTGTGCTCAAGGAATTTTCACAATGTACAGTAAAGATTTTAAACTTTTATTTAATTTGTTCATCCAGACCCACTGTGTTTTAATACCCACCCAAGCTGCCTTGAAGTGCTGTTACCCAGTAGATCTATTCTAAACTACTCCCAAAAAATTAAGGGAACATTTAAGTTGCCCTTGGAAAGCCAGTCTTGCCTCCCTGGAGTAACAGATGGGCAGGATTTGCACTTCTGGGACGAATATATTGGTTCCATTCCAGTAGGCAAGCTCAGACAAGAACAGATAGCTTTTAAATTGGGTTTCTAATAGTAGTCAATCCCAGCTCTGTTAGAAAATGGTATGTTGAAGATGGGAAAGATGCTTTTACACGTTATAGTGGATACATAACAGCAAGTAAATGACACAACAATCATCTCATTAACCTGAGCAAAAAATAAAACATATTCAAAATAAAAATTGGATCTACACCAAATATAACACAGTATTCTTCATTCTGGTTAATTCAAGAGGGTTTTCAATCCACAACAGCATTAGTAAGTAGTAATACATATTGCTCAGTCTTTATATCACTGTGTATTTCTGAAATCAGACACAGAGACAGTTAAGTGCTCACACACAAATCTGGATTGGCAGCTGCAGTCCTACTAGCCAGGTCAGTGTTTTTCATTCTAAAAACGATGGGACATTGCTTATGAACATTTTATACAGCATACATCCACTACATTACAACCTCATGCATGAGACGACATCAGCAGCAATGATAAAATGATCCAAACCAAGGACTTCGATCTGCATTGGTGCTAAAGTACAAGACAAATGACCACTGTAGGAATATGTGAGCCGAATTGTCTTTCTGAGGCGGGTGTTCAAGTAAAACCCTAAAATGAAAACACTGGACGTGACAACCAATAATCATTTTAAAAGCCTTTTTAAACTGTTCTGGTTTATAGATCCTCCCAATAACAACTGACTGGTGGCAGATTGTGTTCAAGTCAGTTAAAGTTAAAACAAAAAACATTCAATCAAAATGTAGGTGCAAAGATAATCAATAAAGTGTGAGGAATATTTTTCACCCAGAAATTTGTGGAAAACAAACTGGTCAGTCAAACAGTGATCAGAAGATAATGTTAGAACACTCAGTCCACAGAGGAAAGATGTTAGAAGAACAGTCAGTCCACATCAGAAAGATGTTAGAACAGTCAGTCCACAGAGGAAAGATGTTAGAAGAACAGTCAGTCCACATCAGAAATATGTTAGAACAGTCAGTCCACAGCAGAAAGATGTTAGAACAGTCAGTCTACAGAGGAAAGATGTTAGAAGAACAGTCAGTTCACAGCAGAAAGATGTTAGAACAGTCAGTCCACAGCAGAAAGATGTTAGAACAGTCAGTCCACATAAGACAGATGATGTTAATATCTGTCAACAATAGCGCCCTCTTCCATGTATTGAGCACTAGTTATGAGCAGAGCCCCTGGACAAAACAATCATGCTGTGGCCACAGTTCTCCCATATAGCTCAAAAAGGCTAAATGTTATTGTATTGTAGTGTAATTGTATTGTAATTCCTTTTTAATGTAATTGTATTGTATTGCTTAAAAAAATCCAAAATTCCACTTAAAATGTCAGACATAACCTTACGCAATGTTTTTTCAACACAGACAAAAAAAAGCATTCTTTATAACCCACACAATACTTCATGTTTGCTGTTGCTGCCAATCCATTTTTCTGACGAAACAAAGTGGCTCAAAGACCCTACATGTGTAGTGAAGATGCCATTTGGAAGACAGTGCAAGGCTGCATTGAGTCTTGGCCAGTTTGTAGCATGTTCCCCGCTCTCACGCATGACTGACAAGAGACAGGTGGACCATGACTTCCTCCACAGAAACACTGACAATTAGGGGGACGAACTACCATTCAGACACAGTCACAGTAAAAACAGTGTGCTAATGTGTTGGGGGGGGACACCACGGTTGAGAACAGCCCCATTAAAGCCCATGGGGTAGGATGGTGTGATGACTGTGTTTTGGGGTGCCTTACCGTCTGCATTCACAAACTGTATCACCAGAGTGAACATGTTTACTGTGTGTCCTATTTTAGCCCTGAAGGAGTCGTAGTTCCACACACACACGACAGTGAATGTCTGACACTATCTGCAATACACATAATATAATCTATGGTTGGATGTATGGATTCCATGTCAGAAGAGAGTTTAGTTTCAGGTAGTGTTTGTTGTGTGGTCAAGCTTTCGCCTCCCTACAGCTTGGAGCTGAACCCTGGGATACCGTCGTACATGTCTGCTTTGAGCTTGGCCCAGTCGGCCAGCCTCTGGGCTGGACTCTTCCCCTGGGCTAGGATCCGGGCGGCCTTCTGCAGCTTCTCCTGGTTGCGGTCCAGATAACGGAGGCCCTCGGCCTGCAGGAGGTTCAGCTTCTCCCCACGACTCTCGTCCAGGGCGATGTCCTCGTTCATGTAGGGGTTGAAGCGGAAGTAAGTATCAGGGGGCAGGAGTGCGTCCAGCATGACATGGACCTCTGGGGAAGGAGAGGACGGGGAAGGTCAAAACAAGGACACCGACAGGACACACAACAACTGTCTCCTCTCAAAAAAATGAAATTCTTTGCTTTTTAGTTGGTCTCAGTCGATCAGGAACTGTACTGATGCCTTTCAGCTGTCCCTGTTTCCCCGGGGTATAAATATGAGGCCTCACGTATTGCAAAATCCCCTGCGTAAATCTAAAGAGCTTTTAGCTCAAAGGAGACAGATGGTTGTTGACCAGCAAAAGATCAAGTTAAGGATTTGAAGAAACACATTAACCGTTGAAAATACCACTAAGCACAGTCAATAATAAACCAAAACTTTTATATGTCTGGAACAGTTGCAAATTCTCCAAGAGGGCGTCACACGCATATTGCCTCAACGCACATCAAGGAAGATGGTGAGAGGCAAAGAAAGATGCAAGGACGACAGTTTCAGAACTGTACAGTCGAGTGGAAAACTGTACAGTCACCCTGTCAACAAGCTCTTTGGAAGGGTTGCATGGAAGAAGTACTTAACGAGCCCAACTCACAAATTGCAAGATATAAGTATCCAAGCGTTATTGTGTGTTGTGGTCAGTTGAGACAAATTGCCTTGCACACCAGCGGCATGTTTGGGCTGTGAAGAAATGCACCTGATACCCACATTATATTAGGGGGGTGGATCATTTATGCTTTGGGACTATTTTGCTGTAAGTGGTACAAGGGCTGTTGTTAAGATCAATGGGCTAATAAATTCCACTAAATACCACGATATTTCAGCCCAAAACATAGTTGCTGCAGAAATTGTTGCGTGACCTTAGAATCAGTAAAATGGCCATCTCAGTCTTCGGACTTGAATCTAACAGTAAACCTGTGGTCTGAATTGAAGAAGGCAGTCCACAAGCACAAACCTAAGACTATCAAGGATCTTGAAATGTGCTGTAAGGAGGGGTGGTCCAAGGTCCTTCAAAAGTGTGAGCCAACCGTGTCAGACTTAAAAGGAAGAGGCTCAGTGCTGCAAGTTCTGTGAGTCTTAGTTCAGAAGCACAGACACGTTCCATTATAGTACATAGTAGCTGCATTATTAAATTCGACTTTATAAAATGACTTACGTAGAGACTCAGTATATGGTAGGTCTCAACCAAGGTTCTGTTTATTTTTAGTGTTTCAGATTTCAGTGATCTTACTAAAATAAACTCCATGTTCTTAAGAAACATGATTTATTCTTTGCCCATTGGAAGTAATAACACAAGCAGTACAATTTTTATATTTTCTTTTGCCTAATTGTTGTTTTGACCAATCAGATATGCTCTGGAAAAAAAATCTGATGTGAACTGGCCACTGCCTTGCAGTACACCAGGAGTTTGAATCCTAGTTGCATATGGCAGCGCAAAATGGGTTGCTGTAAGATGACAGTGGCTGGAAGTCACCTCGATGAAGCAAGGAGATGTGTGAGATGGACTTCATTAAAACAGGGCAGGAGAAAACAGGATTAGGGACTGACTAGTACCAGTGTTATAGTACCGGGTTGGTTTGTGAAAGCTGTCATGGCTAGTACCAGTGTTGTAGTACCAGGTTGGTTTGTGAAAGCTGTCATGGCCAGTACCAGTGTTGTAGTACCAGGTTGGTTTGTGAAAGCTGTCATGACCAGTACCAGTGTTGTAGTACCAGGTTGGTTTGTGAAAGCTGTCATGGCCAGTACCAGTGTTGTAGTACCAGGTTGGTTTGTGAAAGCTGTCATGGCTAGTACCAGTGTTGTAGTACCGGGTTGGTTTGTGAAAGCTGTCATGGCTAGTACCAGTGTTGTAGTACCGGTTTGGTTTGTGAAAGCTGTCATGGCTAGTACCAGTGTTGTAGTACCGGGTTGGTTTATGAAAGCTGTCATGGCTAGTACCAGTGTTGTAGTACCGGGTTGGTTTGTGAAAGCTGTCATGGCTAGTACCAGTGTTGTAGTACCGGTTTGGTTTGTGAAAGCTGTCATGGCTAGTACCAGTGTTGTAGTACCGGGTTGGTTTAAGAAAGCTGTCATGGCTAGTACCAGTGTTGTAGTACCGGTTTGGTTTGTGAAAGCTGTCATGGCTAGTACCAGTGTTGTTGTACCGGGTTGGTTTGTGAAAGCTGTCATGGCTAGTACCAGTGTTGTAGTACGGGGCTCGTCTTCAGGGACAGTCCTGTGTAGCACCAGGGCTGCAATGTTCCAGAAGCTGCGAGGCTGCTCCTATAGTTTGGGATTAATCTCCCCTCTTCCTGTCCCACTAATCAGAGCAGTTATTTATACCCACAGATTAAAAAAATATATAAAAAAATTCACGCAGTGGTTTTCCTTTTCAAAAAAGCCTCCTCAGCTGCATGGCCCTGCTGCCTCCTCACCTCTCTGTCTACGCGCCCCCCCCCCCCCGCCCCGCCTCCTCACCTCTCGGTCTATGTGCCCCACCTGCCTCCTCACCTCTCTGCCTACGCGCCCCCCCCCCGCCTCCTCACCTCTCTGCCTACGCGCCCCCCCCCCACCCGCCTCCTCACCTCTCGGTCTACATGCCCCCCCCCACCTCCTCACCTCTCTGCCTACGCACCCCCCCCCCCACCCGCCTCCTCACCTCTCGGTCTACATGCCCCCCCGCCTCCTCACCTCTCGGTCTACGTGCCCCCCCGCCTCCTCACCTCTCTGCCTACGCCCTCCCCCCCCGCCTCCTCACCTCTCTGCTCCTCACCTCCTCACCTCTCCGCCTCCTCACCTCTCTGCTTTCAGCCTGCGGTAGTGTTCAGCCTGCAGTAGTGTTCAGTCTTTGGTAATGTGCCAACACAAGGCTGGTTTGGAGTGTTTGTTTACCGTTCCAGGCAGTTAGTTCATTTGCAACCACCGCCAAGTAGATGTGGAATCATCATGGGGCTGTGGTGGGATGCAAGCTGTGTTACTGTCACCACAAACAGCATTTCATTCAGCCACTGAGGAAATGTGTCGAGAATCAAAGTGATCATTAGAATGTAGTTAGACCGGGGGGTTAACATTCCCTCAAATGCAAAGCAACGCAGAGGCCGAAGACTGATCCTCAACCATTTTGCCCTATTAGGTTAGGTAGAATACCTTTTTTCTGTCATGTGATGGAATCAAAACCATACCGTCAGCCCCTTCCAAAACCATACCGTCAGCCCCTTCCAAAGGCACCGAGACTAACCCCTGAGCCACATAGTCTGTGATGTTATAGGCAGAGCCAGAGCAAATCGGAGTAGGACTCTATTGACAGCAGCCCACGAGCTCATGCCATTTTCAGATTAGAGTTGAGATCAAATCACACGCAGCAGTTTTCCAAGAATTGGGTATTCCAAGCAGGAAGCCCAGTTATATGTCAAGTGTTGGTCAGCAATTGGGAAGACCAACACAAAATGCCAGGCCAACGAGTGGAGAAGTCTTCTTAATGACAGTTGGGTAAAAAGCTTGTTTTTGTCTTGAAGACCAAGTGTTAAGTCACAGGGTTTTACTGGCATAATGTTCAGCAGAGAACAGCCAACAATGTGTAATTCTATGCAGGCCCCATAATAATAAAAATACTAACTACACATTAAAGAATCTTCACTTTTGCATCATACAACCGCATTCAATTTAGAGTAACATGTTTGGGCCATTGTGTTAAGTAACAATAATTCATGTCAAGCACTTAACTATAAACAAAAACAAAAGACTAGAGGATGTTCTCCTATAAACCGCTCGGAAGAAGCAGCAGACAGACACCAGCTCACCCTCTGTGTCGGTGGCAGAGCTGATGACGTTGGTGAGCTTGGTCTTCAGACTGGTGTAGGTGGTGTTGTTCTTGCCGGCAGTCTCCACACGGCCCGTCCCCAGGGACACCACACACTGCACCGGCGTGTCGGGCCACAGGCACTTACACTCATGGATGGCCAACGCTGTGGGGTTGTTAATGAGAAGACCTCCGTCCTGGAGGGGGGGAGGAGGGGGGGGGGGGGGGGCAGAGAGTGAGGAAGGGAGAGAGCGGAGCGCCGTTCCATTTAATGCTCACCTAAAGGAGGAGCGATTTGCAAACCTTCTACAGCAAACACAAACAGACCCCACAGAGCCTCGAGACAACCACAAAGATCCAACCAGATCATGAGAATAACAACAAGAGGACCAGTGGACAAACAGGAAAAAAACTGAGGGAACTGGAAGCCGACCTTTCCCTAAACAGAAGGTACACAGCGGTAGAAGAACTGACGAGTCTGATAGACCGATTTAAGAAAATCCATAACTATGTAAAGACTCAGTGAGCACGGCCTTGCTCTGGGAAGCCATCCGCAGACCAGGCTCCCAAGAGAAGGCAGGCTAAGTGCACAATGAGATGGAATTGAGAGAGAAGAGAGACATAAAGGCTTTGATGTGCAGTTTAAAATGTAAACGGTATGGATTAAGTTATATTCCAGCATTCGGTAACATTGTATATATATAATACATTGTTGACCCAATGTAAATTCATTTAAACATTTTTGTTATTGCTGCAGTTTGGAAAGCAGGAGAAACGATGTCGATACACTAACACTACTGTCACGGTACAGCTTGTAGTTTCAACATCCACAGAGCAGAGCTCCATTAATGTTCCTTTTCTTTCTCATTTGGTTCGGCTATGAAGCCCCCACCCAACCTGCATCAGTCTACCCGGGGCGGGGGTGTTCAATAAGCATAAGGCTGGGGTGCCGGGGCGGACTGGGGGAGGACCCGCGGCAGGGGGAGGTCCCCGGGATTGGCTACAGGATCAAACACAGAGGGGCCGCTTGTCATTAGGGAGTCCAGCCTGGTGGGGGGGGGGGGTAGACCTTGGGGGTCTGGGGTGCCTAGATAGGGACTCTCTGTAGGGGAGTGTGTGTGTGTGTGTGTGTGTATTTTTTTAATAAATATATTTGGTAATCACAGATATAGCCAGGCCTTCAACAGAGCAATCTTCACACGCCACTAACAGGCAGCCCAACGTAGCAGAATGAGAAAGAAGCTCCCTGCTCAAATCAATGTCATCATGTCAGAGAGCACGGCATGATCTCAGGGCAGGCTGCTGCCCAGCCTATCAGCATGCAGGGCTGTTAATCATCCAGGAAGCTGGGCTGAGAAATCGTCAGTGCTACAAGGTTCCCGATAAAAAGAAATGAAAGAAAGAGGGAATTGGATACGGGAGCATGATGGGGACGCTGGCACAGAACTAGACAGAGGAGGCTTGGCAGCATGGTCACCCAATGAGCTGTGTGATACCGGACCGTTAACATCACCGCCCCGGCAAATGGGAACAAAAGCGTGAACGGCACTGAGGAATTGCAGGACACGTGACAAAATCTCAATTACCAAGGGAAAGAGGGTTTAAAAAAAAAAGTATTTAGCGTAAGCTGATATGGTGGCACGGTGGTTGGCAGTTCAAAATGAAGGGGTAAAATTAGCTTTTTGTTCAAAAAGGAGTGTTTGATCTTTAAAGTGGAAATGGCGGTGTCATTTTAATTCACACTGGCTCATATTCTCAGGGCTGGAGGGAAAACACTAATTGTAGCTTACTAATCATTTCATAGTTGCTCTACAGCTAGAGGTTCTGGGCCAGTATTAAGGACGCTTCTGTTTGTTCGTGTAGCTCAATTGGTATGGCACTCAACCTCAGGGTTGCGGATTTCATTTCCACTAGGGGGCGGTATGACGAAGTATTCAAATTCACGCACACGTCACTCAGGATTAGAGCGGCAAAAACCTGCCACTTTTCAAAAGATTCTGTTTTCTTTTCCGAAAAACACTGTTTAAAGATTTCCAGAGTAATTATTCAATAAGTAGAAAACTGGACATTTGGGAAATGTTAATGATACAAAAAGAAAAATGATATATTTAAAATGTGTTATGAGGCTCTCCATGTCATTCACAGATACAATTCCAACAGTGCCACTTTGGGAACTGCTCAACTGGTTCCATTGTAACAGGCAAGGCGGTTAAGCAGACTGAAATTACAGTGAATTCAAAAGGATTTCAAATAGCACCTGAACCCGTGTCTGCCATTCGCACGGCAAACTTTAATCCGATCTTGGCGGCACACAAAAAGCTTTCATCTCCGGTCACAAAGAAAAGAAAGTAATGGCCAGCCCACAGTCCTTTGCCACTCAGAAACATAGAGGTGCTGAGGCGGTATTGAACAACCCAGACACATCAATCTGTACCTGTGGGGCCAGTGTCTGGTCTAACAGTCCCAAAAACTAACCACTGGTGTGTGTTAGTGTGTGTGTGTGTGTGTGTGGGGGGGGGGGGGGGGGGGGGGGGGGGTATCAATCTAATGTGGTAGAGTGTTGGAAATAATGCTTCAACCAGCAGCAATACACTGTGATTGGTCAAGCAAACCACCCACCCCAGCTGGAACAAAACCGCTCGGCGCTTTTCTCCACCAGCACCACAGATAGTGACTGGGTTTCCTTCCCTCAGAGGCATCAGGGCTGGGGTATGGACTTAGCCATGGAGGCTTCTTCCCCCAGACAGACCGGGGGTCAGCTTTCAAACAGCACGGAGCACAATGCCTTCCACTCACCAACGGACACACAATCCGCCAGAGAACAGTCACTCTATATGCTACAGTTTGTCTCCGAGAACGCACGTGTTGAATCACCAAAAAACGAAAAAAATGAAAAAACATTTGTGTTGTGTATTCCAAATGGCATCCTATTCCACACATGGTGAACTCATTCTGACGAGGGGCCTACAGAGATGTCACTAAACGTAGGGGACTGGGTGCCGTTGATCACACACAGCCAGTCTGCTTCTAGACACTGAAGAGAATGAAGGGGCTCCATGGGCCCAGTATGTGGTCGTCATAGGTCAGGACTGGAAGGCTGGTTTCCAAACACTGGCTGGCTCACTGTGGTACTTCTGGCGTAATACATAATTCAGGAACTCATTAGCATTCTGTCATCTCTCTCTCTTCATCTACATCTGTCAGAGACCAATACGCTTCCAAGGGGGAGATGGCGCAAACTCCAGACCGATGGAAACAAGTTGGCACCTTCTGACACAAAATGGTATCATCAAAGGCTGCGCGGCGCTGCTCGGAGGCTTTTGGGGAAGGCCCACACTCACACACACACACGCCCGCCGGCCCAAACGCACACACACAGTCTGCTTTTCTTCGCCAACTGATCACCACACTGAAGCACGGTATGAGGTCATTCGGGTGCACTTTTCATCAGAGATGCATACTTGGAAAGCTTATAGGCTACAGCCGGACGGATGCCAACTTCTCACAGAAAGGGTCTCTTCAGGACAAGGGAAGAATTTGGACTGGACGATTAAGTTAGAAACAACAATGTACTCGCGGTCACCAAACTGCAAAATATTATCTGGCCAGGCAGAACGTCTGCGGCACAAGCTTCCCATCCACCACTCAGCATGATACAGGTCAGGGGTCACTTCCTGTCATAGGGATTCAGAGCAATAACGCTCCTTTCAGCCCAACGTCTCGATCCCTTGGCCAATGTCTGCCTTGATGGTGGCTCCCAAAGGGTCAACATATCCACTTTGGGGTTGAGGGGGACAGCCCCACACTATACAGGATGTTTCACAGAGTTTAAACCCAGACATACTCAGGGTCAAACTGCAATTGAAATATTGAAGAAAGGCTCAGAAAGACAACTTAGCAGCCCATGAAAGGCAAAAAAGTATGTTTTTAAGTAAGTGTTTTTGTTTACCAACTCAATGCATGTAGCTAATGTATATCGTAAAATAATTGTATCCAGTGTTTTTTAATGATCCAGAACTGCCTTTCTTGGATGTGAAGTCTAAAATATTTTGAGAGTACTAGGTCAGAGGCTCAAAAGCATAAACCTACTTATTATGTAGATGCTGTGCTGCTGTTGATACAGATCCAACTCCGGAGACTTCATTCCTCCTTGGGAGTTGTCTGCCCTCTGTTAGGGTCTAATTGTTGATTCACTGATAAGCCGCTTTCATTTTCCTTCAGCCTGTCTAATACAAAATTCTTACTATCTAATTAGGCTCCACTCTGCACCTATGGGAGCATGTTTCATGGCTAAAACCCAAGCCAAATTTACAGAATTATGTATAGTATGTGTTAGGGAGGATTTTTAAGTTCAGAACACCACATTCCTGAAATAGGTTATGTGTGAAGGGATGAATGGATAAAATTAAGACAGGTAGCTGCAATTTAAAGGGTAGTTTTTTCCTATTTAAAACCAATACAGACAAATGCTGTTGGTCCATCCCAATTGGTCCTCCAATAAATGTTTTGTCAAACTAGAAAAGACATATAGAGAAGTAAATGTGGTACGCTAAGACTTTGAAGTTGTGACAGCCAAAACATGTGAAACAATGTTGTTTGGACCCTCTAGCTTGAACGATTGAAGATTCAATTAATGCTAATTATTCAAATTATTTTCATAGTTGATACAAGTTTAAGAATTTTTTATTGGCATTGTCAAATGCCGCGAACACACAGGTTTCAGAATTCATCGCTGCACGCTATCTTTCATGCAAGGAACACATGGTCACTAACGGCACTTTGTGAATGCAACTAATGACAATAAATAATGAACTAACTTTTTTTAATACGTGTTTGAATGTTATGCCGTATCAACTTGGTAAAGAGAGATCCAATTGAAATAAACTGCATCACTTTAGTCAAGCATCATTTATTGGCCTATAGAAGCTTAGTTGATTTGATCGTCTCTCCATGTTCACGCCCACTACTCCAAGCAGCATGTCAAACTGCCCCGGTCAAGATGAAAGTCAAGACAGAAGTTTTTACACATACATACATATACACACACACACACACACACATACATATACATATTATATATATATACATGAATACATATATATACACACATATATATATACACATATACATACATATATACATACATACACACATACATACACACATATATATACATACATATACATATACATATACATACATATATACATACATATATATATATATATATACATACATATATATATATACATATACATATACATACATATACATATATATATACATATATACATATACACATATACATATATATATACATATACACATATACATACATATACACATATACACATATACACATATACACATATATATATATATATATATATATATATATATATATACACATATATACATATATATATATATTTATACACATATACACACACCCATATACATATACATATACACACACACACACACATATATTACTGAACATCTGATGGACGCCAGCCACCGTCCCACTCATCTACGGCAAAAACCATCAGGTACATACTGAGCACCGTTTACCAACATGCCCACTTCGCAATCAAGCGAATTCCACCACAAGGTACTCAACTAATCCACTGTGTAGAATGTCGAACCAGGTCCTCCATCAGTCCACCTCTTTTTAATTAAGTGAAGGCTTCTTATACTCAGACAGATGTACAGCCTGTGGATATACAACCTGGCTCAGTAAATCATGTCAGAACTACTATGCAAATCAGGTGAATAAATCCGGTCCTTTCAATGAATCAACTGTCCTGATAACATGAAATCCATACAGGCCCCGTCACGAAAAAAGAAGAGACGGGTGGACAATGGTGTAAGTATGATGAGCCTCACGGGCCCAGGTCATACCAGAGGTCTCCACGCCACGTTACGCAACTACACAGTCTAGTTCTCCTCTCTGACCTCTGACCTAGGAAGGACAGGGAGGTCAAAATGAGGTTCAAGTTGTCACCCGAGGAAGAGAATGGAGAATGATGAGGAAGGCATCGGTGTGGGAGAGAGAAAGAGATACTGTGAAAGAAAAACTATGCCCAGAAGCGAAGGAAAACCAATTCATGGCTTATGCCACTGAGAGTCACGGTCCCCACCTCTCCGCCCCTCCCCATCTTCCCTTCCTCCTGCAGAGAGCCTGGGACAGGAGCGTGAGTGACAGCAGCTGAAATTCTAAATAGGTGTGGCTACTCCTTCTACTAGTTTATGGGTGAATACACACAATAGGCAATAGGTCATACTGGGCTACCTCATATTCCAATGGCACATTGACAACGTCTATCATAATAACTTGCGTAAACTAATTTACCACAGCAATTTGTGTGTAATTTCCCTGGTGAGAACAGTGGAGCCTAAGTGGCTAAACGTGCTTGGGAATACAAATGGATTCATATAACACCAGGAGACTGACGGCCTGTCTGGAAAACAGCGTTCGGTACAGACATGGCCTGGACACGGCCCGGCACGGTCAGTTTAGTGCCGGCTCAGTCCGAGGAGTATTATGTACAGACATGGGCCGGACACGGCCCGTGAGGTCAGATAAGAACCGCCTTGCCAGAGAGGAGCGTTAGGTAACGACGTGGCCCGGCGAGGGTTAAGGATGTTAGAGAGAGAGAGAGGAACCGGTTGGCCGGTTTTCACACAAACAGTTAGTCTATATATCCAGCGGTCTGTTCTAATCCCTAAAGAAGTGTGGCAGCACAATCAAGAGTGTGTGTGTGTATGGGGCGGTGTAGCAAAATAGAGGAAGATGTTAGAGAGTAAAACATTTTTGTAACAACTGTGAGTGTGTGTGTGTGTGTGTGACACTGTGTCTACATGGGAACAGAGTGACACACTGTGTCTATATGGGAACAGAGGAGCGAGTAGTTAGATAGTAGCCCGGACGAAAAACTCTGAACTCCTCAAGGTGCAGCAGCATGGAAGGATTAACAGCGACGCTGATCTGTGATGCGAGGCAAAGCCGGGGGGGGGGGCTTTGCCTCGGATCACCGTTCCTCCTGCCATGGCAACCAAGGCAGGAGGAACGGGCGTCTCATGGCACAACCTGGGCGGCACCAGTGGCATCCCGTCACTGTCTCCGGGCAACCATCTCCAACCTTCAGGGATTACTGAGACTTTAATGTGGTACCTGCTCCTCCCTGTTCTCTTTCTCGCACTCATTCCCTGTTTTTCAGTCGTTCCGTGGTGGTGGGAACATCTGAGCACAAAACAGCTCACACTCACCACGCTTTCTCCAATTTTGTTTACAGTCACAGTCATTTCTGGCAGTTAAAGGTTGAAATGTCCCACCGTTCGGGAACATTCCCGACCCGGCTGAATCTGGAACTGGAAAGAGATTGAAAGGACAATGAAAACGTTCCAGCAATTCCAGCATTGATTCTGTATGTGGTCACAGCCTCGTTCTGAGACTTCCGACACAGGGAGCTGATTGTTTCCTGGGGCAGGGGTCATCGGAATACTCTGTGGGCTGGGCGACCTATGGAAGAGGGCGAGATGACTGCCTTGCTGGGTAATCCTGACATCACACAGACGGCACGTTATGCTCCACTCCCACTTCGTTCAGCCTGGTGCTCCTCTATGAAAAACACCAACTCAGCCAACAGAAGGTGTTTAAGTGCATGTGCGCTTTTAAATACTGCTTATTGGACTTGAGAAACAATTCAATTATAAGAGGATTTATGGAATTGAGGAAATCGCATGAGCTAATTATCAAGTGAAGATCCCAGCATGTATACAGGAAATGCAATTCATCACATTCAAAGCCAGAATTTAACATTTATTATTCCTGTTTTACTTTTCTTACATCAGTTTTGAATTTCCATTTTACTGTGAATTCACTTTACAGACTCTCATATGTAGAGAAACTCACAGTAGAGAGTAGATGAAGAATTCTGAGATACTGCTGTCATCTTAAACATTTTTAACTTCCTAAGGTCTTCGTCATGATTGGAAAAAGCTATCATCAGATAGCTCAAAGCTCCTAGCGGGTTAGCAGTGATATGACAAACACACCCATAATGAGGCTGCCTGCCTGCTTCTATGTTCTAACGATTCAGATGTAAATGTAGAAGTCAAACGATGTGGAACGAGGTGTATGTGGAGGAGGTTCTGTGTTGGGATAACATTCTAGCAGAGGTAAGGAAAACCAGGAGAACACAGCAGGCCGGGAAAGACAATTCCCAATGCAGGGAGTTCTCGTCAAGCATTCTGTTTCATTTCCATTATTTATTATTCCATCATTCAGAGCGTTCCCAACTCTTCTCCACCAATACGTTGCTTCCAATTAAGAGTCTGGGAGCACAAGAATGTCCCACACACACCTCAGTGTCTCGACACTACAGCTGCATTTCCTAAGCCAATTTGGGAGGATAATGTGAGGATGAAACGAGGAGAAGTCAAATCCACACAGACAAGAAACTACATACATCCTGGATTAGCCAGATCCTAGCCCTGTGCGCGCGTGTGCGTGCGCACGCGTGGAGATGCGATAAGGGGCGGAAAAGGGGCTGTGATATTGATCAGTAGAATGGATGAATTGAAGGAGAGTGGAAGGAAGCAGGACTGTGTGTTGCTCCTGTCTTGACTAATGGCATCATGACTGTTCAGAAAAGCATCTCTAAGAGTGCATCCAAAACCTATTTCCTATGTAGGGCACTACATTCCAAGGGCTTCGGTCAAAAGGAGTGCACTATATAGGTGACAGGGTGCCAGTTTGTCGGACTAAACCCCTCTTCTGGCCTCTCTGGCCAAATGCATCTGTCTGGAAACACACGCTGACGGGCGGGAAATTGAGCTCCTCCATTTGACCGCACTGACGGTTTCCAAATTACACCTAAAGTCCTGAGGTGTATTGCAGGAAATGGGGACACGGGATGATGCAGGATAATGTGAACAAGGATAACACGAGAGACGAGAGCCCATAAAGCTCAGTCAGTCTTTTAAAGGATAATACGAGAGACAGCCCATAAAGCTCAGTCAGTCTTTTAAAGGATAATACAAGAGACAGCACATGAAGCACAGTCAGTCATTTAAAGGATAACACGAGAGACAGCCCATAAAGCTCAGTCAGTCATTTAAAGGATAACACGAGAGACAGCCCATAAAGCTCAGTCAGTCATTTAAAGGATAACACAAGACACAGCCCATAAAGCTCAGTCAGTCATTTAAAGGATAACACGAGAGACAGCCCATAAAGCTCAGTCAGTCATTTAAAGGATAACACAAGACACAGCCCATAAAGCTCAGTCAGTCATTTAAAGGATAACACAAGACAGCCCATAAAGCTGTCAGTCATTTAAAGGATAACACAAGAGACAGCCCATGAAGTTCAGTCAGTCTTTTAAAAGGTGAAGGATACAACCTCAAGTAAGGCTGGGCAAAATGTCCCAAAACTTACATCACAATATATTCAAGACGAATTTGTATTACAATGTTGTCATTATAATCTTAAAATACACTGATCAGCCATAACATTATGACCACCTGCCTAATATTGTGTGGGTCCCCCTTTTACCGCCAAAACAGCCCTGACCCGTCGATGCATGGACTCCACTAGACCTCTGAAGGTGTGCTGTGGTATCTGGCACCAAGACGTTAGCAGCAGATTCTTGAAGTCCTGTAAGCTGTGAGGTGGGGCCTCCATGGATTGGACCTGTTTGTCCAGCACAACCCACAGATGCTCGATTAGATTGAGATCTGGAGGCCCATACGCAACAAACTGCGATGCACTGTGTATTCTGACACCTTACTATCAGTACCAGCATGAACTTTTTCAGCAATTTGAGCTACAGTAGCTCGTCTCTTGGATAGGACCACAGGGGCTAGCCCAACCAGCAGCTCCCGACATGCATCAATGAGCCTTGGCCGCCCATGACCCTGTCGCTGGTTCACCGCTTTTCCTTCTTTGGACCACTTTTGATAGATACTGACCACGGCAGACTGGGAACACCCCACAAGGACTGCAGATTTGGAGATGCTCTGACCCAGTCATCTAGCCATCACAATTTGGCACCCGTCAAAGTCGCTCAGATCCTTACGCTTGACCATTTTTCCTGCTTTTAACACATCAACTTTGAGGGCACAAATGTTCACTTGCTGCCTAATATATCCCACCCACTGAAAGGTGCCATGATACAGAGATTATCAGTGTCATTCACTTCACCTGTCAGTGGTCATAATGTTATGGCTGATCGGTGTATATATATATATTGTAAGTTTTTTTATAAACTGTTTAGGCTTAAAGTTGAATGCAAGAGATCAGAAAGAAAAACGGTTTTGTTTTGTACTTTTAAAAATTATTCTCATTAATAGTGCAAATAAAATAATACTGGTATGCAGCATTATAACTTCATCCCAAATAAAATATCCTTTTGAATTTGCAATATAACGATATCAAAGATTATGTTATTTTCATTATTGGATTATTTAAAACACTCAATAACAATATTTATTTAATTAATTGCCCAGCCCAACCCAACATGAAGTATTTCACTTTGAAACGGATCACCAGTAGATAACCACGCCTGGTCTGAAAACAGTTAAAGTAAAATATATTATAGGAAGAAGGTGAATGAAATTAGCATCATTCGGCAGGCAGATAAAGTGAACAAAAAAAACAAAGTGGTGCTCGCTGTTGAAACCTCAGCAGTACCAAACTGCCAGATCATTTAAATAAACAGTGAACCTGTGAGGAAAGGGAGCCTATCCCGGCGCACCTCGGTGTGAGCCAACCTGGCACATCTTACCTGGTGGAGGTCGTTGCCCAGCGCAAACTCCTGGAAGTACCCGGGGGCAGCGGAGGATGCCCTCACAGCCTGCCACAATTGGTGTTCACAGCCCCCCAGGTAGTGGGAGCGCACCCCCGGCTGGAGGTTGTAGTTCCTGAACACGTAGGCCTTGAGGGGAGTGCCTCTGTTCACTATGGTGCTCACTGCCGCCACCTGCGGGCAGGAGGAGGTTACTGAATAAGGCATTGGTGAGTTTTCCACAGGCGACGTCAGTCAGGGCATCATCATAGGCATATGATGTACTTAATAACAGAGCAGTGGATGAAATAGTGCGCAGTTCAGTCCACATCAGAGACATACACGGGGCGGGATATCAATTACAGAATACAAACAGAACAAAAAAGGCTCTACCAGAGAAGTGAAATCACCATAGCGACGCAACTTTCAGGCGCATTAAAAAACCTTTAGAACACCGCAGTGTTGAAAAACAATCATTAGAACGGCTTCAAGACTGATCGCAACAATAAATATAGGCTCATGTCACAAGCCTAACAGAACAGCAGGCTGACAAACGTTGTGCGAAAGTACCGGCCACCTCATCACTGCCCAGCCTAAGCCAAGCTGTCTGACATGGGGTTTGTAGAAATGATGTCAGTTCTGTGTCAGTGGGTTGTTAGAGGTGTGTTGGTTTCTGCCAGACAGAGAGGCAGCATATAAAGGCTTACTCTGTGACCTCATTATTAAGAGACTGCGAGGGATGCTTTCTCTCTGCGCACTCCAGACACAAGATTGAATCATGCCATGTTAGAAAGGCTAACCTTTGGGCAATTGGGGTTTCGTGATGTTTCCACCATCAGATCAGCGCCCATTTTCTCCCTGTAGGAAAAGGAGGAATAGGAAGACTTTAGGAAAAGAACAAAAAACAAAAAACCCTGTCTGACAGTGTGACTAGTCTTCAAATCCTTGCCTCCACCATTCCTCTGAAAGACCAAGGCAGAGGAAAGGGTCTTTGATCACCATCCAGAGGAACAGAGGGACTCCTCCATCCTAAATCTAAGTTATTCTGTTCTGTTCTCACTTGAGTATGTTCTCCCAGGTCTCTGAGTCATAGAAGGCATGGTTCCAGCCCATCTTGACGGTTCCCACGATGACGTTCTGCTTGAAGACATCAGAACCCAGCTTCCTGTAGAGAACCTCACACTCGTTCAGAGGGATCTGGAACAGCCCCAGCATGAAGCCCAGGATGGATCCTGATGGAAAGACAGGACATTAAGCCACGCATGCATGGAGGGGCACGGACGTATGGAGGGGCACGGACGCATGGAGGGGCACGGACGCATGGAGGGGCACGGACGCATGGAGGGGCACGGACGCATGGAGGGGCACGGACGCATGGAGGGGCACGGACGTATGGAGGGGCACGGACGTATGGAGGGGCACACAGTCAACTCCAACTCGAACAACGGGAATATCTCCCTTGACGACTAACAATATAAACTAATTCTCCTTGGGCTGTCTCAGGTCTGACTGGGCCTTACCAGACCAGGGGTGAAACACTAGTCCATCAGCATAATTTCAAATTTAAATTATGGAAACTGTGATTTATTGCGCTTTTCTGGCCAAAAATCTCTGGGCATGGTAGAACAATGTTCAAAGTATTGGGATACTGCAGGCCTAGGGCTTACAGTGAGAGACGGGAGGCTAATTGCTGGCAGGATAATCCGTTATGGGCATCATTACCCAGGGATGATCCACCCACAGCCACCGGATGGGATTAAAATGGAAACCAATGAATCAACCACAGGGACAGGGGACAGCAAGGAGAGGAGACGGCGGAGCGGGGTTGAGGAGACCGCAGGGCGGGGTTAAGGAGACCGCAGGGCGGGGTTAAGGAGACCGCGGGGCGGGGTTGAGGAGACCGCGGGGCGGGGTTGAGGAGACCGCGGGGCGGGGTTGAGGAGACCGCGGGGCGGGGTTGAGGACACGGCGGAGCGGGGTTGAGGACACGGCGGAGCGGGGTTGAGGAGACCGCGGGGCGGGGTTGAGGAGACCGCGGGGCGGGGTTGAGGAGACCGCGGGGCGGGGTTGAGGAGACCGCGGGGCGGGGTTGAGGAGACCGCGGGGCGGGGTTGAGGACACGGCGGAGCGGGGTTGAGGACACGGCGGAGCGGGGTTGAGGACACGGCGGAGCGGGGTTGAGGACACGGCGGAGCGGGGAGAGCGAGGGGAACTTGACACATCAAAATCAGTAAAAACACTAAGTCGTAAAAAATATCTGATTCTTAGGTTCCTGGCAAATTCCAGCACAAACATCCTGACCACAGCCATTTATTTAGCTGGCATATCCTTGACCACAGCTAGCATATCCTTAGCAATACAGTTTACAACAAAACTGCTTTTTGCCCAGAGACAATGTCTGTTGCCTTGGAAATCCTCCAATAACAACATCCAAAAGGCTCTCTCTCTCTTCCTCCATTTCTTTCACCTCTCTCCAGATCAACTCCAAAATACCAGCCTATCATATCCCTGCCGCTCCATCTTAACTCAACACACAACTCAATTCCAAAAACAGCTGTGCTTCCCCAAATGTTCAAGCCTTCCCGGCTGCTTCTCCCCAATGGAGCCCAATCCCTGTCAGGGGAGAGGGCGCCTCCCACTCACTCCCCCCCCTCGCCCAACCAGACAGCTCCCTGTGTAAGCAGCTGCCAGCCACCATCCCAGAAGAGAGACCCCTGTCCCAAAGCTATCACAGGAGGGTGTCCCCCCCAGGGCGGTGTCGTGACTGGCCTCCAGCCTGACGAGAGTGGCCAGATGTGGAGGGCCAGATGTGTCTCTTCTTAGTGTCAGTGTGTGTGTGTGTGTGTGCGCACTTCAGTAAGTCTGCTGGATGGGGATTACACTATCAAAACACACACACACACACACACAAAACAAACGGTGGCTCCCTGACAGCTTAGCGGTTAGATCATCTGACCAGCAACCGGAGGTTTGCTAGATGGAATCCCCAAGCCTGCGGTGGGGACAGTGTGTACAGTAGATCTGCCCATGAGCAAGACAGTAAACCCAAGGTAGGTGTGGTAGGTCGTACTGGAGAAGAGTGTCCGGTCAATTACTAAATTGTACGAATGTACGCTGGCTACCTAAAACTGCAGAAGATTAGGGCAAAGGCAACAGAGGGGGACAGTCAGGGGAGAAAGCATGACAGATACTGCAGCTCTGTGAGATGGGGGATGCATTAGTGTTTATTTCAGCTGTGATAAAAAGACATGCCCAGTCCTGGACAGAGAAGGATGGTAAACAGCACCCCACTGTGGTCGTTTGCAGAAAGGCCATAAAATAAGACAGAACACGAAAAGCAATGCATATTAAAACAAGAAACCAGGCAAGCCTAGTTCAGCCGGACCACAATAGAAAGTACTGTCCTCTTGAGATTCGAACCTGGGTCGCCCACATGAAAGGCTGCGTTGCTAACCACTACACCAAATCCTTGTTTGCCACTGGCCGTTCTAACAGCTTATTAGCCAGTAATAGGCTTTACCAGTATCTACTAACTTACTGGAATAGTCATAGGAATTGAGCAATTGCTAGCGAGTCTGCCAAAGCTATTTCATTTCAGGGCATAAGAACATATTTTTTTCTTTCATGGCATAACAACATACATTTTTATTTCATTCATGAATGACATTGATACAATAACAAACAAGAAAGGTGACGATAACTAACATTTTCATCAAGTGAAACGACGAGAGAATCGTGGTAATAAAATAAATAAATTATCGTTGTTCACAATAGATTTGAACTTGAGCCTACCACGTGAGAGGCACTGTCTTTAACCTTAACATCACGGCATTACGCATTTCACCAGTCGCTAAACACTATTGAGCATTGTGTTAAACAGACTAATGTTTCTTATTAAGTTTACCAATACCAGAAATAGCGTCTATGAGCTGTTAGCTTTTGCCACTGGCCGTTTGAACAGCTTATTAGCCAGTAATAGGGTTACTGGCATCTACTAACTTCTTAGGAATAATCATAAGAATTGAGCAATTGCTAGCGAGACTGAAGAGGAACTTTTCCATGCCAGAAACAGTCGCAATATAACCAAATACAATTTCAGTTTTCGGTTTTAGCCAGCGAAAATTTGTCAATACGGAATAATTCACAATGCGTACTTTGCTTCGCCTGCGAGGAGATACAAACTCGGGACCTGTAGTTCACAAGTCCGCTTCTCTAACCACAACGCTATTTTACAAGGGGCAGTCAGTCAGTATGAGACATTCGCTCTTCTTAGCCGGCCCCCCTTACGCGGTCCGGCAAAAAAAAAAATCATGAAACATTCTGGTTAGTTTGTCTGAAATCTTGAGATAAGTATCCACCTGCTCCAAACTGAAGATCATTATAATTGAGTCTCAAATAAGAACGTTAAAACATTGTTGAAAACATTTTATCAAAAAAATAAAGGATAAATACAGCCAAAGTTAGACACCCCATTTTCCAGGCTTACTGATGTTGTACAATGTTGGTGTATGGGCGTGCTGGTTACAGTGTCAGGGGGCGTGCTGGTTAGAGTGTCAGGGGGCGTGCTGGTTACAGTGTCAGGGGGCGTGCTGGTTACAGTGTCAGGGGGCGTGCTGGTTAGAGTGTCAGGGGGCGTGCTGGTTAGAGTGTCAGGGGGCGTGCTGGTTACAGTGTCAGGGGGCGTGCTGGTTAGAGTGTCAGGGGGCGTGCGGGGTACAGTGTCAGGGGGCGTGCTGGTTACAGTGTCAGGGGGAGTGCTGGTTACAGTGTCAGGGGGCGTGCTGGTTAGAGTGTCAGGGGGCGTGCTGGTTAGAGTGTCAGGGGGCGTGCTGGTTAGAGTGTCAGGGGGCGTGCGGGGTACAGTGTCAGGGGGCGTGCTGGTTACAGTGTCGGGGGCGTGCTGGTTACAGTGTCAGTGGGCGTGCTGGTTACAGTGTCAGGGGGCGTGCTAGTTTCAGTGTCAGGGGGCGTGCTGGTTACAGTGTCAGGGGGCGTGCTGGTTACAGTGTCAGGGGGAGTGCTGGTTACAGTGTCAGGGGGCGTGTGGGGTACAGTGTCAGGGGGCATGCTGATTACAGTGTCAGGGGGCGTGCGGGGTACAGTGTCAGGGGGCGTGCGGGGTACAGTGTCAGGGGGCGTGCTGGTTAGAGTGTCAGGGGGCGTGCGGGGTACAGTGTCAGGGGGCGTGCGGGGTACAGTGTCAGGGGGCGTGCTGGTTAGAGTGTCAGGGGGCGTGCTGGTTAGAGTGTCAGGGGGCGTGCGGGGTACAGTGTCAGGGGGCGTGCGGGGTACAGTGTCAGGGGGCGTGCTGGTTAGAGTGTCAGGGGGCGTGCTGGTTAGAGTGTCAGGGGGCGTGCTGGTTAGAGTGTCAGGGGCATGCGGGGTACAGTGTCAGGGGGCGTGCGGGGTACAGTGTCAGGGGGCGTGCGGGGTACAGTGTCAGGGGGCGTGCGGGGTACAGTGTCAGGGGGCATGCGGGGTACAGTGTCAGGGGGCGTGCTGGTTAGAGTGTCAGGGGGCGTGCTGGTTAGAGTGTCAGGGGGCGTGCGGGGTACAGTGTCAGGGGGTGTGCGGCACAGTGTTAGTGTAATATAATAGTATTTTACAGATATATACTATGTAAATATAATATCAGAATATTGATTTATACCACAGATTTGCATGTGATATGAGACATGAGAGCTGATATAAGCAATTGCTGTTTACATAAATATGATGCAATGCACATCATTACTTTTTAATAAATGGTTATCAAAACATTATTATAAATATCATTATCATCTTTTCACAAAGATGCATGCTTATTTGATGTAACATAAAAGCATTAAAATAAGAGTTCATATATTTATGCGTCTCCCTCTTCACAACATAATCGCAGTCGTAATTTGTTTTTTAATTTGGCAACGCGCCACCTCATTCATTTGGAGCAGACGGGCATTCGTTGGTGCAGACAGTTTGACCGCAGTAGACGCGACATGCTGCAAGGACTTAAGAGCAGGTTTTCGAAAGTTGTTTATTCCCTTAATAAATGCCCACGCCTTATAGGCTTTCGTCGGAAACGCACAACATGAACGGCAGTATGTGTCCTTTTTTCATTATGGTTTTCAACCATGTTCTTTCCAGGAAAATAAAAATGAGCGCATTTACTTTGCCTCGAATGATACCACATTTGATTTGGGTCGGGCTCTTGAATATACTATGAACTATGATTGGTCAAAACAGACAAGCCATCAAATATTATTGGTCAAAAAGACAACACCGGTACTGTACCACACCGAGGGAGGAGAAGCCCCACAGACGCATTTTAATGCGAGAGCAAGCAGAAATCGAAGCGGGTAGAGTGACAAAGATGTCAAGCAAACATATTAATAAGATACTATGGATTTAAATGGGGAAATATAGATAGAGAGGGTGCGGCCGCGGTGAAGGTCAGAAGTAGACCAAAAACCTACCACCCGTGACCAATACATTTTCTCCCACGACACTGTTTGAAAAGTAGCCCAATATGGCAACCCTGCCCTGGCGGGGTACAGTGTTAGGGGGGGGTGTATGGGCTGGGTCACTGTGGGAGGGACATGGGTGCAGCACATAGCTTTATGGACTGGAAGCGGTGGTAAATGGCCTCTTAACTGGACTCCCGAAAAAGACAACTGCAGCTCATTCAGAATGCTGCTGCTAGAATGTTAACCAGGACCAAGAGAACAGAGCACATCACTCCGGTTCTTAATCTTTGCATTGGCTTCCAGTCAGTTAGTACAGAATAGATTTTAAACTGGTGCTTTTAGTTTATTAATCTCTGAATGGTTTAGGACCTGAATACATTTCTGATATGTTCGAAGAATATAAACCGAGCAGGGCTCTTAGATCCATGAACAAAGGTCAGCTAGTAGAGCCCAGAGTCCAAACTAAACATGGAGAAGCTGTGTTTAGCACTTATGCTGCACACAACTGGAATAAACTACCAGAAGATCTTAGTCGTGCCCCAAACATATACATTTTTAAATCCAGGTTAAAAACAGTGCCTATGACTGAGCTCTTAAACTTAACCACACTGTTTAGCCTTATAGCTTCCTATGTTTTTATCACGTTTTATTTTGTTTTATTCTATTTCTATTTTATTATTCTATGTTTTATTATTATGCTGCATTTTATATTTCTATTTGATTTATTGTGTTATTTAAATGTACATTTTGCTACCTTTTACCAATTATAATGCAAGTTCTGGTGCTATCAGTGGAATAACCTCTGTGTAAATGTGCTGATGATGGATAATGCAAGTTCTTGTACTGCTGTTGAGACATCGATGTAGGGTATTATCTCACAAAAGGACTGACGAGTTTATTCAAACAATGGAGCACGAGGATTGAGATACCGGGGTGGTTCAGTAAACAGTTATGGTAACTGTAATTCATTGAGGATGAATATTAAATGCATGTACAGACATGGCATAAACGTCCCCCTGGAGAGAGCCAAGTAAGACATTGATGCAATGATTATCTCACATAGGGACTGACAGCTTCATCTTAGCATGGGAATGTGAGGATTGAGATACCAGGGTGTTGAAGTTCATGCAGTCCCCCTGGTGACAGCTGAGCTAGAGAATTGTAATAATCTGACTGTTTTAATTCCATTGCATTTTGGATTTTTATTTCCACTGTAAAGCAAATTGAATTGCTTCTATGCATGAATTGTGCTGTATAAATAACCTGGCTAGCTAAAACGCTTTGCACACGCGCACACATACACAAACTCGGTGAAGGCAACTAAAGCAGGGCTGTACCTGTGCTGACACCACAGATGTAATCAAACAGCTCGTGGATGGGTTTGCCAGTGAGGGCTTCCAGTTTCTGCAGAGTCTGCAGGGCAATCAGTCCCCTGGAGAGCAGAAAACACCCCAGTCATGAAGAGCCCCGACACAGATGATCTACTGTAGTGAATGGAAGTGCCCCCACTACACAAAGAAAACAAAGTCACCCAGGAAACGGTGAGTGCTGAAGATGGTTTCAGGAACCTTTGGACCATTGAAGCGGACCATCATTCAAATCCTAACACCTCTTTGTTGTTGGAATGAGTGTTTCCACCCTCCCTTCCTCGCTCCCTCCCTCCTGGCACAACCCTAACAACACATCCTACTGCACCTGGTTCCCCCTCCGTCGATGGACAGTACCCGAATCCCCCAGCCTTTGACAGGGTTGCTGTACCCCACCAAGGTGAGGGCCTCTCTGACCGCCGCCTTCAGGGACAGGTCTTCAGCCTGACGAAGACGCAGCAGGCATGGGATCACTTTCTCCTGACGGGGCATAAAGACAGCAGTCATAGATCCAGTCCACTTCCAGGCAGCACACATGCACGCACGCATGCGCACGCCCACACACACCAGCCTGTCAAAAACCCAGCAGGCAGGGCACAGCCTTAACCTGGAGGCAAAGCACACAACTTCTGAATGTTAATAAATAAAGTTAACTGATGATAAAGCAGTGTATTCTACACAAAGTGTTTTTAATATGGCACGTTCAACCAGAAGGGACAAAGAACATTGCTGGACGTCCCTAAAACAAGATGGACTCTAGCTTGCTGGCCAGTCAACAGAAAGTGAACAGAACTCAATTTAAAATCTAATTCAAAAAATTCCTCACTGAAAAGCTCTGAAGAAAAATTGTCAGTGTAATTCCTTAACGGACTGGAATTCAAAACGAAACCAACCCTAACTCTGCTTGTCTGTATTTCAGAAGTAATCTGAAATACAGACAAGCAGGTAAAAAATAAAAAAAAAGAAATCCAAGCCCTGAAAAACGATTCCAGAGGAAAATGATGGTCCAATTCAATACCAGATAGGTGTAAGGAAGTGGCAAGAGAGTATACAGTGAATAAGAGCCATTTTAGACGCAGCATAAAAGACCAGGACAAGCAGAATAGCTGCCCCAGATACACATCAGATGCAACACGAATGCTAAAAAAAACAATGCTGTACAGCATAATTCTGAGAGGTTGTCAAAAGGAGTAATGTTTAGAGGACCTGATCAGGACAGACATATCTCTCACTGCTGACCTGTTAGAGGGAACTGCTACTTAACTACAGGTCCTGCGTAGTTCAGCAGGTAAGTACACAGCACTTACAAAAACAGGCTGGTGGGTTCGATTCCCACCTAGGGCTGGTTACATTAAAATGTTACAAGAGCATCTGACAGTCAGCACACATCAGTAGAGTTCAGTACACGTCAGTAGAGCACCCTGCTAGCCCACCTTGACGGCCACCCCACGGGTCTCCGGGAACTCCAGGAGGTGATAGCCGAGCTCCTCCACTCTGTTGACGTACACCCTGACCTCCGACGCTCGCTGTAATGACTTGACTAGAGCCCGGGTCCGGTTGTCCACACTGACCCTGGCTATGATCTACACACACATTACAAACAAACATGGCTTATTTATTCAAGTAGTATTTGTGGACAAAATCAAGCAGACAAAAGGAAAACTAGCTATATTTACATGTTATACGGCATTAACTGACCAGTCTTTAGGCCAGAAATTGTTTCTGCTCCACAGTCTCTGGTTATGAAACCAGATACTCTATATTATACTCACATTTGAAATGTAGGTTATGTATTTTATTGTTATGTATTATGTAATGTGGAACACAGGAAGAACAGGGATCTTAACAAAATAATAAATCCAGTCAGTCAGACGTCCAAAGAGGCCAATCTGAGTGTTGGAAACATGCCAGTATGACATAACTGTACAGGCTCCACGTGGCTGGCCTATAGGGTACTGAGCTGGGACTCTATACAACCGTGACAGTGAGATGGAAGTGTTCCTAGAATCCCTCTTCAAAAATAACCCAGTGTGTGTGTGACCTTTCTGAAATCACTGGCCCGAGTTAAGAGTGGCACTTCACTGTGCCTGTGAATTAGCGGTATCACTAGTGATATTTAAGCAACAGGCCACAATAGTGACACAAGTATAAAAACTGCCTAGAGAGGCGCGCATTCGCACACACCCCTCCAGTGTTTAACACAGGCCTACCTTTTCTCTTTGTAGCTGCAGTCTCTTGGCTCGCTCTTCTGAGGCCTTTGGGTCCATCTTCTCCGTCGCCTCTCTTGGCCGCTGCTTGGCTCCGACATCTTCATCCTCCAGCGGCTCACTCTCCACCTCTGGAGTCCCAGTGGCAGCTGACGCCCTGCTAAACCTGGGGACCAGGGGAGCGATGTAGCTCCCCACGCTCCCCACAAAGGCCTGGACCGTGTCCCCGGAGTAGGACAGGTAACGGCCGAAGCCCTTCTTAGGGGACGATTGGGCACTTGGGGGCGTGGCGGCGAAGGCCGGCACAGCAGTCATTTTGCCTGACACAGGCAGCCGGTGAGTGGAAATGGCGCCATTGCTGGCATTCTCCGCTTTCTTCCCATGGTGCTGTGTGGCGCCGAAATAGGAATTGATGTGCTGGGCCAGGTAGTTGTACGTTTCATCCAGGTTGGCAGACAGGGAGCCTGGGTGGAAGAGCGGGGCTGTCTGTTTGGAGACTGCGGTGGTGGTGGTCTTAGCCGCTGTCGGCGGCTTAACCGACTGCTCTCCCCTTCCGGCGGTCCCGTTGACAACCCCACTGGCTGGGGCCGCGGGTGCTTTGGCGGCACGCTGCACCCTCTTCAGCCTGGGCTCTGAGACTGCCGCCCCGGAACTGGAGGGGTGAGCTGTAGGGGCGGCAACGGGAGGGCTGCTAGGGGTCATTCCAGGAGTAGTGCCAGGTGGAGGAGCAGGAGGAGCAGGGGAAGCAAGGGGAGGAGGTGTAGAAGCGGTAGCAGCAGGGACAGGGGCAGGGGCAGGCGTGGAGGTAGGTGCTGGGGGCCCTGCGGCGCCCGGACCCGGCAGTGTTAGGCCCGTCTCCGGGACGGTGTCCACCGTCCTCCCTGCCTCAATGGCCTTCTGTTTCGGTTGGGCTCTCAGTCGGGCAATTTTGGAGAGGAGCTCTGCGTGGGTCCCACTCACCGCCTTGGAGACGGAGTCCAGGGTGCTCCTGAACCGTGACATGGTGTGGCTCAGGCCAGCAGACCAGCGTGACGAGGAGGCGTATGAACCGGCACCGGTGTGGAGTCCAAGCCTGTGTCTCACCTGGCTAGCTCTGCAGAGCCATTGCTTACCGCGACTTCTACTCTTTGGAGTCTGGACGCTCTTCCAGCCAAGGTGGCCAACCTTGCGGCTGTGAGATGGCCGGACATGGATCTGACAGGCGTGTCGCAGTGGAAACGATGCAGAATGCCGACCTTGCCACACCTTTACCGCTCGGCTTATTCTGAGCACACAACGGTCTGGAGCCCAGCTAAGAGACATCCCCTTCGGTCTCGGAGGAAAGCTATCATTTGTTTATTCTTTCAGACCATGTACACATGAAGCTGGTGAATAACAAAAACATTGCACATTACTATTAGTTATGTAAAAAGTATTGTGCAAGATCAGAGGTTTATATTACACCTTAAGGTTGTACAGAGAATAGGGAATTGTAGCTGGAAGGAATTCAGCTCCAAAGAGCAAAATCTATACTTTTTTCATTAAATAAGTCACTGTGGGCACTGTCTTGCTTAGGCAATTTACACTGAACAAAATTATAAACGCAACACTTTTTTTTTGCCCCCATTTATCATGAGCTGAACTCAAAGATCTAAGACTTTCTCCATGTACACAAAAGGCCTATTTATCTCAAATATTGTTCACAAATTTGTCTAAATCTGTGTTAGTGAGCACTTTTCCTTTGCCGAGATTATCCATCCACCTCAAAGGAGTGGAATATCAAGATGCTGATTAGACAGCGAGATTATTGCACAGGTGTGCCTTAGGCTGGCCACAATAAAAGGCCACTCTAAAATGCCACAGATGTTGCATGCTGACAGCAGGAATGTCCACCAGAGCTGTTGACGGTGAATTGAATGTTCATTTCTCTACCATAAGCCGTCTCCAAAGGCTATTCAGAGAATTTGGCAGTACATCCAACCGGCCTCACAACCACAGACCATGTGTAACCACACCAGCCCTGGACCTACACATCCAGCATCTTCACCTCCAAGATCGCCTGAAACCAGCCACCCGGTTTTCACTGTACAGGGCAGATGGCAGACAGCGTGTATGTGTGGGTGAGCGGTTTGCTGATGTTAACGTTGTGGATCAAGTGGCCCATGGTGGCGGTGGGGTTATGGTATGGGCAGGCATGTGTTATGGACAACGAACACAGGTGCATTTTATTGATGGCATTTTGAATGCACAGAGATAGCGTGACGAGATCCTGAGGCCCGTTGTTGTTCCATTCATCCACGACCATCACCTCATGTTGCAGCATGATAATGCACGGCCCCATGTTGCAAGGATCTGCACACAATTCCTGGAAGCTGAAAACATCCCAGGTCTTGCAAGGCCAGCATTCCCCACCAGACATGTCACCCATTGAGCATGTTTTGGATTCTCTGGATCGGCATATACGACAGCGTGTTCCAGGTCCAGCCAATATCCAGCAACTTCGTACAGCCATTGAAGGAGTGGACCAACATTCCACAGGCCACAATCAACAACCTGATCAACTCTATTCGAAGGAGATGTGTTGCACTGCTTGAGCCAAATGGTGTCAGATACTGACTGGTTTTTGGACCCCCCTCGAACCCCCACAATACAGTGAAACTGCCCATTTTGCCAGCCTATGGGACACCTGTGCAATAATCATGCTGTCTAATCAGCATCTTGATATGCCACACCTGTGTGGTGGATGGATTATCTTGGCAAAGGAGAAGTGCTCACTAACAAAGATTTAGACAGGTTTGTGAACAATATTCGAGAGAAATAGGCCTTTGTGTACATAGAAAATGTCTTGTTTTTACATAGCAGCTTCCTGAATAATTGCTCTTGGAACTGTCTGATTGCTTGGTATGGCACATTCACTGCAGACTTCGTTTCAGGGCAACCATCATTACAACCTTGCTAACGCGAATGTTTTCACCTCTGGCAAGCAAGTAGCTTGCGCATCTGTCTCTTCTTTTTCGGCAGCTGCATCACTAACAATCGGCCAAAAATAAGACTGTTGCCAGTACAAATACTTTATGCTTAGTTCAACCCCTGAACCCTTTCATGCTCTGACTGAGACATGGATTACACCAGTGGGTACCGCTACTCCAGATAACCCGGGAAGCATCTGGTTATTGCGGTTGTCACACATGGCTGCTTAATTCAACCAAGTGGAGACTCTATTGCAGCCATGTCCTGGACAGTTACTGGTTAGTTGTCTGTATAGGTCCTCTTTTGAATTCCATTCTGACTATATAACTTGTCCATTCAATCTTAACATTCTTTTCACCCATCTACCACTTGATGCTCTTGGAGAGTTCTTATATTTCAGTCAGGCAACTAACTATTAACTGTATTTCTGGGATATTTTTTTAATTGGGGCTGTCAAGTCACAACTGGTCTTCAGAAATTGTGTACTATATCATTTACATGCATGTACGTGCCCCACATAAAAAAACATTTGCTTTCAAGGCTAACTGGAGGTGTGATATTGAGACTATATACAGTGGGGAGAACAAGTATTTGATACACTGCCGATTTTGCAAGTTTTCCCACTTACAAAGCATGTAGAAGTCTGTCATTTGTATCATAGGTACTCTTCAACTGTGGAATATAAAACAAAAATCCAGAAAATCACATTGTATGATTTTTAAGTAATTAATTTGCATTTTATTGCATGACATAAGTATTTGGCCCCATCAATCCTCCCCACAATATGGTGCAGTCGTCTTGTGTCCCCTTTGCAGAAAAACATCCCCAAAGAATGAGGTTTCCACCTCCATGCTTCACGGTTGGGATGGTGTTCTTGGGGTTGTACTCATCCTTCTTCTTCCTCCAAACACGGCGAGTGGAGTTTAGACCAAAAAGCTCTATTTTTGTCTCATCAGACCACATGACCTTCTCCCATTCCTCCTCTGGATCATCCAGATGGTCATTGGCAAACTTCAGACGGGCCTGGCTTGCGCTGGCTTGAGCAGGGGGACTTGCGTGCGCTGCAGGATTTTAATCCATGACGGCGTAGTGTGTTACTAATTGTTTTCTTTGAGACTGTGGTCCCAGCTCTCTTCAGGTCATTGACCAGGTCCTGTCGTGTAGTTCTGGGCTGATTCCTCACCTTCCTAATGATCAGTGATGCCCCACGAGGGGAGATCTTGCATGGAGCCCCAGACCGAGGGAGATTGTCCGTCATCTTGAACTTCTTCCATTTTCTAATAATTGCGCCAACAGTTGTTGCCTTCTCACAAAGCTGCTTGGCTATTGCCCTGTAGCCCATCCCAGCCTTGTGCATGTCTACAATTTTATCCCTGATGTCCTTACACAGCTCTCTGTTCTTGGCCATTGTGGAGAGGTTGGTTGACTGCTTTGTAAGTAGGAAAACCTGAAAAATCGGCAGTGTATCAAATACTTGTCCTCCCCACTGTATATATTATTGACATAAAAAACAATCTTCTACACATCCATCCCAAATTGGTAGATTTAAATAGTTTGTTATTTTCAGAAGCCTCAGGCTGCATCTTTTAAGTTCGATACAGCCTGTCATTATTGAAGATGCAATCTGAGATTCTTCATCACTGGTATTAAACGTCAGGCTGTAAAGCCAAAACAAGTGCACAAATAGTTTTCTATGTCACATATGTTTAGTAATCAAATTGGGTTTAAACATTTTATTTGTTCGACAGACTGCATATTTAAATGACTGGGAACATACAACAATTTAACCTAGTACAAGATCTAGTAGAAGACAAAAGTTGCAGTCAAATTTCCAGAATTGAGGACCGGAGATCGAGACTCGTTGAACAGTGTTGCCTGCTTGCCAACGAACTGCTCATCTGTGGTTCCCTCTCTACAGTAGTTCGAACTTTATATCGCAGAACACTTAGCCAACGTCTCTGCAGAAGCTGCCGTCAGACAGGTTCGTTGATACACTTTGAATAACGAGTGAACAGTTGTGCCTGCCTAAAACCAAACAACCTGCTTATCTCCCACTGTTGACAAACCTCTCGTGGATCATCTGAGGCTTAAATGACCTAGAACTCTTTAATTTTGTGTTGTGTATCGTCATGATATTTTGTTAATGAAAAGCATTATAGACGCAGAATCAATAATTATCACAAATGTACCGCTGCCCCGAACGACCTGCTCAGTGTGCGTCATCGGAAGCGTTTCAGTCAATGTCAGCTTGCCAGGAAAGTTTAGCTAGCTAACCATTATAACGTTACATTTGTTACATACCATCGGAATAACACCAGTCATTTTGTTCGATAATGTTTCGATTAAAAGTGGAGGAGTGGTTGGAAGCTAGTTAGCTGTGAATTAACCTGTACTGAGCTACAACACAGTAGCGTAAATAGCAAGCTAACATAACAACAACAACAGTCAAGCAGCAGCTAGGTAAATAAAAACACACGCTAAATCGGTAGCTAAATCTAAAAGTTCTCTAATGATGACGTACCAGTATCCTGTTAATGGTTTCAAATTGAAGAATTCCGTGACACTTGAAATAGAAAACCCAAACACACACAGGGCAAAACGGTTCACAACAAGCTTCTCGGTGCCTGGTGGTGTGATTCAACGTGACAGTGTTGATTTCCCACCGAACTAGCATCAAAGATCGTTAAGGGTGAAGATAAGCACTGGACACGCCCCTATAATCTAAAATTCCAAACAAGGCCCCCACGGTCAGCTTAGTGCCCCCGCCCCACAGAGGGGGTCACCAAAGCGTGCCATCTAACTGGACCATTTTTTTCTGGTTGCGGCAGGGCGGATGGTGCAAGCGGAAAGGGAATTGGTCTACTTTTGGCCCCGGCCCCGACCAGAAAACATCTACCAGTGAGATGTGTCGCTTTGGGACAACCCCGCTGTGGGGCGGGGATAATAAGTAGACTGGACTGGTCTCGCCAATATCAAACCTTACAGAGAATGACCAAAGTGCGATATCTCGGTTTTGGACTACCTCTGTTGGTATACTGCAAAGGGCACAAACGATGACGTAATACACGGATGTAATGAAATAAAAGTCTGCATTTCTAAACACTGCAAGGATAACTTACAATAAATATATTATATTTCGCTTTGAGTCGTAGTGCAGTGGTAACACTCCTCCATGCAGTGAGGCTACCTGGCGGAGACCAGGGCTCAATACCCCTTGCCACTCTTCACCTTTGTCTCCACCTAAAACTGATTCCCAAAAAGCAACCTAATAACTAAGTAGTGTTACTATCAACACTGCTTTAAAAGGAAACTACAGTACATCTTAATCCATAAATGTTTACAATTTTAGATCTTTATACAAAATATTGCCTTATTTCAAAAGTTTGAGCTGGAAATAGTAGGGTCTGTAGAATTTATTCTAAACATTATACCAGCGGTTCTCTCTCAAACTTCTCCATTGGGAGGACCGGTTTCACATTTTTGTTGTAGCCCTGAGCTAGCTAATCTAATTAAACTAATCAAGGAAGAATTAGTTTACAAGTTGAGTCAATTGTGCTAGCTCATGAATAGTTCAAACACATGGAATGGCTGCTGTTTCCTGAGGAACGGTTGCCCTTCATAATTTACCCCTCCAATGTCCCCTATGCAATATATATATATATATATGTATGTATATATATATATATATATATATATATATATATATATATATATACATATATATATCCCTTTACATTGCAGGGAGAGTTAGGGACATGTCTCCCAATGTTAGAAGCAGGTTCCCCCAGAACAACCATGTGTAAAATATAAAAAGTCCCCCAAATATCAAATTAATTCCTACACCTTTAGGAGTTAGTAACAGCACTGAAATATACTAGTCACTTACTGTCTGGCACAGTGTTGCCAGGTGGAGAGGTTTCTTACATATTGAGCGGGTCGATTTACAGATACTTTGTATAGTAAAAATAGCATTTCGTCGGGTTTTTGTGGAGTGGCAGGTAATTTCCGGTGTACTCTCAAAAAATCTGGAAACCCTTGTCTGTAACAACATTTAAAACCAACACCTGCACTATAGATGTAATGCCGGAGAAGCGCAAGCAATACTGTGATTCAAATAGTTTTAACTTTTAACATATGTTAAACGTCAGGTGCCCAAACTGAAAATAAAATAGGAACCCCAAATATAATATTGTAATTTGATACAAAATGTATTTACAGTAGCAGACTTGTTCTCATCCTTCAGTTAAATCTAGGATGACCACATTTTCAAACCCCAAAACCGGGACCCTTACGTTAATGCACGCGCACAAGTATCCACTTATGCACGCCTTGTTGGTCATCATCCGTGCTTGTGGTTGGTGGAGCGGGGGCGCTTTGAGATTTAATAAGAATTGTTGCTTTTCTACGCTGTTCTACGCAGTTGTTTGTTTGGCTCCGACTCGTATGTGGAAACATTACAGTATTATTATAATTTAATTGTTGGGAAAACCGGGATAATTTGGTAGTGAATATCGGAAACTTATCGGTATTTTTTTACAGATATTTTACAGATATCTGTCGGGACCCAGGACACCCAGCTTGAAATCTGGACTGGGTGCCTGAATACAGAATTTATCTGTGTTCTATTGAAAATATACCACAAACCCTAGAGCCTTTGCGATTAAAAACCGGTAAACAATGACATTATAACAGTTTGAAGTTGTTTGATGTCATCCCCGTGGTATAGGTCTTATACAAGTTGGTTTCCACCCAATATCATCCAAAATAAATTGATATCATTTATTTTGTTATCTGAAAATTATGTCGTCACCAAGCATTGTGATTAATTCTGTTAAATTTGCCTATAACCGCTACTTTACTCCTTCAATTCGCCACGATTGCAAATTCAGAATGCCATTGAGAATTGCCACAACGGTTCATCTCACTTGTATCTCACATTATACTTAATACCTGTACATTTTCTGTACATTTGTGAATTTTCCTCTGCACATTTAGAATTGCCATATGTAATGCATTTGCATTAATTGCACACATTAATTCCACTTGTATATACATATTATTGTACTGTACATTTTTCTGCACTCTATTTGCATTTCTGGTTAGACGCAAACTGCATTTCGTTGTACTGTAGTTGTACTGTTCAATGACAATAAAGTTGAATCTAATCTATAATCGCAAGCAGCTATCCATTTCAAAATCCACAAGTCAAGCGTGTTGTGTTATAACGTCAAAACAGCGCGACGCTACACAACAGAAAGCGAGGAGAAATGAACCGCAGCGAGCCGTTAAAAATAAACGTCATTTAATCGCGACGACAGCTTCTCGCTAGCTTGCCAACTGAACTTGTCATTCATACTAGCTTTGTAAGGTAAACAAACTCGTATTATCGCCTCTGGGTTCTATTATTACTCCATTATGTGTCTTTCAATTATTTTAATTATTTTAGTTATTTTAATGATTAAGTTATCTAACGCTTCATTTTGAAAAACCTAGCAATCTACAGAATTTTACAGATGACTGTGCAGGAACTACTTCTAGCGTTACCAATAGCCTAGTAGTAATTTGGTACGCCGGTTATCCTCATTATCAAATATTGCTACAATAATATCGTGTCAATTCAGGTTAACCGGGTTAGCAAGTTTCAGTTAGTAGAAATAGCTACTGTATCGTACCTAGATAAGGTAGCCTGCCTCCATCAATGTTGCAAATATTTTTTTCCTAAATATTTTACATCGCTCTCAAGTAAAGGTTAATAGTAGTCAGATACATTCTGTATCATGGTTAACTAAAACGTTTGTACTAACATTACGATTAAACAGTGGGATCTTAATGTGAACAATTTGTATTTTTTTTTATTGATCATGCACATGTAAACAGACAGTAAATTATACAGAAATCTGGTGTGTGCTTATTTTTATTTTCTACAAAGTAGACAATAGAAATGTATCAAAAACTTAATACACAATAAAATAAACATTTTAAAATAAGGCATATGTAAAAATAAATATCTAAAAATAATCTAATCTAGTTGTACTCCATTAACATTACAGAACCCCTTCAGCTTCATGGCAACTACACAGGGAGCCTTAACATTTGCAGTTAGCATCCTGATGATAACAGAGTTGATACTAGCAAGAAAGGACTATTATGACATATTGGGAGTACCAAAAGATGCAAACGAGCGTCAGATAAAGAAGGCTTTTCACAAGCTGGCAATGAAATATCACCCAGACAAGAGCAAGAGCCCAGACGCTGAGACTAAATTCCGAGAAATAGCAGAGGGTAAGGTTGTTACTATACTCCATTGTGTCGTAACCAAATTACAGCACTGTTGCTTAAGATTGTTTAACATTGTTGTTTTAATTCAGTACTCCTAATAGAATCATTTCTGTAATCTGAACGTTTTTCTTGTAACCCTTACTGACAGCTTATGAAACATTGTTAGACGAGAAGAGGAGACAAGAATACGACCAGTTTGAACACGACACATTCTATGACGACAGAACCAAAAACAGAAATGTTCCAAACAACCACCGGCCCATCAACTTCAACTTTGATCACATGTTCAAGGACTTTGACATTTACAACCAGAACCGTCATGCCCGTCACAAGAGGCACTCTGAAGAACACTTTCGAGCTCAACAAGAGGCGTACCACAGCAGACACCAGAGACACTTCCAGGGTGCCTTTGCTGGAGCAGGCGGCTTCGATGACATGTTTGACGACATGGAGAAGATGTTCACTTTTGACCGGGACTCTACTAAGAGGACAGGGAGCTCATTTCGGGGTACTACCGCGAAGCAACACTGCAGGACGGTGACGCAGCGCAGGGGAAACATGGTGACCACTTACACAGACTGCACTGGCTCCTGAGGACAGAGGCCATGTGTATATGTCATGCAATATGCAAGCTTGTGTTGTCGCACATGTGAGGGAAGACTGTGGTCTGAAATGAGGAGGCACAACCCAAATTTGTCAAATAAAAAAAACAAAATTTTTATTTGTTTTGGTCACACAGCATTTTCAAGAGTTTTCTACATTGTGCCCCATTAAACATGACCCTGCAACAGCTTGCAGCTGGGTAGGGAACCACCAGTGAATTCTGTGCTGGTCAGTGCTGATTTGTGGAGTCACAGAGTAGATAGTTAATGATAAGTTGAGCAGACATTCTTTTATGAGAAAGAAAAAAAGCGCTGAATAGCTTTTGAAGCATATCACTCACAGTTTAAATACTTAGAATTTGAATGTGGTAGAGAAATATTTTTGGAATAGTGTTATGACATTGCATACTAAAATAGGCAATCATTATTTTAGTAGTAAATATCTATAAAGACTGAATATATCCAAGGTTTTTGAAGAATAGCTTATAGTCATATGTGAAGCTAAAAGTAGGAGATAATAATATGTGTAATTTTTGTCCTTATGCACTTTCAATTGTCCACTAGAAAAATATATTTTCATGGAAGAATGTTTTTGCTTGAGCTTTGTAGTCCATTTTAAGCCAAAATGTTTCACTAACTACAACCACCCCCAGATCTTGATGTGGTGTGTGTGCATTAGTAGGTTTGTTTGTACTGGCTGCACATTATGTGAATTGAGCTGTTTTGGAACAAAACAGTGTGAACAATGACACTGGGGCAGGTTTTCTTTTGGTTGATAAATGGAGTACAATGTCAGCAAAATGTACCCTCAGTGAGAAAATGTGATGACACAAAAATACAGGATTTTGATATAGTCGGAAGTCACATTTTTGTGGTTAAGTGATGGTAACCACTTTTACTGTATTTGAAATTGGGTACAAATGTACAGAGCTGCTAGAGCTTATATTGCAAAGGGAAAGACATGTATAATATTTAGTTTTTTTTTTTCTGTAAGATTCATTGTTATGATTTTACGTTAGGGGACTTTTGTCAATATCTCCTTTTTGCATGGACAACTTGAATTTATATGCTTACACTTAGGGTTAACCCTACCCCATGTAAATACCATCCTCATAAACTTCTGTTACCTCACCATTCACTAGGCTAGGCAAGACATGTACAGTTTGTTCTCCACTTTGTTATTTGATGTGCAATATTTTAAGTTCCTTTATTATTTTTTTTACAAATGTTCTTGCTTTCTCATTGTGATATGTTGACCCATGTAGCACTTTCCTGATAAAAGCCGGATCCGCAGTCACCCCGTTCCTCATTTGAATTATTTGGATAAAATGTGCGCTTAGGAAAAATGGGGTATCGTCACCCCAAAATGTTGACGAAATAATATATCAGATTTACTGATTTTTTTTATACAGATTTTTTTTTGTTCTAAAAATGCTTTGGTATATAAACAAATTGTTTAGGGTAGTAGTGCCAAGGAAATGTTATACTCCGATTTGTCTGTACATTAATTCGCATTAACCAATGCTGACTTTGATTTCACCCACAAACACATTTCTGTTGTTTTCTTTCCGGTTCTTACGTTGTATTTTCCATAGACATATTTTCACTATGCGACTACGCAGTCCCATAATGCAACACGGAGATATTTTGTGCGCAGTAGCTTACTTGGCCGGCTAGCTAAATGGTGGCAGTGTGAGGGACATTGGATGACTTTGTACCTGTATTAGCAGTTAGCTGGCTAGTTACTGACTAGTTAGCGCGTTTATTTGACAGGTACTACATTTTCAGAGCCATGGAAGCTCTTATTCCTGTCATCAATAAATTGCAAGATGTGTTTAATACAGTTGGTGCGGATATTATCCAGCTGCCGCAGATAGCTGTTGTTGGAACGCAGGTAAGAAACGCTAAGTTTGAGTTCTATCACGCACTAGAGTACAGTACCAATTCGAAGTACATAAACAGATCTACTGCTATGTCTTCCTGGAAAGGCGGGCGGAACGTTAGTTTGGTCCTTAGTTGTAGCTGCACCTGCTAGCTAACTAGCTGGCTAGAGTTACCGTAACCAACTATGGTTGGTTAGTTAGCTAACTAGCAACTTGTCTAACACATTTATCAGGCAGTGCCTTTGAGAGGGGTACTGTGGTTGCACGAAGTCTCTTATCTGAAACCAACGCTAATGCCAAGGATAGCAAACTACTATCATTTTAAATTGACAACTTTAGTGCAACATAATGTCCCTAACTGACATAGTGCTTTAATTGATGTTTACCTACTCATACTAGATTTTGCCTACTCATACTAGTTTTAGCTTAAGAATACTTCAATGCTTTTGAATGAATGTGAACACCACTGTAGTATTCTCTGGCGTTCTCCCTTTTTGTTTTTCCCCTTAAATTGCCATGATTCATCTTCCCAGATCACCTGAGCATAAACTGAATTAAAAAGGTGACATTTTATATCCTTTGCACACAGCTACCGTTGGTCTATAGGTTAGCTAATAGGTTTACAGTGGCAATGGCATAATGCCAGGTTCGTTCACTCTCACTGGTCTGTTAAGAGGATGTCACTGTCTCAGGCCTTTGGCGAGGTGCTATGGCGACATGACACAGGCACAGGATCTGGTGTTGTACGTGTCTGCCCTTGTCTTATTCCAGCTTTTCAAAGGACAGATGCACCCACCAATCGGCTCAATGCTGTCCCTTTCAACTACAAATAGGCGCCGCTGCGGCAACATCCAGCTGGCAGTTTAGACGGAAAGGTTTATCTCCACAACCTCTTGTGCTTTTGGTTTATAGTTAAACCGTGAGGATTTGTTGTTTACTTTGCGAAGAGTCAGAAGTTACCAGTGTGTATTAACCTGTTCTGTGTGTTTCAATGCTGACGCTGTGTTTGTCTTTACAGAGTAGTGGGAAGAGTTCAGTGCTGGAGGCTCTGGTGGGTCGCGACCTCTTACCCCGCGGTACCGGCGTTGTCACCCGTCGCCCCCTCATCCTCCAGCTGGTCCACGTCGACCCGGACGACCGTAGGAAGACCAGCGATGAGAATGGTACAGTGAAACATCCCCAGAGATAAAGTGGTCCAGGTGTATTCCCAAAGGTTTGCGGGTGTACTAGAAACCCTGCATGTGGGATTCTCTCTCTGGTTTCGGCTGTTGCTTAATGATTCTGGAAAGGAATCCTCCGAACAGGGTTTCTGAAGGTCATTGGGAACTTTGAGAAGCTGTCAATTTTGCAAACCGTCTGTGTCTCTGCTGTGGACATGCTGTTGCTGTAACCCTTTTTGTACCAACACTGGGTGTCTGTTTAAACGTGTGTAGTGCAGGTTTGTACTATACTGGTTTAAACAGTATTTGTCTGTCTGTGGCTGCAGTCTTTTTATTTATTTTTGTCTTAGTGACGTGCTGTGTTTTGAGACACTGTGTTTCTGAGTTGGATGGTTTTGTATATGAGGTGTAGTGAAATCAGTCCTGGACATGGATGACTGCATGATTCAGGAGGACAGTGGGGGATTACCATGACAGCCATCCAGATCGTCACGTCTTCATCACTCAGTCAGCACAATGGCAGTAAATTCAGCATGATCAAACATAATGCAGGGATTTGAAGTCACATTGAAAATATTAAGAGTTTACAGAAACTACCACAGGGGATAGAGAAATTAAATATGAAAGAGTACGGTTTTGAACACCCTTTGCTCGGTTACATACCAAAAATGTCATAGCAGGGTCTGATGTTAGCACCATCAAATTACTCTGCAACAGCATTCCAAACCCGGAACACAACCGGTTTATTTCATTGTAGATAAGCCACTAGTATCCCCTAAAGACATTCATAAACATCACCAAGTGTGAGACATAGTGGCGAAGTCTGTGCCTTGCTGCCTGGAAGAGCCACAAAAACATTCAGAGTGGCTTAAAGGACTGCATTGCTGCAGATGGCTGTGGGGCAGGATCTGTAGCTAGGCTCACAGCTAGACTAACCGCTAACCCTTTTCTCCTGTCATCTGATCTCTCCTGAACTACAGACCCCAATGTGTGGAGAAATGGGCGCCTTTACAAAGGTCTTTTTTCCTTTCCCTTTTTCCATTCTTGCCTTTAGTCTGTAGTTCAATCAAAAGCTTCTTACTGTATGCCAACCCCTTTCATTTAGCATCCTGTCCAGCCAGTTCTTTTAATTTTTTTAGATATAATCTTTTGCATCGCATGATCAATATCATAGCTCTTTTGTGTATGGAAAGGATGGTAAGTATGTGTACTTAAAAAAATCAGCTGTGCTGTAGTTGTATTCCAATTCAAATGTCAGCATACCACTGCTTATAGCAGGTTAACTGCTGTGCCCCAACCCTGTTATCGCTCAGTAGTTGGGTAGTTGGTTATTACAGCTGTTAGTTGGGAAAATAGTGTGGTTGTTCTAGGTAGTACTGTTGCCTGGGTTCGAATCCTTAGTGCTGATTGGCTGACAGTCGTGGTATGAGACCGTATACCATGGGTGTGACATCACATCACATTTTACTGCTCTAATTGTGTTGATGTTTATATTAGCAATAAGGCATCTCTGGGGTTTGTGGTATATTGGAGATATGCCACGGCCAAACCGAGTCTAGCAGCCAGTCAACAATGTGTCATACATACAGCTCTTAGCCGTGGTATATTGGCCACACCCCCTTGTGCATTATTACTTAGATATATGCCTCGGCTCTGTAAATGCACTATGGATTCTCAATGCCTCTCTAGAACCCGTTTGGGCCAAGTAAAAATGGCCGGGAGTGAAAAGGGTCCTGCTTTAAGTTCACTACACTGATCTATAGAGAATTTCCTAATTAACAGGGAATAACATTGCCTTGTCCTGTGTTTTCCTTCAGGCATTGATGGAGAGGAATGGGGCAAATTTCTACACACCAAAAACAAGGTAGGCTGTCTCTATTTACGATGCCTTCTTTCTCAGAGCCACAAATAATCTGTCTTAAACATTGGATCAGCTGAAACCAATACAAACATACATGCGAAACACTATTGATTTATTTACTCAAGATCACTTCAATAGCTAGGTGGGGTTTTGTCATTTTGCTTAGACAGTTTGTTTGACAGCTCCCTCAGCCAGCCACACAGGCAGGCTTAAAGTCATGGGACGTACAGCAGGCCTAGTGTTTGAGAGAATGCACTAGGGTAGTAAGTATAGATTTGTGCAGATTACTGTTCTCTTGCTCTTAGGTGGCTCTCAGGCATGTACCGAGAAGGCCTTGTGATGTGCTGTCCTGCAATTGGCATTGATGCTGTCCTTGATAACAGGCTATTATTTGTTTTGTTATGATTGCATTTCTAATACGATTGCGTTTGTTATGATTGCATTTGTAATTATCTTGAGATATTTGTAGTGGGCTTATGCTCTTTGATCCAGGGTTTAGCCAATCACATTTACACTTTTTGTTTTCAGCTATATAACCTCAAATGTAATCAATCATCATGCTGGACCGATAACTGTTGGCATTTGCTGTTTTTAGATCTACACAGACTTTGATGAAATCCGACTGGAGATTGAAGCTGAAACGGAAAGAGTTTCCGGCAATAACAAGGTATTTCCATGGGTTAGAACATGGAACTTTTTACTAACGTAGGTCATTCTGGATGAGTCCATTACATTATGTAAATGTCACAATCTGGTGGAAAGATTGTGAAAGATTTAAACCAAGTGTTTTATCAGATTTTGTCATTGTCATCTTCCAGGGAATCACTGATGAGCCCATTCACCTGAAGATCTTCTCCCCTCACGTAGTAAACCTCACGCTGGTGGATCTGCCAGGGATCACTAAGGTACATACATCTCACTCAGTACGTCCCCCAGGTGGTTTGGGGAGGGGATGATTGTCTTGGGTTTAAACCGTGCACCCGTGTTGTCCCCCAGGTCCCGGTGGGAGACCAGCCTAAAGACATAGAGGTGCAGATTAAAGACTTGATCCTCAAGCACATCTCCAACCCCAACTCCATCATCCTGGCCGTCACGGCCGCCAACACTGACATGGCCACATCGGAGGCCCTCAAGCTGGCCCGCGAGGTCGACCCGGATGGTAAACCCTGTCTCATGATTTCTCCCATGGTGTCTCTCCTGTCTGTCTGTCTGTGGGTCTGTAGTTACTCTGAATCCTTTTTTCAGACACCGCGTCATACATACTTAGGCTATTACTTTGGGTAAAACAGCAAGTGGGGGAGGGCACGTATATTGCGGCCTTGTTTTATTTTACATTTCTTATGATTATTATTCTTGCGGACCGGTAGACCTGTTTCTAGTTCAGCTCTCGTTATCTGATCTGCTTTCTGAGCACTGGTTCCTGGTGTCTGCGTAGGCAGGAGGACGTTGGCGGTAGTGACCAAACTGGACCTGATGGACGCCGGGACTGATGCGATGGATGTTCTGATGGGCCGGGTCATCCCCGTCAAGCTGGGCCTCATCGGAGTGGTCAACAGGTCTGTGCCGTGAATAATTATTTGTCTGGTGCATATTGGTACTGACACCTGCTTGTATAATACATTCTCTACATTTTGTGGACGAATGCTTGAGCCCTTTGGAAGGTCCACAATTTATAAAGGAGAATGTTTTCTTCAAGCATTACTGGTTGTTGGTTGCCAACTGTCCCTTGGGATCAACATGGAAAAGGAGCAGAATTAATTTAGACGTTTTGCTTTTAAATTCCTCCCGCGGGCTCTGACCATCACGCCTGTTTACAGGAGTCAGTTGGATATCAACCAGAAGAAGTCGGTGGCCGATGCCATCCGGGACGAATACGCCTTCCTACAGAAGAAGTATCCGTCGCTCGCCAACAGAAACGGGACCAAATACCTGGCCCGAACATTGAACAGGTATTAGCGGGAGAAAATTAAAAATACAAAACCTTGGAAGATTAAGGTTTGAAAAACATCTGACCAATTATTAATTTGTTTTCGCTGTTCTGTGTAATTCTACGTGTTCTGCCTGTGGCTAGGCTGTTGATGCACCATATCAGGGACTGTCTCCCGGAGTTGAAGACCCGTATCAACGTGCTGGCAGCCCAGTACCAGTCCCTGCTGAGCAGCTACGGGGAGCCTGTAGAGGACCAGAGCTCCACTCTGCTCCAGCTCATCACCAAGTTCGCTGCGGAGTACTGCCACACCATCGAGGGCACCGCCAAGTACATAGAGACGACAGAACTGTGAGTGACTGGCTCTTAGAAAAAAATCTTTAGTTTCGCTAGGAAGAAGGGAAGGATGCAGTTCAACTTTTTCAAGCTGTTCGTGTGCCTGTGCTAGTTACCACAAGGGGGCTCCATTACATAAGGTTTCAAAACAGGATCTCTGATGATTTTGCTGGCAGTTGTTGTGGGTAGATTAACTAGGCTTCTACTTGGCTTGAACGTGTGCTAATATTACAAAGTCTTTCAAAAAAAAAGTTAGTTTCTTTGTCACCAGCTTCTCTCACTTTCACGACTTCATCATTAAAGTATGTTTGGCCGTGTCTCATTGCAATTGGTGTGTTGAAGATTGTGCCAAGACGCTGAGCTTTTCTCCCCACACTACTTCTCCAACCAGGAAGTCACGTGTGTCCAAGGCTTGAACCTGGACTGGCATTCAGATTGGCCCCAACAACGAGGGCCTTAAAAACCCCCGGGACGGCCAGAATGTAACAGCTGTGGTTTTGTGTTTCAGTTGTGGTGGAGCGCGGATCTGTTATATTTTCCATGAGACGTTTGGTCGTACTTTGGAGTCAGTCGATCCGCTTGGAGGCCTGACCACGATTGACGTGCTTACTGCTATTAGAAACGCTACAGTGAGTGTCCTGCTAAGTGTCTGTGTGTCTGTCTGTAAGTGTGTCTGTAAGTGTGTCTGTAAGTGTGTCTGTCTGTGTGTCTGTCTGTCTGTCTGTGTGTAAATTTACATGATGGAAAGTGTTTTATTTTTTTTTTAAAACACCAGGTTGGCATGCATTGTAGGCTGTTGCTTGTTGGTTTCTACCAGAGAAGATTCTGTGTGAGTTGTCCCTTGACACCTGTGTTTCAGGGCCCGCGGCCAGCCCTGTTTGTGCCAGAGGTGTCGTTTGAGCTGCTGGTGAAGAGGCAGGTGAAGAGACTGGAGGAGCCCAGCCTGCGCTGTGTGGAGCTGGTCCACGAGGAGATGCAGAGGATCATCCAGCACTGCAGCAACTACAGCACACAGGTACACACACCACACACATTATTTACACACACACCACACACATTATTTACACAAACACCACATGCATTATTTATTTTTGTATACACACAAACACCACACACATTGTTTATATACATTAGGCACATTTATATATATACACACACCACGGGCATTATTTATATAAATGTGCATTGTGTGTGTATATATATGTACACGCACCACGCGCATTATTTATTTATGTATACACACACACACACACACACACACGTTGTTTACACATACTGATCTGATCTGCTTTCTGAGCAATGGTTCCTGGTGTCTGCGTAGGCAGGAGGACACACATACACCACACATTATTTATTTACACACCACACACACCCCGCACATTATTTTTATATATATATATATATATACACACACACAGACACACACTCCACGCACATTATTTATATACACACACACACACACACCCTGTGCATTATGTATATACATACACACACACCATGCTCATTATTTATATATACAGACACACGTACACACTGCAGCACACAGGTACGTGCTCAACGCACATTATTTATATATACACACACTCCACGCACATTACTTATATATATATATATATATATATATATATATATACACACAGCACACGTGTACACACACACACACACACACACACATATATATACACACACACCACGCACATTATTTATGTATATGCACACACAAACTGCAACTATAGCACACAGGTACACACACACACTCACCACGCACATTATTTATATATACACAGATTATTTATTTATTTATATATACACAGATTATTTATTTATTTATTTATATATACACACCATGAACTTTATTTATATAATGTTGCTGCCGCACCTGTGTGCTGCAGCAACTACAGCACACAGGTACACACACCACACACACACAATACTTATATACACAGAGCCCTACAGACAACAACCCATTTTTTGACCAAATCCCTGATCAGTGCATTTGTCTCCCCAGGAGCTGTTGAGGTTTCCAAAGCTCCATGATGCCATCGTAGAAGTGGTCACCTCCCTCCTCAGGAAGAGGTTGCCTGTCACCAATGAAATGGTCAGAAATGTTTTCATCTCCATTCCAGTTTTATCTGTTGTCTCGTCTGTGAATGTGCTGACTCCAACTCACTTTCAGGTCCATAACTTGGTGGCCATTGAGCTGGCCTATATCAACACCAAGCATCCAGACTTCGCGGACGCCTGCGGCCTCATGAACAACAACATAGAGGTAAAAACCAGACAGAATCAACAGTCTTGGGGTCAGCTTTACCTTGTCTAATCTGGCTTTGATATGGAGTACCCGAAGTGTTGTTACTGATGTTGTGGTTGTGTCTCTTAGGAGCAGAGACGGAATCGCATGCGAGAGCTTCCATCCTCGGTTCCCAGGGATAAGGTAAGAATACTCTGCCTCCTCCTTTTAACCTGTTTTAAAGTGTCCCAATACCAGGCTGATGGTTTTCTGTGTGATGACCAGTAATCCATGGGTTCACAGTTGGAGCCTTTTGTTTTGCTGCTCTTAAGGTCATATTAGAGCTCTGTCCGCTCTTCTCCTCTCCTATGTCTCTCTCTGTCTCTCTCTGTAGTCGTTTAAGGGCCCAGGTGGTCAGTCTCTCTCCCCCACGGATCTTCCTCCCCAGGAGGGAGAGGGACCCAAGGTGTGTCTCCCCCAGCAGTCTGCCTGTCTCGTCCAGGGTTGGGTTATGGTTAGGTTTAGGATTACGATTAGTAGGCCCTGCCTGTCTCATCCAGGGTTGGGTTATGGTTAGGTTTAGGATTAGTCAGCATGGCCCTGCCTGTCTCATCCAGGGTTGGGTTATGGTTAGGTTTAGGATTAGTCAGCATGGCCCTGCCTGTCTCATCCAGTGTTGGGTTATGGTTAGGTTTAGGATTAGTCAGCATGGCCCTGCCTGTCTCATCCAGGGTTGGGTTATGGTTATGGTTAGGTTTAGGATTAGTGAGCATGGCCCTGCCTGTCTCATCCAGGATTGGGTTATGGTTAGGTTTAGGATTAGTCAGCATGGCCCTGCCTGTCTCATCCAGGATTGGGTTATGGTTAGGTTTAGGATTAGTCAGCATGGCCCTGCCTGTCTCATCCAGGGTTGGGTTATGGTTAGGTTTAGGATTAGTCAGCATGGCCCTGCCTGTCTCATCCAGGGTTGGGTTATGGTTATGGTTAGGTTTAGGATTAGTGAGCATGGCCCTGCCTGTCTCATCCAGGATTGGGTTATGGTTAGGTTTAGGATTAGTCAGCATGGCCCTGCCTGTCTCATCCAGGGTTGGGTTATGGTTAGGTTTAGGATTAGTCAGCATGGCCCTGCCTGTCTCATCCAGGGTTGGGTTATGGTTAGGTTTAGGATTAGTCAGCATGGCCCTGCCTGTCTCATCCAGGATTGGGTTATGGTTAGATTTAGGATTAGTCAGCATGGCCCTGCCTGTCTCATCCAGGGTTGGGTTGTGGTTAGTCTGCATATCCCGCCTGTCTCCTCCAGGGTTTTCCTCCATTCCACTCAGCCAGTCAACAAATGAAAATGCTTTTTTCATTAGTTCCTTAAAATGGCATTTCATTTTCTCCGATTGACTGGATTGCAATGGCCTTTGACCCCTGGTTTATCACCCCCTCCTGCGTCCTCTACGATCATTTGGACTGGTACATCTTACTTTGTGTTGAGTGTAATTCCTTGCCCCTACTCTATTTCTCTTTGATATTCAACTAATGTGTTTTGATATGTAGAAACTCCACACACATCTAACATCGACTCCCAGCATGTGTGCTTGTTTGGAGCGCGCTCCCCGGAGTGGGTTGTTTGAGTGTCATTACATCTACAGATGTGTCTGTGTGGTCTGTAGGTGTTACATCATACACGCCCAGACAGGTGCATGCTCTATCTCCGGGAAGCCTGTTTAACACACACATTCATCAACTGCAGCTTCTCTGAACGACCTTGTAGACGAGAAGTTCCTTCTTCAGGGGCCTCATGTATCAGTCTTGCGTACATTTCTAACTAAATTCTGGCATATGTTGAAATCCTACGATTCGCGTGTGCACAAAATTATTGGGACTTATCAAACTGGCATACACAACACCATACGCATGCTTCCTTTGATAAATCAGACGCATACTATACTTATGCGTACGTGAACGAGCTTACGGTCTCCGCCCAATGAATGCCTAAAATTACCCATATAAGGTGTCCAAATTAGCCCTATTGACTATGTAATTTCTGTAGATACACAAAGCAAGGTGACAAATATCTTGCATAATGTGAAATTCACATTATCTAATATAGAATCTAAAAACATTTAATTTTGTGAAATGTATGAAGGAGCCCAACAACCAGTCATAAATATTCCGCATTGCAAGACGTGGCTGTTGTTAATAGAGTGGTCAGAGATCACTCAAGGTGGACGCGAGAAAGCGATTTTCTGCACTCCTAACCAGTGTCCAAACTACAGGAGGTGGGCAGAGTGTGACAGATATTTTTCCCATTGACAAGCAAATCGCTGGCATCATTGAGGAGGTCTGAATGGAAAAGTCCTAGATGGGGACACCGACATGTCGCTGTGGGAGGGCTGCAGTAAATTAATATTTAACATTACGATAATAATAACATTTCAACTTCACATTCAAGAAACATATCAATAAAGACAAAATCAAATGGAATTGGTCAAGCCCAGTACAAGTCATGTGGGCCTAGGACTTAGCTGTTCTTTTCGCTACAGAACAACTATCTGCAGTGGCAGACCAGAGTGGGGTTGCGAGGCTCTGCAGTTTGGCAGTGTTCTGTGTGGTTGAGTGAGGACTGTACCGGGTCGTGGCGGTACAGTAACTGTCTGAACAAGCCGCCTCAAATGTGACCAAGAAAGTTTTGAACATTTCAGAAGTGTTATAGAAGATCACTGACTTCCCATTTTAGTGAAATGCTTTTTTCGTTTAGTGCTGCAAAGCCTATAACCTTTCTTTTGAGTAGGCCTATTGGCTGTTAATTTGATTTGTGGGGAATAAATGTACCAGTTTTATGTTCTATTCATTATCATTCTGTAAAGAATTTAATAAGTCATTTCTGAAATGTATTGTCAATTTATTCAAATTACAGGTTGTGAGTGAATGCTGTAGCACATTCAAAAACACACAATCTAGGTCATCAATAAATCGACATATTGTAGTGTATGGTAAAATACGCAATGTTAAATGTGTTGCTTTACGCACCTGCAGATGGGGCTATTGTTCGTCTTGTTTTCAGGCTGTATGGATATGCCCACTGAAAGAACAAAGTTTTACTACCTATTGTTGTAACAGTTTTTGGATCAGCTACAGGTATTTCTTCAGTTCAACAGCTAGGCTGGGCATACGCATGGCTTGAAATTTGTGTAGAGATACGAACGCTTTACCGTCAAGTTCAACATGGATAAATGCCAACTTTTGCGTCAAAACTGTCGTACTCATGGTTTACGCGCATTTGTGCGTACGCACGATTGATCTGAGGCCTCAGGAGACCTCTATGAATGACGGCGGAATGTGTCAAGTTGGACACACCACCGGCCTTGAGGTGTAACTGTTGTGGGCATGTCTCCCTGTCTCCAGGCTGCAGGGGGAGGCTTCCAGGGAGAGCAAGAGGGGGGAGGGACAGGGAACTGGAGAGGCATGCTGAAGAAGGGAGATGAGGGGTCAGCAGGAGACAAGTCCTCCAACCCTGCCAGTCCTCAGAGGGGCCACGCTGTCAACTTGCTGGATGTGGTGGGTAATGTCTGCTACTCGTCCTGCTGGATGTGGGGGGTAATGACTGCTAGTCGTCCTGCTGGATGTGGTGGGTAATGTCTGCTACTCGTCCTGCTGGATGTGGGGGGGGTAATGTCTGCTAGTCGTCCTGCTGGATGTGGGGGGTAATGACTGCTAGTCGTCCTGCTGGATGTGGGGGGTAATGACTGCTAGTCGTCCTGCTGGATGTGGGGGGTAATGACTGCTAGTCGTCCTGCCGGATGTGGGGGGGGTAATGTCTGCTACTCGTCCTGCTGGATGTGGGGGGGGTAATGTCTGCTAGTCGTCCTGCTGGATGTGGGGGGTAATGACTGCTAGTCGTCCTGCTGGATGTGGGGGGTAATGACTGCTAGTCGTCCTGCTGGATGTGGGGGGTAATGACTGCTAGTCGTCCTGCCGGATGTGGGGGGGGTAATGTCTGCTAGTCGTCCTGCCGGATGTTGGGGGTAATGTCTGCTAGTCGTCCTGCCGGATGTTGGGGGTAATGTCTGCTAGTCGTCCTGCCGGATGTTGGGGGTAATGTCTGCTAGTCGTCCTGCCGGATGTTGGGGGTAATGTCTGCTAGTCGTCCTGCCGGATGTTGGGGGTAATGTCTGCTAGTCGTCCTGCCGGATGTTGGGGGTAATGTCTGCTAGTCGTCCTGCCGGATGTTGGGGGTAATGTCTGCTAGTCGTCCTGCTGGATGTGGGGGGTAATGTCTGCTGTCAGATATTAAGGTCTTAATTTTATTCTGTTGCCTTACTGTCAACTTGCTGTTGCCACGCTGTCAACTTGCTGGATGTGGTGGGTAATGTCTGCTAGTCGTCCTGCTGGATGTGGGGGGTAATGACTGCTAGTCGTCCTGCTGGATGTGGGGGGGGTAATATCTGCTAGTCGTCCTGCCGGATGTTGGGGGTAATGTCTGCTAGTCGTCCTTGCTGGATGTGGGGGGTAATGTTTGCTGTCAGATATTAAGGTCTTAATTTTATTCTGTTGCCTTACCCTTGGTAGAACTTTAACATGTAAGCAATGAATATGGTCCAAACCTCCTACTATACATTTTTCTACCCGTCTCGACCCTTCAGTTCTGCAGTCTTTGAAAAATAAAGGGCTACATACAGGGAGGACGGGAGTGAGTGAAATCACAATGTTAGTGACCTCTGAGTTGTAGCCTGTTATTGATTGGTCTACTTGTACTTGTGGTTCCCCCAGCCTGTTCCTGTTTCCAGGAAGCTGTCAGCGAGAGAACAAAGGGATTGTGAGGTCATCGAGAGGCTCATCAAGTCCTACTTTCTGATCGTCAGGAAAAACATCCAAGACAGGTACAGAGGGTGTTGTGCTGGTTTGCTCTTCTACATTGTTGGGTTAGCAGCATTATGACATCATGTCTAATTTGCTATGTGTTAATGTACTTAGACAATGAAGTTGATAACCCAGGGGCTTATGTAAGAAGGTAATGGACGATCATGTTCCAACTCTATTGATTACTAATGCCGTCTTGTCCTTTTCCACATCCCGGAAGACAGTCTAAACCACTGCCTCCCAGTCTGTCTGTCATCCAGAGTTTTGACTTGTGTTTCTCGCTGTGATGCTCCTTCCCTCAGCGTGCCCAAGGCAGTGATGCACTTCCTGGTTAACCATGTGAAGGACAGCCTCCAGAGTGAGCTGGTTGGACAGCTGTATAAGGCCGGCCTCCTGGACGACCTGCTCACTGAGTCTGAAGACATGGCCCAGAGACGCAACGAGGCTGCGGACATGCTCAAGGTACAGTACTGTCTGTCTGCCTGTGTCTCTGTCAGTTGGTGTCTATAAACAGTTTTTAATAATATGTAGGCTTTGTTGTTACTTTTGTCTAGCCCTGTAGAGTGATTTTGAGGGCAATATATTCTCAATGGGGCTTAGCCCTGGACTTGACTTGGCCATGCCAAAACATGCCCAGATGCTGCTCCCCACAGATGACCAGGGTTCAGTGTGATGATTCCCTCAGTCCCGTTCCAACTGGCCAGGGTTCAGTGTGATGATTCCCTCAGTCCCGTTCCAACTGGCCAGGGTTCAGTGTGATGATTCCCTCAGTCCCGTTCCAACTGGCCAGGGTTCAGTGTGATGATTCCCTCAGTCCCGTTCCAACTGGCCAGGGTTCAGTGTGATGATTCCCTCAGTCCCGTTCCAACTGGCCAGGGTTCAGTGTGATGATTCCCTCAGTCCCGTTCCAACTGGCCAGGGTTCAGTGTGATGATTCCCTCAGTCACGTTCCAACTGGCCAGGGCTCAGTGTGATGATTCCCTCAGTCCCGTTCCAACTGGCCAGGGTTCAGTGTGATGATTCCCTCAGTCCCGTTCCAACTGGCCAGGGTTCAGTGTGATGATTCCCTCAGTCCCGTTCCAACTGACCAGGGCTCAGTGTGATGATTCCCTCAGTCCCGTTCCAACTGGCCAGGGTTCAGTGTGATGATTCCCTCAGTCCCGTTCCAACTGGCCAGGGCTCAGTGTGATGATTCCCTCAGTCCCGTTCCAACTGGCCAGGGTTCAGTGTGATGATTCCCTCAGTCCCGTTCCAACTGGCCAGGGTTCAGTGTGATGATTCCCTCAGTCCCGTTCCAACTGGCCAGGGTTCAGTGTGATGATTCCCTCAGTCCCGTTCCAACTGGCCAGGGTTCAGTGTGATGATTCCCTCAGTCCCGTTCCCAAGGATGTGCTGAGGCGTTAGGTGCTGCTCAGCGTTAGGTTTTTTAACTGGCTTAAAATGTAGCCAATGTTGGGCCTCATTTGGAATTTGGGTTCGATAAGTGAATTTATACTGTTTGCGCATAGTGTCTGTTTGCATACTGTCTGTGTTAACCCTTTCCCTACCCTGTGTTTGCAGGCCCTGCAGAAAGCCAGTCAGGTGATTGCAGAGATCAGAGAAACACACCTGTGGTGAGGGTTTCTACCTCCATGTCCTCCCACTCCCACATGGACATTAAGCTCTAAGCCCTAAACCCTCTGCCCTAGGCCCTAAACCCTCTGCCCTAAGCCCTGTTCGGTCTCAAACCTCCCGGGACTGCGGAGACCGCCGACAGGACAATGCACTGGTGCATTATTGCGTCTCAGTTCTCCATCCTCCTCATTCAGTGTACTCTCCCCTGTCCTGTTTTAACAGCAATGTCTGGTGCAGACTGGAGGGAGGACATCTCCTCTTCCTCCACCTGCAGAAATATTGTTGTAGTGCGCACTTGTGTAGGAGTGTTTTTTTTTTATTGTCTGTTATATGGACTTCACCTACGCGAAGGGCAGCAGTATTAATCAGTTTTCCAACACCAAACCATACCACATCACAGCACATCAAACCTCATCAAGCCGCACCGCACGATTTGAGCGCCCGAATCCAAAATCTTTCATACGGTATATAATGCTGATCGGAGGATTGCCTACTGAGGAATGTTTGTCCCTAAATGTAGAGATAAATTAAAGTTAAAATGACAAACCTTATTTGTTTCTCAAGTCTCTGGCTTTGGATGCTGTCTTCATGGTTGCCATGGTCACCTGGTCTGGTGTGTTCTGTCAGTAGTGCGGCTGATAACGTCGCCATAGACATTATATCCGTGAGGCATTCACATGGTCACAATCACACGTTTATTGTCATTCATATTTATAAAGAGAAGTGGTGCTGAGTATTGGTTTGGTCAATGTGAAGCCATACCGGTCTCTGAGTGGCTGAGCCTCCACAGTCTCTACAAGAACAAGGTGTAAAGTCTCCAGGTGGTTTCAAATAACCCCTAATACAACATCCAGGGATCTGCAGGTTTCTTTCCTCCACTAAGGTCAGTGTTCATGACTCCATCATCAGAAAGACACTGGTAAAAAATGGGATTCATAGCATAGACCGGTGCCACCCACTGCTCACTGGGAAGAACATGAATGCACATCTCGAGTTTGCCAGAAAGCACCTGGATGGTCCTCATGAGGTCTGGAATGTTGTTTTATGGACAGATGTAAAAAAATGTAAGATGTAACTCTGTGAGAAATATAGGGTGATAGAAGAGGCAAGGATTGAGATGGGAATTGAACCCTGGTCTCCCACAGTTTCCAGAATATGCATATTGAGGCATGAGAGCCACCACTGGACAACAGCTCTTAACAAAAACTGAACAGTTCTGGATTAATTTACCCCAAGTCCTGATTTAAACTCTGTTAATCTCATCATCATCAAGTTAGAGCGGTTCTGCTTGGAGGGTCTAAATTGATCCTCAGCTATAGGAAGTGTTTGGTAGAAGTCACTCTAACAGTGATATAACCATTTCTTTAATCCAAGGGGGAGATTACTTTTTCACACAGTTGCATTGGGGGTTTTATAGCTCCACTAAATAAATGAAATGCAACTATATACATGCCGTGTGTTTCGTTCACTGTTTTCCTCGTGTCTAGTATTAGGTTTTCTTGAAGGTCTGATAACATTGTGTCCAAAACGTGGCTAGAATTAAATGTCAACACGACTATGTTTTGTGAGGCAGTGTTGTTATTGACAATCGAAGAGGTTTGTCAGTGTTGAAGAACTCATTTATTGACAATCGAAGAGGTTTGTCAGTGTTGGAAGAACTCATTTATTGACACTACTTATTTTTACTCTGATATACAGTGGAACAATTGGATGCGTTGCCAGACAGAACAGCACAAAAGAATACAGACACTGCTTCCTCACGGACCCCGGGTCTCTGTAGTCACGCTGCTTCCTCAGGGACCCCGGGTCTCTGGAGTCACGCTGCTTTGCCCCAGTCTCTGGGGGACACTCCTTTACCTCATCCGGCCCATCTTCTTGCCGCGACCTTTTGCACTGAAAAGGGGTGGGACAGGGTCAGTGAGATGGGTCACACGGCAGTCGGCCAAGGTCAAGCCACTTGCCTTGCTGTCACGGATGGCCATTTGGTTTAAAGGGTTTTCGTGTCTCTGACATGTTCAAATAAATTATCGTTCCACTGGTTAATTATTGACATTACTCATGACCGGCAAGAGAATTATGGGAAATGGAGATGAAAACCAAAGTTATGTTCATAAGGTACAGAATTGGGCCCTTAATGCCTTTTGTTCAATAAGACGTACATGCTTTTGAGTTGCTAGGGACACAACCTGTAAATATAAGGTCCCTCCATACATGGTCTGAGCATAAACAGATCCAGGACCTGGTTATGAAGCGCTATTGTTCAATGACTTACCTCTGGTGGTCTTTGACCCGAGTGAGAAGCTGGTTGATCTGTAAGGGGACATACACAGTGGCAGTGTAAACACGTTAGTGTCCGGGGGATATCTCTACAGGAGGAGTCAATCTGAGGTATGAAGGGGAGCCCAGGGACATGACGGCACAATACACCTTGAAATGGCAACTCCTGTTCACCTGTTCATTACTAATGTAGTCCTGCTCTTACATTGCTAACGGAAAGCTGAAAAGACTTGTGTGTTCCCCTGCTGAGACATTGCTGATCCATGATAGGTCTTAGCAGTCTGTTCCGTTAATTAACCTGTAGTTCACCTCTGAATTACCTGCTGCCCTAGATCTACATGCTGCCAAACAGAACAATCACAAGACGGACACCATCCAACTCTGAACTTATGACATTCCTGCTGCTGTTGACTGGGTCATTACACAAGTAATTGTAACAAGGATAATTTCGTGTGTGTGTGTGTGTGTGAGTGTGAGTGTGAGTGTGAGTGTGAGTGTGAGTGTGAGTGTGAGTGTGAGTGTGAGTGTGAGTGAGGAGTAATTTTAGTTCAAGGGAACTTACATCATACTTCTGCTTCTTTAGTTTATCAGCTAGGTCAAACTTCTCTTCCTCCAGATTCATCAGCTGTTTCCACATCTCATTGGCCTTCTCCCTGAAGGGCAACAACCAATCAGAACCATTGCCTACTTGCTCATAGTTACAATTATAGTTTCAAAGTATGACTGAAAGAAATGTAAAACCTTAACTGTCAAATATTTCAGTCATTTCTTTCTGGCTGCAGGCAAATGATACATTATTAACAAGGTCCTACTTCAGTTTCTCTTCATTCAGACTCTCAACGTTTAGAGGCTTTTTGCGGTCGGCCAGGATCTTCTTCTTCTTCTCCCTCTCGGTCTGTTTCTTGGCTCCTTTGCGGTTTTCATTCTGTGGGTTCACATTCATCAATCAGACCTCTGCATTTTCTGTCATTTAAATATTTCCTCATCTTAGGTTTTGTGATTGGATGTTCTCGAGGTACAATATCAGACTGGCCTTCTGCTGGATGCCTCCATATTGGTGGGTCATGTTGGTGAGAACCTTCTTTTTCTTGGCATCGTCATCTTGCTTCCTGCGTTGCTCCTCTGCCTCTTTCCTCTCTTTCTCCTCCTAAACATAGGCCAGGAGAACAAAGATCTTTCAGTGGATGGGTCAAAGATATAACCCTTTTCTGTCCTTTTGCAGGCAGAACAGGAGAACCAAGATATTTCAACAAATAAGTTATATAAATCAGAGCGTCCTAGTCGATTTCCTATTAGAAGTGATATTGCTTCAGTCCCACTCAATGTGGTCTGTATCTTGGTAAGACCATCTGACACAAGGGTTGTGGGTTCACTTCCAATGAAGATCACACAAAGTGGTTTGTTAGAAAGACTCACTGCAATCCTGGTCTGCCTCTCCTTCTCCCTCTCCGCACGGACTCTGTGCTGTTCTGCCCTCTCTGCACGACGTTTCTCCTGCGCACGCACAAGAACACACACACAGTAGAGGGATTGTTTCTTGCGTGTTTTTTCTTTTTGTGTAAAAGCACCATAGATAGAAATGTTATTATTATCAAATATCTCTTGGAAGCACAGTCACATTGTTACACGTCCGACTCACAATCCTGTTGACAAGAGCAATGAGCTCCTCTTCTTCCTTCTTCCTTTGGATGAAGTGAGTCTCGATTAGAGACTGGAGCTCAGACAGGTCCTTCTCCTGACGCTTCCTGTGTATGTCCTGACCCCCGGGAAGACGTTTCAGCTTATTATAGTATTAATGAGTTATTTTGGAAAGGCGTGGTGTTATACACCCTGATCTACATTTGTTTAAAAATAGCATTTAGCTGGGTTTTTGGGACTCTGTGTTAACATGCACAGTAAAAGGTTTGTTTGTTTGGATGCTTCAACTCACATCAAAATCCACTTTCTCCCCATCTGGCATCTTTGGTGCCGAGATGTTTGTCATAAACCTGTTGGAGTGGAAACCATGCGTCTAAAGGACATACTGTAAAATCTCAATTAGTTCAGCAACTTCCTGTGATCTATCGTAATCTCTTAAAATACAGAGGCTATCAAGTGTTCACCACTGCAATAATACATGTTTTATCGTGTACAACATGAAACCAAAATGGATTTAATCTGAGGTTTTTTGCAATTGATCAACACAAAAAAATCCATAATGTCAAAGTTACAAATGTAATCTGCTAAATGTTCTAAATTGAGTATAAATATAATACAAAAACTTGATTGCTCTAGTATTCAGACCATTTGCTATGACACACCTGAGTGAGCTGTATTGAAACCAAATGTCTCGAAGTGACAAGTTAGTTTAATGGTGTCCTTCTCTGTGCAGTTAGTGTTTCATGATTTCACCTGTCTCTGGGAGGTCCCATAGTTGGTTAGTACAGTTTGTGACAAGAACAAAAGCCTTTTGGCAACTCTAAAGGACTTGTCCAATGGTTGAGCTGGGAATCAATGTGCACACTGCAACAAAAGCCTGGGCGATTCACAGAAGTTGCCTTTATGGGAGAGTGGCAAAAACAAAGTGATTGTTGAAAAAAACACATCAAAACTCATCTCCCTTTGCAAAGATGAAGAGGCAAGAATTGTTGTGTCCAGATGTGGAAAGTTAATAAAAACGTATCTAAATATACTCATGGCTGTAATTGCAGCCGAAGGTGTTTCAACCAAATATTTACCAAAGAGAGTGAATACTTACACAATAAATTATTTTCTGCTTTGTATTTGTCATTAATTAAGAACAATTTATAGATTGAATATTTCACTTTGACATTATACAGACATTTTTGTGTGGGCTTTTTTTGTGTGAAAAACTTCTGATTAAATCTATTTTGATATCATATTGTAACACAATGTAATGTGGAAAAGGTGGGGGTGAATATTTCTGAGAGCTGCTGTATAAATATAACCCACATAATCTGTCAATGGAAAAGAGAGTATAACCCACAACCACGTAGAAGGGAGCCATCCAATGGCCTATGCCAGGCAACCTGGGTTTTGAGTCACAATGTATTGCATTAACTCTAATGAACATGGTGTAAGTTAAAACACATACTTTGGTTTAGGTTTGGATCCATCTGTAGGAAAAATAATACAGACTCGCTTAGCTTGATGTCACACAAAAGGTTACAGAATGATAGGCCTTTAATGTTTTACTGGATGGGGTTATAGAAGTATAATAAGTAATAAAATACACATGATAAAAGGGGGATAGTCTACGCAAGCAGTGAATATTTCAAAAGATTTCTTTCTTAAAATTTCTCATAAATTCACTTTATTTCATGGCAGTGTCTTTAGGAACATCTGTATTTATTGACAGACATTCAGACAAAGCAATCTTACCTTCTTCCTCCCTTCACAGAAGTGGCATGAGAACAAAAGAAAACAAAAGAAACACTGAATTAGTTAATTTAGAATAGTGGGTTTTGGAAAAGAACAAATGCCTAACATAATATGTATGATACTCACTGCACTTCCTCGACATCTTCAGTGTCAGACATGTTGTGTGATTTTAACCTTTAAATGCAAAACGCAACCTTAACTGAGGAGGCAATATGACTATAACAGTACCAACATGGGACTACAACACAATGCAGAGATGAACTATCGTAGAGTTACTATTGTTACCTCAGTACTCAGTGTTTTTCTCACAAGGCGTCCATCCTTACTTTTTACCACAACCCAATGAGCCTCGGTAAAAAGCACTGAACTAATAGGGAATGAGACACAGCAATGTCCTCAGGTCATGATCCCTTCTGACCGGTAGAAAAGGAAATAACTGTTGTTGCCGAATCTAAAGGGGGATTGCGGTCAAGGCTACTGGTTGCTTAAGACCCTTATAGAACTCTGAGTCATGTACTTCAGGACAGGTGGACAGTCCCAGACTCTTTATTACCCCTGAAACCAAATCTCTTGTTGTCAGCCTGTCATATGGTGATGCCGAACGGCTTGCCAGAGCCCTGTAAGAGGCTTCCAGAAATGTGGGTAATGGATACCTACATGAGAGCGTTATAACCAATGAATGGTGATAACTGTACATAACACAAGAAGCACATATAAGAACACGAAAACACATAAAACATGTAAAGCAGATACATATCATTAATAGTCCATACATAAGATATTAAAAGCTCTATCATTACTCAATAATAGCATATACAATAAATCACATTTGAATGTTACACACATAATACATGAATAGCACATAATATAGGACATAGAGTAAGCAACAGAGAATTGCACATAGAAAACATAAAATCGTATGAAACACATAAATAGCACACTATAACACAATAAAATATAACTAACACATTAACAAGAAGAGCACCTTTTATCAAGCATTTACGTCTTTATGCAGGCACTGAGTACCTTCCCTACAATACATCGTAGAAAGGTAAGAGGGTCTGCAACAACAGTGCATGATTTTGCAATCCAGTTTATAATTTGTCTTTTTGTTTGAGATTCCCCAACGCACTCTAAAAAGTAATGTTTCCCAGACCTGGAGGATCTATTAAGGATACCTCAAATGGAAACTGTGTGAGAAACCTTATTTGTTCTTTCATGAACCTATATAAAATGGCTATAATGAATTTTATCTGAGAGGAGTGTAGGATTTGATCAAAATTCTGAATTCAGCAGCCCCTGTAGTTGCAGTAAAAAAAAACACTCAATTTCACACCATTAAAAGTTGACTGAGTTGTAGAGGTGTGTCTGCGATAAATAACAAGGCAATTATGTGTAGAGGAATGTCTGTGTGAAAGAATAGCCCTTACCTGAGCCTTAGACAGAGGGGGAGACAGAGGCTGCAATACCTTGGGGTTTCAGAGACTTAACAGGTTTAAGTTTGGTCATCACAGCTTCGTGGTCTGGCCCTTCCTACCCATGTGACTGCATGGTCCTATGGTTGTTAAGCTATTGTTAGAACATTGGACAATGGCACCCCAACACACCTAAAGGCACTCACACACACACAAACACACACACAGTTTTATTTAAATTATTACACGACAGTCACATTCTCTTCAATGCACAATTAACCATTACTGTCATTCATAATAATATGTTCTTTATTATTATTATTACTGATTTGTATTATTTTTTCAGTGATTTCTTTGTTAGGCTTTCTTCTTTTTTGCTTGAATTTGCAACAAAAAATATGAGCTTTTCTGTCAATTGAATGTGTATGTGCACAATAAAATGCCCAATAAATAGTTACCGTGGATCTGTCTGTCCATAAAGTTGCCCAATATGGACCATTAGATAGTAGATGAATGATGCATCTTGCTAATAAGATCCAGTATTTATAAATTAAAATGACAGACCCAATGAGGGAGGTACAGCAATGCTAGGTCAATCAGATGTTCCATCTGTGTTAACGGACGACATGTTTACTGTTGCCTTGTGTTCCAGTTTTTTAAATATGTTCACATGCTAATAAAGTAAAATACAAAACACTTGCAACGCTTGTTTTTTATTGTATTTTCTTTTATTATTGCTGTAGCAGAGACAATGTATAAGCTTCAAACTCTACCTTTGTACAGTCCATTATAATATAGCAATAGCTATAGCAAAATAGACTTTTTTCATTCACAGAGATCAATTATACCTCAAAATGCAACATTGAAATTAAAGTGAGTAAAACTGTATCTTGATCAGAGGCCTAGCACAGTATTATTGTATGAATCAAGAGTATACTTAGAATTTTAGATTGATGTGTTTATCAACCTGCAACTGACTGAAAATCACATGTAACTTTTTCTTAGTGTTTCAAATGCAAATACAATTTGACAATGCTAAGAATGATAGAATGTATTCTAAGCAACAACAAAAAATTAGCTTGGAAATGAAGCTCATTCTTTACTAAATTCTGACAAATTTGGTATAAGCCTTGTCTCAGTCCATACAAATCTGAACATACATAAATATGTTCTTTGGTCACACTTTTTTTCCTGGATTACATTAGCCTTGTCACTCACTATCCTTACTGAAGTCTTTACACCATTGAGGACAAAAGCTGTAGTATCTCTACCATTATTTCTCCAATGACTTATACAAATTTAGTTCAGTTAGTTCAGCAATCTGAGTTTATTGGGAAGTAAGTTTGTGTTCGTAGCTCGTCACTTGGAATGCGAAGCCACTCATAATTTAAGTCTAAAGTGTCTATTTAAGGACAGCTTTCTGATGTGAATCTGAATAACCATGAAATGTCAAGTATGCAAAGTTTCATTAGCACAGAATCAGGACAACACCAAAGCATCAGTCAAATTATAGTAGATTACGGAGGAAAATCTGCCCCAAGGCAATAATACTCTTCACAAATTTGATACAAAACGTGAGCATCTCAAAAAAGCTGTGCTAGTGCATGCCGCCATTTCCTAACTTGCTATACCCTATACCCCGTATATCGGAATAAAGTGAATATGCACTGCAATGACACCATTACATTCCAATAACACTGTGAGCAGAGTAACCAAAGGCTATGCGATAAATGTGACAAACATCTATGTACCCTGACATATACAGTACAGGTATCTGCCAGAATAATGAAAACACTTGAGTAGATGAAGGACACAAAGTGTAAAGGAAAAAGGTGCTTCCACATGAGTGGAATTAACATCCCATTATACTCTGTGTAATGTATAGAAATGCTGGCCAGGCCCAGTTGCCCAGTATTTTGGCCAGCAATGCTAGAAGAAGAGATCTCAGTCACAGGGTGATTGTTGGGGCACATTTGACAGGAGCTACAACACCAAATTGTGGAATTTCACATGGAAGATTAGCATTCCACCTATAGTTACAGAATGTATGTCAAATCTCCTACCAAAGTGATGTTTAGTTTCTTTTACAGCTGACACAAATTTGTCCCTGTAAAATAGTTTAAAGAAAAATGCAACAGAATTCAGTTGGGCTATTTTGGCCAGATGCATTAACTATGTAAAATTTTCCTGGATCTCTTCTGCTGACATTCATCATCATTCAAAAAACCTCTGAAATCATTTCTGTGGTTTCTAATTCTCTGAATATGTTTTGTTTCTGAAAAAATGTCAGTGCAAGGTGGGGATTACACGAACAAACTATTTCCAAAAAAAGGGGATTTATCAAATAAAATGTTTACAGCATAGATTCTATGTAGACGAACAAGGGATTGTGCAAAATCTGTAAGGAAATTATATAAATACCACATATGATAGAGGGGCTGTAAATATGTATTTTTTGGTGGTAATGAAATGTGCAGTAAACTCCAATGTCTCCCATTCAAGATGCAATCTGGGACTTTTGCAATTAACTAAATAATTGTTTAAGACTAGCATTTTGGACTGGATGTGTAATATGTTGTTTTTATGTGATTAATATCTAGCTTTGATCACTATCATACCTCAGTTAGCCATGAAATTCCAAGTTTGAAAGGGATTCATTTTGATGACATGGGTCACAAACTGGCACATACAGTGGGTATAGAAAAGAATCACCCTCCTTTAAAATAATCACATTTTGTTGCTTTGCAGCCTGAAATGAAACCGGACAAAAACTATTTTGGTTTTATTCAGCTGTATTTACAACTTATAACATCCAAGTGGAAGATATAATACCAACTTGTCAGAAAAAAAATATTACAAATAAAAAAACAGAATCACTGAGTTGGAAAAAGAATCACCCCCTCCTAAAAATGACTTGTAAACCCAAACAGGTGTAGTTAATCACCTTCTCAATAGCACACAAAGCCAATTGACTTTCAACTGTGATCAGCTGTGGTCATTTTGATTAGCTCAGCATGAAACAAGCTTTTCCTGAAGCATTTCAGTCCTTGGTCAACTATCAACTATGGGTGGCAAGGCATTGTCAAAAGATCTCCGGGATAAAGTCAGGAGATGGATAAAAAAAAATTCAAAGGATTTATCAGTGCCTAGAAGCACAGTGAAGTCTATTATTAAGAAGTGGAAGGTATTTGGTACAACACAGACCCTCCCTGGGTCAGGACGTCGCTCCAAACTGGATGAAAGAGCCAGGAGGAAACTGGTCAGAGAGGCTACCAAGAGGCCTACAGCAACTCTGAAGCAGTTTCAGGAATTCATGAAAAAGAGTGGTCATTGTGTGCATGTGACAACAAATTCTCCACAAATGTGACTTGTATGGGAGGGTTTAAAAAAAAGCCACTCCTCAATAAAGGCCACATGCAGTCACGACTGGACTTTGCCAAAACGCACCTTGAAGATTCTAAGGCCACGTGGAAAAAGGTGTTATGGTCAGATGAGACTAAAATTTAATTATTTGGCCTCAACCCCAAACGATATGTCTGTTGAAAGTCCAATACAGCTCACCATCCAAATAACACCATTCCTACAGTAAAGCATGGAGGTGGTAACATCATGGTATGGGGATGTTTCTCTGCAGCAGGGACTGGAGTGCTTGTGAGGATAGAAGGGAAAATGGATGGGGCAAAATACTGTCAAATTCTTGAGGAAGATCTGCTGTTCTCTGCCAGAAAGTTGTCAATGGGAAGAAGATTTACCTTCCAACATGACAATGACCCAAAGAACACAGCAAAACTGACCACACAGTGGTTGAAGGAGAAAAAGGTGAATGTCCTTGCATGGCCTAGTCAGAGCCTGGACTTAAACCCCATTGAAAATCTGTGGAATGACTTGAAGAGAGCAGTCTATAAACGATCACCATCAAATTTAACTGAACTTGAGCAGTTCTGCAAAGAAGAGTAGTTAAATATTGCAATGTCTAGATGTGCAAAGTTAGTAGAGACATATCCCACAAACTAAAGGCTGTAATTAAAGCAAAAGATGGTTCAACAAAATACTGACACAAGGGGGTGATCCTTTTTCAAACTCAGTGATTGTTTTTTTAATGTTGGTGTTATATCTTTCACTTGGATGTTATAAGTTGCACTGAGTAAATACAGCTGAATGAAACAAAAACTGTGTCTGTCTTCATTTCAATAATGTGATTATTTTAAAGGGGGGTGATTATTTTCTATACCCACTGTACATGATAAAGTATGCAATTGTCAGGGACCGCTTTTGGCTCAACAGCACCACTTTCATAGCCAGTGGCCAGAAATATTGGAATGCATCTTCAACGTCAATGAATGATTGATACAAAGTTGCTCATTTAACTTGTTCTAATCTAAACTCTGAATACCACCTAAAAGGAATAACCCAGTTGTTGATACTCCACTTCTCTTTCATAAAACCCAATGTGTGGCTTTTATGGAAAGATTTTTGATTTTTATTTGAATACACATTGTAGACTTTGGCTTTTCGTCAGTTTGATCTTCGTCCTCTGGGATTTCTAATTGGATTAGCGTCTCATACCTGCTGAGAGAGATTGGTGGAAATTATCATGCATCCTGTGTAAAGGTAATAAGTAACACAAAGTAGCAAAACCTTAAAAGTAAACAGAAAAAAACAAGAGCAGTCCGGCTCGTTAATGGGGCATTCCAGTCTCTTTTTCATATAACACCATACTGTAGATTACACACTTAACAGAAGGCACACCTCCACAGCTGCTCCATGGAGGTCGTGACTTGACACAAGGCAGACATTTATTTTACTGTAGAGGCCAAAATCATCACGATTCCCAGAGGTACAACTGCTTTACAGCCCGCTGAGGGAATGAGCCTTTAATCGCTAACGCTGAGTGTGTAAGCCCGCTTGGTGAGGCTGCGTTGTCTCCTGATCGGTGGTTGATCCCCCACAGCACCGCCGGCATAACGCGGTAGTAATGTGATAATACAGGCAGCTGTGCTGCGGCATGCGCGCCGCCGAGCCTGGTGTCGCTGTGGTATTTGACCGGCCCAGGTGGCGTGGGGTCAACCATGCAGGACAAGGCCTGCCTTCTTATAGGCACCTCTGTTCCTTATAAGGTGCCCTACTCCGAACACGGGACCTACTGGCCTTGGTCAAACGTAGGTCACCTTGTGGGGAACAGGGCGCCATTTGGGGGAGGACATTGACACTAAAGGCGTCCCAGGATTATGGAAGGTTCCTGGTACACAAGGTCACAGAGACACGGGTCTTTAAATATAGATAGGAGACAATGCCTCAGGAGTCAGGGACATTTTAAGGAGCAAGGCCCAACGTCTCAGCCGTGCGATTCACAGTCCACAGATAGCTCTGGCCACAGGGTGCGGAAGGGGGTATGACGGTTGGCCTTTATGAGGTGTGGTAAGTCAATATGGCCAGAGTGTGCCTGAGTATTTGTCACCGCAGGGGGACACAGTTTTCCGTAGCTTCACCTCATGGGATAATGCCACTCGCCACAGATTTGAACAAGACCTGTTTTCACGATCTCGCATCTGTGCAAAAACACATTTGCGTCAAGTTGAGAAAACTCACCATTCGTGACAGATATGCTCTTGCCTCCGACAGTCACCTGTTAATGATAAATACCATGATGAACAGATAGTTGGTGAGAAGTAAAAGACGATTAAAATGTATCATCACCCGTGACGTTACAGCACCGTTTCAGGATCTATCATTCAAGTAGCCTCCCCAAAGGAAATTTGTTGTTATAGCCAATATTACTTCTTCATATCTCCTTGCAGAGTCAGATTCATTTCAGGGTCATGCATTGTAATGTGCTAAACCAGGGTGTCAAACCTACAGCCAGAGGATTCAATCTGGGTGGTTTGGGTGATAATGACTAAAACAAATGAAAACTGTGTCGACATTTAAAGTAATGTATTATAATACTGTCTCAGAAGCCGTAATGCACACGCTCCACCACAGGCAAAATTAGTTTGACACCACTTTGCTAATCTGACACAACCGCAAAGTATTTGAAGGCATGCACTCAGGATGCAAGGGGGAAGGAAGTATGTCCTGACTGGTACAGATGGATGCAGGGCCGGCTCTAGCCTTTTGGGGGCCCTGAGGAAAATTTGATAAGGGCCACCTCCCCTAGTGACCCTCTAGCAGTCGGGGGTCCTACGCAACCACTTGTCGCCTAAAACTGGATAACTGTGACACCAAATTGATGAGCGATGCAATCCATACATCCATTCCTCATCAGAAGAGTGAATACTTCCGTTCCCAAAATGCCATGCATCTAGTCAAGGCCACCATCAACCTGATGACAGCCACCACACCATACAATGTCTGACTGACCACAAACAGCAGCTTGAGAAAAACCAGTAGCCTGGGCCCAACAATCCTCAGGCCATCGTCTAACGTGATGGGCAGACAGATCTGGTGCCAGGCTAAAGACTGTGCCAAGTAGCTTAACGTGCATACCACTCATAACAAACACCATTACCTCTTCTGCCCATGGATATTTAGGTAAGCAGTCAATTAAGATGACTGCTTCTAAAGGGGGAAAATTGTATCCTGGGTTATAGTATGAAGAAGCATTTCATATCTTGAGCAAACTGTAGATTCTGGAGCACTATGGCCCAATCCCATGTCCCCCTTAGCTCAAACCTGTGTGGTTTGAGTGGACAGGTGTACACCTATCAAATGAATGTCTGGTGGCGGGAGCCAGGGGCCACTTGGGGACAGGGACTGCGTTTGGATCTCCAGTCTCACCTTGGCAGATGATGAGTCCTTTGTTTCCCATTGGCTTCGCTTTTTGCCGACGTCAACGGGCTTCAGGTCCTGTGGAACACGAAGCAGAGTGAGGCGGCGGGGCTTCGAACAACAACATGAACGAAGCTACGCTGGATGCTAAGAACACACCGGTCGGTGAATTCAGAATTCATGCATTTCTAATAATCTGACAGAAGGTTAACGTTTACATCAATGCTACATTCAAGAATGTACTTTTTAAACACACACTGATTCTTGTTTACATGATATTCTGTTTTTACAGTACCTGATCCACAGATAAAAGCAAGCAGAGGAAAGGACAGAGATGTCCAGAAATAAGGACAGATGCAGAAGAGGACCAATAGGAAGAAAACTTCAGAGCTAGTACAGTAAAAGAGAAAAGAGACAAACTTTGTTAAGAAACAGTAATTTGATAGATAGACATTTGCCAAATAATTCATAAGCTAAACACAAATGTAACCGGAATATTTCCTATTACCCACATCACAACAATGTTGTTCAACTCCTATCCATGAGGGGGAAACCTTGCAATGTTCCACTAAGTACATGGCCTCCACAAGTATCTGTGGAGATTCGGATTGAGACTAAAAATATCGGCTCATAAATTTCAGGTTAGAACAATCGACCTTGCCAATCAACAGTATGTATTTATGTAAGTGGCAACATACATCTACATGTTGTCCTGCCTCTCTCTAAAGGAAAAGGATAAAATTAGCCACTTGCTCTTTATAAAGAACTGGACACACTGCCTACTATAACACTATTCATTTAGACATACATACAAGGATCTGGTTTCATTTTCTAGTTGTAATCATGTTTGACAAGGCAACAGTTGGCAGTTATGAACCTGTCATCAACCAACAAGATTTTCAGGAACTTGACCTTGTGTCATAGTTTGAATGACACTCCAGAGATGCTCTCTGATTCGTCCAAATCTGTCTGAGTCACAATGTCACCAAGTTCTACTGAACTAGGTTGGCTTCAGGCGTAGCTGAGCTTTAGTGAAGACAGCTCTAGAAATCCCCCAGTTATTAGGACTAGCCCTCTGCTGTACGCTCATTATTATCTAATGTACTGTTATCCTTTCTGAGAAAACCTTAAAATGCATCCCATGCAAGATGAAATGGACAGTGGCTGTAGTGAAGTGGGCCCATATGTTGGCATTCTGCCATCTGGCACGCAACACCCCTGATCCCCAGACCAGCGAGGGACACGTTTGCCATGTTCCCAGACAGTTCGTTAGACGCGTGTTTGCGCAGCTGACATGATGTGTATACAGTCCTATCTCAACTGGTTTACACTGGTGAGAAAAGGACTTCTGGATGGCTCAGTAGACCTGCGGTCATGTGTTCACATGGATCCTTGGAGGAAGACCACTTGGTAGCACCAGACCACAGATAGCAAATCAAACAAAGCTGTATCGTGGGTGTCAGTGTGTGTTTGTCAGTCTGTTTGTGTGTGTGTGCCAGTGTTTTTGTTTCCCAGATTGAATTAGAAACAGAAGTCCTTACATGGATAGTAAAACAAAAAAGTCTGTCCTTAATAGGACATTTTGCCAGTGTCCACTGGGACAAAGTCAATTTCCAAATAAGTGGTTAAGTTTAGAGTCAAACTTATAATTGGGGTAGTGTTAGAGTTTGTGTTACGTCTGGGGATAGGTATTGTGTGTAACATTTAGGGTTAGGCATTAGGGCCAAATTAAGTTTAGGCATGAATGTTTAGGTTTCTGAGGTTAGGGTTAGGGTTAAGATCAGGGAACACGGATGATTATGTTTTCTGGTCCCCACAAGGATAGAAATAAGGTTGTGTGTGTGTTTGTCAGTGTGTGTATGTGTAGGTGTGTGTATGTGTGCGTGTGTTTGTCTCTGTGTGTGTGTGTGTGTCCTTACTTCAGCCTTCTCAGCTGCGGCCGCGGTGGCCTTGCCTGTGTCTGCTGGGCTCTTTCCCCAGCCTTTTGTCAGACTAGCCACGCCCACTTTTATATCAACAGCATCCTGGGAGTAGAGAACAGATTCTGTTAGTTCACACAGCAGTCAGGGGCTTCTCTCTCTCTCTCTTTGCCCATTTCTATCTTCCTTCCTCTTGTTGCCCCTTCCTCTTTCTCTCTGTGCCTATATGAGTCTCTCTATGCCCCCTGTCTCTTACCCTATTTGTAGGTTTTGGAGTGTCTGTGGCCCCCCCAACATTTCCCTTCTCCCACATGCTCTTGATGTTGCGGATACTTGGTGTCTCTGGCAGGTCTGACGTTGGAGACTTGGGGGACCTGACGTTCCGGTTGGTCTGTGGAGAAAAAAGGACAAACTCCATCCACTGAGATCAAATTCTTCCTTGGGATGCCATGATTACTAACAAATAGAGGATGGGTGGCGAAAAGGTACGAATGGGTGACGTTCAATATACATCCAAAACGTTTACATACAGGATGAGGTAGAATGAACAATATTTTCCTCAAGGGATGAACATTCAGAGACTTCACGATGCAGAGCTCTGTAGTCATGAAGTCATTCTGCAGATGCAGCATTTAGACAGATGTGTAGGCGTACAGACAGCGTGATGGAATTCTTTATGTACAGAACGACCGCAGCCGTTTGAATGCATCTTTTCCTCCACACGCCTCACCTGAACTGCGGTCGTGTACTGCTCCAGCCTGTTGCCAATCTTGGAGACGACTGGAGTGTGAGAGCTCCTGGGTGTCACACTGTAGGAATGACAAAACATTAACCATGAGTACGTTGCAGGACAGAATAAAAGAGGTAAAGGTCATGGAAGGCTCACCTTTTCTGTGATCTCTGGTTCAAGAACTCTGCCTTCTCCCCAATCTGAACACAACAGAGGTTACAGTAACTAGGTTGAAGTGGAACTCCGTCCTGTTCACGATACAACAAACACCAGGTGGCAGTATATTGACGTGACACATCAGACAAATGCCACTGATCTGGATTAGCGTAATTTTACTCTACATATTTCTCTACCCCCGCCCTCTACCTCATCCTCTCCATATTTCTCTACCCCGCCCTCTACCTCATCCTCTGCACATTTCTCTACCCCTGCCCTCTACCTCATCCTCTCCATATTTCTCTACCCCCGCCCTCTACCTCATCCTCTCCATATTTCTCTACCCCTGCCCTCTACCTCATCCTCTCCATATTTCTCTACCCCTGCCCTCTACCTCATCCTCTCCATATTTCTCTACCCCTGCCCTCTACCTCATCCTCTCCATATTTCTCTACCCCTGCCCTCTACCTCATCCTCTCCATATTTCTCTACTCCTCTCACCATCTTTCTCCATCTGTACTTCCCTCTATATTTCTCCCTATTCCTCTCTCTACCTCTCTCCAGCTGTATCGTGGGGTCGTTAGTTCTTTGTGAACTCAGTGGTGGTGAATAAGTGTTGTTAGTGGACTCAGTCTGAGCCAGTATAAGCATGGTCCTGTCAGCTCCCCAGCCCCAGGCTGGGAACCCAGGAGTGCTGGATGTGATAAATGACAAGTCCACAACGAGTGTGTGCATATATACGCACACACACACACACACACACACACACACACACGAGGAGGCACACACTCAGACAGGCATGCACACACAGACACACAGACACACAGACACACAGACACACACACACACATAAACTCAGACAGGAATGCACACAAGCATACCCAAAGGCACATATATACACACATACATGCATCTGCACACACACACACACACACACACATACACACACCCTCAACATGCTGGCTATAGAAGCTCCTAAAACACTCAGCGAAGGACATTCCTCCCAGTCCTCCGGACACCCATATCTTCATCAAAGACAGAAAGATCTGCCTCTCATGAACAGAGAGAGACTTAGTTTCAGTTAAAGAGAAAGCAGTATAAAGCGACTTAGGAAACATTCATGTTTGTAAGAAAATAAGTCTGTGATGATTGACTGCAAAAGCATGTGGGTGTCATGAAGGTCATGAAGGTCAGTTCACTGCTCTCAGTACATTGCCTTCCTTACCATTAATAAACATTAGACATATGGTTGACAACATCTGTTCTTCGGGATGCCTAATCCCCCCTGAGAGTTAGTTAAATGAACTTTTTGTTTCTTTGCACTCTATGTAAAGAACAATCTGCAAGCTTATAAAGGTTGACCGGGGATCTAGTCAACCAAAGAATGCATTTGTTTTCCTCGGGTGTGTTTGTAATTTAGCCCATTTGTGTTTCAAGGCCTTTGTATATTGTGTGCACTCTTTAACATAAAACAGACAATAGACTCTCTCGGTTGCTGTAATGCTGTCTTGGCAGGGCGACTGTAGCCTCACCTTGCCCTTAGGGGTGACACCCAATGTGAAGGGCTTCTTGTCTCCATCTGAGGATTCCTCCATCATGTGTTTCTTCTTCTCAGCAGCCTCTTTTCTTCTTTGCTCTATCTCTTCCCTCAGCCTCTTCCTCTCTTCCTGTAAGAACCAGAACAGTGATCATTCGGGTGGTGGTGGCTAAGGTTAGGGTTGAACCAGGATGTGGGCATTCATTTGGGGTTATAGGGTTGTTCACTAGGCTCTGCGGAGAAGAAAACAACCTGAAACAGGCGATATTCTGTCATATCACTGAGTTGCTCTGATGTATCTTTCGTCTTATTACTCCCAGCGTGCCCGTCTGTCCGTTTTCTCCTTACCCACCTGCTCTTTGGCCTTCTTCTCTGCCAGCTCGGCCTTCTTTTGTTTTTCCTCTTCCTCAATGATCTTCTTTCGGCCCTCCCTCTTCTTCTTCAGTTCTTCCAGCTCGGCCTCTTCTTCCTGTTGTTTCTGCCTCATCTTTTCAACCTCCTCGCTGTCCGCTTCGTTGCGGCGGCGCTTCAGTTCCTCGAGCTTCTTCTCCGCCTCCAGTCGCTTCTGGTCCTCAGCCTTGGCGGAGTGAACAGCTCCGTTCTGTTGCTTGGAGGGGGTGGAGTCTTTCTGTTTAACCGGAAGCAGAAAAAGACCAGTAGTTGAGTCGTAGGCCAACTGCTAAAGGTACATGCCCATGAATTACAATCTGATTACTATATACTGTCCAACGCCCACAATGAGTGATGGATGAATGGATGAGTGGTAAAACAACGATTGAGTTATACCCCAGTATACCAGTGGATGAGTGATACACCAATGGATGAGTGCAAAAAAACATGTTTTTTTATATCAAATTGGTGATTTAAGGACCTGCTTCATTGTAGCAAATTGCAAAGCTGGACTCAGGAGAGTCAATATTGCGATGCGTCCTACGAAGTACATCCAATCACATTTTGCTTCCTGATCTTGCAATAATGCAGCTAATAATGAAACCTGATCTTGCAATAATTCAGCTAATAATGAAACCTGGTCTTGCAATAATGCAGCTAACTGTAAAGCTGAGACAACTGTTGTACCGTTCAGGAGCCCAAGACAACTCTTCTTTGCTAGATGGACAAAGCGTAATAACGAAAAAGAGACTCACCTCATCTTTCTTGACTGATCGCAGCTTCGGTTTCTCCACCTCGACCTTCTCAGCATCCTGCATCCAATGTCCAATGATGTTGAAACAAAAACAAAGTTATAGAGTCTTACATAATGTGTTTTTTCTGTCATTGTGCCCCACAAAAGGAAACTACTGTGTCCCAGCTCGCATGAATCAGAAAAGGATATATAGAGGTTATATTCTGATAACATTTGGCATTTAACATAAGCTTGATCTTACCCGTTTTTTGGACTTTTCCTCCTTGGTGGGAAGGAATAAAGGTAAAAAGAGGAAGAGGTCATATTACGGTGTCAACTACAGTGTTGTCAATACAAACACAAAGTGCAGAAACCAGCCAGTATGGATGCAACTGCCATACAGTGTTATTCCAATGCAGCCTGCAAGGCGAGAGCAATGCAGAGAAACGTTGATACAAACCACACACACACCGTGACAACAACACTGAAACAACACCGTAACAACACTGAGACAACTCCGTAACAACACTGAGACAACAGCGCCAAGACAATGCCGTAACAACAGAGACAACAACACCTTCACAACAACAACTTGACAACAACACGTGACAACAAAACTAAGATCACACCTTAACAGAGACAACAGCACCTTAACTACAACACCTTGACAACAACAACAATGTGACAACAACACAAAGGCAACACCATAACAACATTTTGATAATAAGAATGTGACAACAAAACTGTGAAGTAACCAGGAAAATAATAGCCTAGTCCTAGATCTGTTAGTGCATAACCAATGTCCATGGTGCATCCAAAATAGGTATATAGCCAAGATAAAAATGTAGTGTTATGCAATAATCAGAAAATGTTAGGGTTTGTTTTGAAATCACTACTGTGTGAATCAATGCAAATAACTTTGTAAACCTAAGCTATGTTAAATGGGTGCAGAAATATTCAAGATGTGGACACATAACCGTGCATGACATTGCTGTCTTCTACTTAAAATACTGTTGATCTACGGTTGTTGTTATGCCAATGGAATGACAGGGAACACATTGGTTGGCTGAACACAACCAACAGATCTATGAGCAGGATAGTATATTAATGAGGAGTTTTGAATGTTTACAATACTTTGTATAGAGGCAAACACTTTACATGTCACAGGAATACCTCCAATTTCTTCTTTTCCTCTGCTTGCTTAGATTTTTTTACTTTCTCTTCAGCTTCTTTCTTGAGTTTTGCAGCTTTTTCTTCTTCTTCTTTTCTGAGTTTTGCAGCTTTTTCTTCTTCTTTTTTGAGTTTTGCTGCTTTTTCTTCAGCCTCTTTCTTGAGTTTAGCAGCTTTTTCTTCTTCTATTCTGGCTTTTTCTGCTTTTTCTTCAGCTTCTTTCCTCTCCTTTGCAGCCTTTTCTTCAGCCTCTTTCTTGAGTTTAGCAGCTTTTTCTTCTTCTTTTCTGGCTTTTTCAGCTTTTTCTTTTTCTTCAGCTTCTTTCCTCTCCTTTGCAGCCTTTTCTTCAGCCTCTTTCTTGAGTTTTGCTGCCATTTCTTCTTCTTTCCTTAGCTTCTCAGCCTTTTCTTTTTCTTCTGCATCCTTTTTCAGTTTTGCAGCTTTTTCCGCAGCCTCTTTTTCTTCAATCTCTTTCTTCTGTTTCTCTTCCTCCTCTCTCTTAGATACCTCTTCAACAGATTGCTCCCCTACCTCCATCTTGGGCAAAACGGACTCAACATCTTTTTCTGGTGGTATTGGTGTTTCCGGAACCTCCTCCTATAAAATGAAATGCATTTTGTGTCAACACAACTCACAGCTCCTCCAGTCCAACAGTTGAATGCCCATTCATGTCAAATCAGAATACACTAAAACAAGTCTCTCTGGATCAGAGTGTCAGATAAATAACAAAAAGGTAAATGTACAGTAAACTCAACCTCTTTCTTCTCTTGGAGAGGTTCAGGCTCTTCCTCCTTTGTGGACACCTTTTCGTCTCGGATCTCCTCCTTATTTCCCTCCTCCTCTCTACTCCAGGAGTTGGTGGTCACCTCCTCCTGGGCCGTTTTTTCCTCTATGTCCTGCTCAGATGTCACTTGGTTTTGCGTTCTGTGGTCGGACCTCTGCTCCTCCTCCTGATTGTTCTCGTTGTTTTCGGGGACGTGGCTGTCAGTGATGGTGGGGTCCAACTCCTTCTGTCTCTCAAGGGCCTCCTTCATCCTCCTCTGTCTACGTTCCTCACGTTTGGCCAGGCGGTCCAGGAGTACAGCGTCATCCTCAACTACTCCTGAGGAGCTCACCTCGGCACTGGTGGAGAAGGACTCTGCCTCCGTTACGCTGTGGAGGAGTGGGAGACTTTAACATGGCCAATATGATCCGTAGAAACCAGTTCTCAGGTGGAACATTTGAATAAACCGAGATCGATTCCTTGAATTGATAGAATGAATGCTTTCCTTGTCTCGGACGATTTAACCCCATTTAGTTGTCCTGTGTTCAGTACCTGTTAGTGTTGTTGGCTTGGATGGTCCCAGCGCTGGACTCCTCCATCTCAGCCTTCTTCATCCTCTCCTCACGAGCCTTTCTCCTCCGCTCTCGAGCCGCCTCCTCGTCATCATCGGTTGTGCTGAAGCCCCTGAAACAAGCCAAGAGATACACTTACAATATTCGGATTTTCACATTTTAATAGGACACAAAAGACTGGTCTTGGTACTATATTAAAACCTACAACTAATTTGATACCAGACTAGTCTTGGTACTGTTTTAAAACCTACAACTACTACCAGGAATACACCTGTCACAGGTACAATTAACATTTCAGAATTAGAAGTGTGTGTGTAGTTAGGGATGCATATCATTGTATATTAAGCCAGGCCAACACTAAAACACTGTCAATGTAAAAAAAAAAAAGCCTGACTAACACTGAAACCCTAACATTGTAAATAAAGCCTGATTAAACGCTGAAATCATAACATTGTAAATGAAGCCTGGTTAACACTAAAACCATAACATTGTAAATAAAGCCTGGTTAACACTAAAAGCTTAGCATTGTAAAAAAAAAAGCCTGGTTAACGCCAAAACCCTAACATTGTAAATGAAGCCTGGTTAACACTAAAAGCCTAACATTGTAAATGAAGCCTGTTTAACACTGAAACCCTAACACTGTAAATAAAGCCAGTCTAACAAGAGAGTCTCCTACTGCTTTATATGGTACAATTGTAGCTCAGAAAAACAGGAACAACAGCATTCATGAGGGACATTAGCCTGCTTGCTTAGCCAGAACCACTTCCTCCTGATATGTTTGGCTCTTGTCTCACTGCCTTGGTGGCACAGAGGACCTCCCTCCTGAGGCTCAACCCTCAGCCTTGGTGGCACAGAGGACCTCCCTCCTGAGGCTCAACGCTCAGCCTTGGTGGCAAAGAGGACCTCCCTCCTGAGGCTCAACGCTCAGCCTTGGTGGCACAGAGGACCTCCCTCCTGAGGCTCAACCCTCAGCCTTGGTGGCACAGAGGACCTCCCTCCTGAGGCTCAACCCTCAGCCTTGGTGGCACAGAGGACCTCCCTCCTGAGGCTTCTTACAAGATGTACCAAACCAAAGTATCCAGCAGGTAACAATGTGGCAGGTGGGTGGGGGAGTGTGTTTCACACCCCTGCAGGTTTATTATTCATGTCCAGTCGAACCCTCGACCATGTACTGACACGCAGTCCAAAGACCTGAATGGATTCCCTGCACCCCACATCAAATACCAGGGATCTGACCTCCTGGATCATCACAGACATGTTGGATTGAAGGGTACAGCCCACTGTGGTGAGGTCGGGATGTGTGGGTTGGGAATTTCATCAAATTTTACAGAGACCAAAAAAGCGAGAGAAATGAGTGAGGGATAGAGAGATAAAGAGAGACACTGAGAGGAAGAAAAGAGAGAGAGAAACAGAGAAGAAAACAGAGAGCATATGAACCCAGGAAAAGCACAATACTCTGCAGCGTTGCATCCAGGTAAAGAGAAGAGGGGATGGAGGGTGAAGAAAAAGATTTCAGATTATTATTCTTGTTGCCTTCTTTTGCCTTCTTTTGTTTTTTGTTTGTGTGTGTGTGTGAGAGAGAGAGATCCATGTCTGTGTACAAATGTGGACCCAAAGTCCAAACACAGACAGTAAAACTTGACAAATTGGTCCCCCAAATTTTTTTGTGGCAAGTCCACACACTAGCAAAGATCTGATTTCCAGATAAGTGTTTAGGGTTAAGATACAACTGTTTTTCTCTCCCCACAAGGATACAAAAATAAATGTATGTGTGTGTGTGTGTCTGCATGCTTGTGTGTGTTTAGGTGTATGTGTTTGCATATTTATGTTCTTGTGGTAACGTGTATGTTTTTGTGTGTGTGTGTTTATGTGTATGTGTTTGTGTATCCATAGCCAGGGTTTATGAGGCAAGAAGAAAGCTTGAAATGGCCCATTGATAAAGGATGGGTTTGGGGATTTCCACCCTACTCTCTCAACACACACAATGATTTACAGATGTGAAGGACAGGCGGAGAAAGATGGGAATCACAACAATCTCTGCTCCCTTTTTCTCTCCAAAAAACTGCTAGTCAACACAATGTCCAGAACAGGCTTTCTAACAGCAGAGAAAACAATTTCTTTCTCACTAATACAATAAGACGATGTAACACATGTTGATATGTTACAAACCATTGCAATAGCATTGAAGCTAGCTGACTGACAAGAAGCAAATGGAGCAAAGGAGAGAGGGGAGAGAGAAGTAGGATGAGAGAGGGGAGAGAGAGGGGTGAGAGAGATAGGATGAGAGAGGTAGGATGAGAGAGGTAGGATGAGAGAGGTAGGATGAGAGAGGTAGGATGAGAGAGGTAGGGTGAGAGAGGTAGGATGAGAGAGGTAGGGTGAGAGAGGGGAGAGAGAGGTAGGATGAGAGAGGTAGGGTGAGAGAGGTAGGATGAGAGAGGTAGGATGAGAGAGGTAGGATGAGAGAGGTAGGATGAGAGAGGTAGGGTGAGAGAGGGGAGAGAGAGGTAGGGTGAGAGAGGTAGGGTGAGAGAGGTAGGATGAGAGAGGTAGGATGAGAGAGGTAGGGTGAGAGAGGGGAGAGAGAGGTAGGGTGAGAGAGGTAGGGTGAGAAACAGGAGTGGGGGTGGCAAGGGATATTTCTCTAAGAAAAAGAGAAAAGAGAAACCGCTAGTCAAACTGTCAAAGTGTGGAACATTCCGGCAGAATATTCAGCTGCGAAATAAAAACACTAGTCAAAACATTCCAGCGTCTACAGCATTTCCTCTGGTCCAGACCGGGCCATGCTGTAGAAAGGTTGTGTTAATGTGTTAGTGTGTGTGTGTGTGTGTGCATAAGACTGAACAAGAAAGGGAGGAGTTGGTCTGTGAGAGAACTGCGGGCCAACCCTTTTGACCCCAGCCAGTGAGTGAGGGCTGATGGGATCAACCTGTCCTGTAGTGTAATTACACCAGACTTATCCTCCAGGAGATCCAAAACTGCCCTGACTGTTATCTGTTTCATTAACCGGATTACTTCTAACCAAACCTAACATAATCGTGGTCTGTGATAGCGTTGTGAAAAGAGCTTTAGAAAATAAATTGGATTGATTGATACGTACACACACATGCACACACATTCAGCCTGTGTCTGGGTACCCTCTGCCTCCAGGAACCTATACCAGGTCTCTGACATACACTCACCTAAAGGATTATTAGGAACACCTGTTCAATTTCTCATTAATGCAATTATCTAATCAACCAATCACATGGCAGTTGCTTCAATGCATTTAGGGGTGTGGTCCTGGTCAAGACAATCTCCTGAACTCCAAACTGAATGTCAGAATGGGACAGAAAGGTGATTTAAGCAATTTTGAGTGTGGCACGGTTGTTGGTGCCAGACGGGCCGGTCTGAGTATTTCACAATCTGCTCAGTTACTGGGATTTTCACGCACAACCATTTCTAGGGTTTACAAAGAACGGTGTGAAAAGGGAAAAACATCCAGTATGCGGCAGTCCTGTGGGCGAAAATGCCTTGTTGATGCTAGAGGTCAGAGGAGAATGGGCCAACTGATTCAAGCTGATAGAAGAGCAACTTTGACTGAAATAACCACTCGTTACAACCGAGGTATGCAGCAAAGCATTTGTGAAGCCACAACACACACAACCTTGAGGCGGATGGGCTACAACAGCAGAAGACCCCACTGGGTACCACTCATCTCCACTACAAATAGGAAAAAGAGGCTACAATTTGCACAAGCTCACCAAAATTGGACAGTTGAAGACTGGAAGAATGTTGCCTGGTCTGATGAGTCTCGATTTCTGTTGAGACATTCAGATGGTAGAGCCAGAATTTGGCATAAACAGAATGAGAACATGGATCCACCATGCCTTATTACCACTGTGCAGGCTGGTGGTGGTGGTAATGGTGTGAGGGATGTTTTCTTGGCACACTTTAGGCCCCTTAGTGCCAATTGGGCATCGTTTAAATGCCACGGCCTACCTGAGCATTGTTTCTGACCATGTCCATCCCTTTATGACCACCATGTACCCATCCTCTGATGGCTACTTCCAGCAGGATAATGCACCATGTCACAAAGCTCGAATCATTTCAAATTGGTTTCTTGAACATGACAATAAGTTCACTGTACTGAAATGGCCCCCACAGTCACCAGATCTCATCCCAATAGAGCATCTTTGGGATGTGGTGGAACGGGAGCTTCGTGCCCTGGATGTGCATCCCACAAATCTCCATCAACTGCAATATCTATCAATATGGGCCAACAGTTCTAAAGAATTCTTTCAGCACCTTGTTGAATCAATGCCACATAGAATTAAGGCAGTTCTGAAGGCGAAAGGGGGTCAAACACAGTATTAGTATGGTGTTCCTAATAATCCTTTAGTTGAGTGTATATTTGCTTTGATGCCAGACTTTCCACCATCCAGTTTAATTTAATCTAAGTGCAATTAGCCATAGGGGGCAACATAGTGATAAAGTAGTTAGAGAAATGCATTTGCGCCAAAGAATGGACTCTGGTCCAGTCAATGGACCCTGCTTGATTTAATGTGTACCTTCGTCATGTGTTTACAAAACAAGAAACCTGGTAGTCTTCCCCAGAGAGGTCCAATATGTCCTGAACACAGCATTACGGGAATGTGGCTATTGGTCCCACAGAGAACATCAATCAGTACTGTTGTGATCAGGACATTAGAATCAGCGCCACAATGACAAAAGTAGACCTCATCAAGCAGTCTTCAATAACACAAATGCTAGGCCATCTAGTCTTCTGTCTGTCTGAGTCAGGCTGTATGTCTGTCAGCCTGTCAGTCTGTATGTTGCTCTGTTTATCTGTCTGTTGGTTGGTCTGTCTGGCTGCCTGCTGCCCAGTCAGAAACAGGCTGATCACCCGTTTCAAAGCCACTCCGTAGCCTGTACAGAACATCCATAATGAAGACTGTCAAAACTCCCCAACATTTGTCTTGAGAGCAGCCTTGTGACTCACTGGAATCATTGTCCATAGCCTTGCAGGCCTCATTCAAATAGCTAATATGATTCATTTTTTCAAAATATTTTTTTAATAATAATACTGTGTTCACAACCATAAAAATGAAATGTTGGATTATTAATATTGACAATAAAATCTATTTTTCCAAACAGTGGAAAATGGAAAAATTATCTGTTTTGAATTATAAGCAAAATCAACGCCTGGCCTGTCAAATACCATTTAGAACATCTGAATAAAGCCTACATCTGCTCAAAATCTACTGATTTAAGGGCCCACTGGTGAATGATGTTACATTTCCTCTACCAAGTACACCATGCAAAATGTGAAGAATGAAAAGCCTGAATGAACCAAAAACAATGCCAAATAATATTACTGATAGAGTTTATTTGTATGTTAGTCAGTCAGTCAAATAATCAGTTGGTCATTCAAGCAGTCAGCTCAACAGCCTGTTTCAGGGGATAGGATAATAAAAACACGTCTGGGATCATTTCTCCAGTAATCCTGTGTGCGTGACAATAGATAGGCTACTGACTGAGCTTCACCAGTAAAATGCCCAGTGAAAGGAATGAGTTTGGCACAGAGATCAGAGACGTCTTACTGGGTTTAGATGAGGCCAGGGCTTAAGATGGAAGGGTGCAATTTGTTGAAAACAATTGTTGAAAACCTCATCTACCATACAAGATCCATACCACATAATCAGCATCCACTGGAGTCCTCATCTACCATACAAGATCCATACCACATAATCAGAATCCACTGGAGTCCTCATCTGCCATACTAGATCCATATCACATCACTCACATAAATACCCTACTAGATCCATATCACATCACTCGCATAAATACCCTACTAGATCCATATCACATCACTCGCATAAATACCCTACTAGATCCATATCACATCACCCACATAAATACCATACTAGATCCATATCACATAATCCACATAAATACCATACTAGATCCATATCACATCACCCACATAAATACCATACTAGATCCATATCACATCACCCAGATAAATACCATACTAGATCCATATCACATAATCCACATAAATACCATACTAGATCCATATCACATAATCCACATAAATACCATACTAGATCCATATCACATAATCCACATAAATACCATACTAGATCCATATCACATAATCCACATAAATACCATACTAGATCCATATCACATAATCCACATAAATACCATACTAGATCCATATCACATAATCCACATAAATACCATACTAGATCCATATCACATCACCCACATAAATACCATACTAGATCCATATCACATAATCCACATAAATACCATACTAGATCCATATCACATCACCCACATAAATACCATACTAGATCCATATCACATTGGTTGGTTTTTCAATGGATTTGTTCATTGGTTGGTGGACAGATTGTTTGGCTGGTTGATTGCTAGCTTGTCTGTACTATTACCCAGGGCATTAACCTAGGTCATAATATTTCCTACTTGGAAAATGTAAGCTGGCAGATGCAACATCTCTACAGTGACCAAGTCCTACTGTGAAACATGTGATCAGCAAGCAGAGCCTATCCACTCCCACCTGCCTGCACTGAACTAGGTGGTGTGTGTGTGTGTGTGTTTTGACAGACACGGTTACTTACTTCTCCGACTCCAGGCGCATCTGCTCACGCCTCTGCCTCCTCAGCTCCATGCGCTGATCGAAGTCGTCATCCATGATGGGCTGCAGACGGTTCTTCTGGGTTCGGACTGAAAGAAACCAGCGTGGCCCGGTGAGTTTAGCGTCATCACTCACACAGGCCACTCAGAAATGTTCTTGAAATCAGTGCTCTGGCTACAGGTCAGCGATGACAGGCTGTGTGGAAAGGTTCTCCAACTGTTCTGTTAGTGTCGGCGGGGGGGTCCAGCCTCAACACTTACACTAGCTTGTCTGTATAATCTTATGAGGTCATAGGATATAGTCTTTGATCATGATCTTTGCATCAGAGGAAGCCTGACAGTGATCATTCTTGTATGTAACCCATTCACATTAAGTAGCATGACATTTTATAGGTCCGAGCACACCTAAACGTTTAATACTGCTACTGCATCTTAAAACCATAACCAGATTCAATTCACATATCAGCTTTTACTCAAACCCAACAGCGTAAGTAGAAATGACGGATGAAACAGCATCAATGTTGTTCAAAATCTCTGGGACTAATGACATGACACACAGACCATGAATCTCCGTGGAAACTACCAAAGACAAAAAGCATGAAGTGAAAAGCCAAAAGAAAGCGATGAACACTGAGTCAACACAGACAGACAGTTATATTCCCTGGACATAGGTCGAGGTAGGACCATCCAAGAATCATTCAACACAAGGCAACTTGATGAGTACTGTCTCTAAACAGGCTTCTAAATGGGAGGAAATGACCCTAAGCAATACTATACCGTAGCTGTAGGCAGTCAGTCAGTGGGGTTAGTCCATAGGCAACACACCCTGCTCTGAGTATGTCAAGTCTACGCTCTGGTTTGTGTCTGGGCTCCTGAATTCCTGAAGGCTCTTTCAGCGTTTAGAACTACCAGAAAAGGCAAACGCCTGCCTCTTCCTCCTCAGCTCTATACTCTCTCTCTCTTTCTCTCTCTCTCTCTCTCTTACTCTTCTTTGTTCTCTATGGCTCCTCTTTCTCTCTCTCTCTCTCTCTCATTATCAGTCTCTGTGGATCCTTCTCTTTATATTTCTTTCTCTCTCCCCCTTTCTATTGCTCTTTCACCCTCTTCTTGCACATAATGTCTCCCTGGAACTATCTCCTCTTGTCTCGTCTAATTATTTTTTTCGCACTATATCTTCCCCTCTCCTCTCGCTCCCTCCACGCTCTCTTTCTCCTACATCCCTCCATCATCTTTCCATCCAGTCTCACTTCCCGTCTCCTTGCTCCTCTGTCGTCAATTTCTTCCCACCATCATCTCTCTCATCTCTACCTGACTTAAGTGCCTCTTTCTATCGGCCCTCTCCTCCTCCTTCCTGTGAACCATCTACATGTCACTGTGTTAATAGAGGGTTCAGTGGTTAACTAAACGGCGCTGGCTGAAATGTGGCATTAAATACAGGCTAGTGGACCAACCAGCAGGGTGTCAAAGAGTCTATCCCATTTGAGGAAAGTGTAGAGAAAACACTTTTGTTGCCTGCCAATCCTTCTTCTTCGGCTTCCTCCTCCGCGCCGCACCAGCAGAAATTAGATAATCATTGGATATCACATCAAGCCTCATATTTTGTAGAAAGAAATATTTTTTCGCATCTGCAGCCTCGGTTTTGGGGGCATGTTCCCCTCCTGAACACTGTCATCATGCCAGTGGTGTGGGGGTGGGCACAGGAAATAAATCACATACGAGTAGATAATATAAAAGAGATTATTTCATACCAAGTACATCTGCCAGAGCATATTTACCAAATATAAAACACCTGTATGTTAGTATATTACATCTGTATTTAGGTTTTCTTAGCCAGGTCCCTCTACTGTAAATTCACATTTATTTTGACCAAAAAGCCAGGGTTTAGCCACTCAGCTCACAGCCAATCATGTCTACAGTGAGAAGAGCCACAAGGCTGTGGGAGAATATGGAAGTTCCAAAGAAAATATTTTTCAAGCCACAATATTTGACCTCTGGGAAATGGTCAAAAATCACTATAGTTTTGGCTGGTCAAGAAAGTAAAACTGTACTTTCCAGGCTTTGTGGCTTAAAATACCTAATAAAGGTATTTACAGCTCTTATATGGGTTACATCTCCAGTACATCCCCAGGACCTAGTGTTAAAAAATTATTCTGATTAGATATCATTTTATTTCAATGCATTAAATTCTAAACTATTACAAAATTACAAACAGATAACTGAACATTTTGGCCCACAAGATATGCGTTAAAGACTAGAAGCTCCTATCAATATAAATTTTCCGGTTATGGCTGTAAGTACTGAATCAGTCCAATTAGAACACAGAACTCTGGAGGATATCATCCTGGAATTCCATGATTGGCATTCCTAATGAAACCACATTCCCTGGGATACAGTGGCATTCCAGGCTAAGTGTTACCATTCCTCCACACTGATTTCTCTCACTCACTCTCTATCCACCACATTCTCTGTATACCCAACTCTCTCTCTCTGTACTTTCATGTCTTTAACTCCATGTCTTAGTGTCTTTTTCAGCCTATGCATCCACAGCTTCCACATACAGTGGCCATGTTCGACTGCAGACAACTTCAGATCAGTCGGAATTTACCCATGGTGTTTTGTATCTTGAACAAACTATGCATCTGCTTCGTAACAGGACAGCTAATTAAAAGTGAATGATGGTTTATGTGACCTGTAATCAATCTTTGTACAATTGTACAGCTGTCTCTACACACGTTGACGAGCTGCTACTGTCAGTTCAAGGGGTGAAATGTAAATGTGTGTAGCGTCAGAGACAGTCCAGACCAAATTTTTTGTCTTTGCATCCATAGCTACCTGTATACATCCTTCCAGCCCAGCCCAGTCAATCAGCTTTATAGCAAAACAAGCAGGAGCACTATCATGTAGTTGTTTGTGTTGGCCTTTGGTCAGACCATCAATCAAATGTATTTCTAAAGCCATTTTTACAACAGTAGTTGTCACAAAGTGCTTTTACAAAACACCCAGCCTGAAACACCAAGGAGCAAACAACATCAGTGTTGAATTTCAGTGGCTAGTAAAAACTCCCTAGGAAGAAACCTAGCGAGGAACCAGGCTCAGAGGTGTGAATAGTCTTCTTCTGGCTGTGCCAGGTGAATATTAAGAGTATAAGTTGTAATAGAGGTATCGTCTTGATCTGCAACACAACCAGGAGGACTTTGGACAGGGACAGCAACGAGTCATTCAAGCCTGGTACTCCGGAGGTGTGGGCCAAGACCTCATGTCCTTTAAAGTTTAAACAGGGTAGCAGACAGGGGACATTAAGAAATTGCATTCCTTAGATCTACAAGAATTTACAGTGGAGAAAGAGAACTGACCCTACTCCCCCAGCACAATAATATAGCAGACCCAGTAGTTACTGATGATCCACTTAGCAATGTTTTATCTATGAGACCAGACCTACAGAACAGGGCCACTAGGACTAAACAGAGCGGCTACAACACAACACCAGGGTATTCTGGTTTAGATCTTTACAATGATAAGCACCACATATAGTCTGGGGAGTCATGCCAACAACACGTCGTCAGTCATCCGTTAGCTCGCTGACATCAGTCATTCTTTGACTGGGGGGATAGAAATAGGGTGTGGGGTAATGGCACGGGCGTGAGAGCGGAGAGTTTTGGAGTGGTACCGTCATCATCGACATGATCATTGTGCTTAACATCATCCACATCCTCAGCATCATGTGCATTGTCACAATCCCTGCTCCATATTTCTTTGACGTGAAAAGTGGCCCAAGGAAGAAAAAGCAGTGAACCAGCGACAGGGTCATGGGTGCATGTGGGGAGCGAAGGCTGTGCTGTGTGGTCCGATCCAACAGACGAGCTACTGTAGCTCAAATTGCTGAAAAGGTTCATCCTGGTACTAATAGAAAGGTGTCAGAACACACCGGGCATCACAGTTTGTTGCGTATGAGGCTGTGTAGCCACAGACCAGTCAGGGTGCCCATGCTGACCGCTGTCCACTGTTGAAAGCACCTACAATGGGAACGTGAGCATCAGAACTGGACCACAGAGCAATGGAAGAACGTGACCTGGACCTGGAGAACTCATGGCACCAGGATGCACTATCCAAAGAAGGCATGCTGGCGGAGGCAGTGTGATGCTTTGGGCAATGTTCTGCTGGGAAACCTTGGGTCCTGCCACTCATGTGGATGTTACATTGACACGTACCACCTACCTAAGCATTGTTGCAGACCATGTGCACCCTTTCATGGCAATGGTATTCCCTGATGGCACTGGCCTCTTTCAGCAGGATAATGTGCCTTGCCACAAAGCAAAAATGGTTCAGGAATGGTTTGAGGAACAAAACGGTTTCAAGGTGTTGACTTGGCCTGAGCATCTGTGGGATGTGCTGGGAAAAAAGTTTCCGATCCATGGAGGCCCCACCTCGCAACTTACAGGACTTAAAGAACCTGCTGCTAACGTCTTGGTGCCAAATAACACAGCACCCCTTCAGAGGTCTAGTGGAGTCCATGCCTCGACAGGTCAGGGCTGTTTTGGTGGCAAAAGAGGGACCTACACAATATTAGGCAGGTGGTCATAATGATATGGCTGATCAGTGTAGATATACACAGACATGTAGGAACAGGGAGCAATTGGTGACGCAGCCCCAGAGCGTTTGAACCGCCATTCCCGAGTAACTTGTTCAGAGTCATTTAGAATAACTCATTCTGTGGAACTCATTGGGAGGGACTCAGCAATCGGAGCTTAAGGCCACTGCTGCTCTGACAGGAGCTGGAGATGCAGTTGGTTTGGCCAGACCCCAGCAGGGTTTATATCACCGGACTGGATGGATGGAGTGATGGGAGTGGAGAGGCTGCTCTCCCACTAGAAAAGACTTCCGTACATCACTGACACATTGCCCAGAAAGAACATTCAACCCAATCCCACGAAACAGAGTAGATGTCAGCTGGTTTCAATCACACAGTACAGGCATCTTGACACACTGTCCACCTCTCAGTCCCCTAGAGCCCTCCCAAAAACAAGACGTCCCCCATATTAATCTGCTAATAATTCTGCATGAGACCGGGAGTGCATGTTATAGATTTCCCCTTTAATGTCCAATCCTTCCTACCACAAGGTAGAGCTTAGTCCATAAATCACTTCCACATGACTGGGTCCGAGGACTCATTCTAATTTTACACATCTGGATCTGGTTCCACTTTCCGGGCATGTCGCCCTCTCTGTCTCTCCCTCTCTCGCTGCCTAGAATCAATGCCCCCCTTTGGGTTTTTGGCCTTCCACAAAGCTGACCCTCTCTATCGGAATGAGCTGCTAATGGGTCACCTCAGCTGCTCTCAATACAAGCCATCCATCCGCCAATCATGGCCACAACACTTACCATGCGGCACTCATGAACATTCAAATTTAGATTCAGACTAAATTTGAAATTAGATTGAGATATTCCAAATGCCATGTCAAAACTCATGGGATGCTTCTGGTTTGGAGTGTGTTGACCAGTTTAATGTGTGTATACAGAGGCGTCATGAATCGTGAGCTAGCAGACCTGGAGACCATTTAAAAAACATCTGCCCCGTTTCAAACCACTGACAGTAAACCTGATCCTGATTTAAATGTATTTAAAAGGTAATATTAAGTTAGCGACTGTGCATAAGTTTAAATCAGGAAAACTCAAGCCACAGTAACAAAGTTACAGAAAAATCCTCAATCTGGAGTTTGAGCAAGACCATTTGTGCACCAACAGCATGCAGGTTTCTTAGCAGTTTAAGATGTAGTTATTGGATATATTATGTGTTTATTGGGTTTTCAAGTTAAAGAACAAGAAGTGTGTGTGTGTGTGTGTGGGGGGGGGGGGGTCTGCATTCCCAGACAATGCTGCATGTTTCTGGAACAGTCTACCGAGTCATAACCTGATCGATGTTACCTAGGCCGAGTGCTATTGATGGGTACTGCTCTGAGTAGGTAAATTCACCGCAGACTATTTCTACCGTTTTATTGAGTGAAACACATTGATCCCAGGGTCTTCATGTTCAAATCTACTTTTAAAAGTTGGATCATTGAATGATTACATGCAGATGTGCGATCTCATGGCGTATTCAAGGCGCTTCTGGCCTCATGTAGAAACAGACACCACGACACATTCACCAGAAATGCTAATTATATTACTGACCTAAGTTACCTAGCCTGATACACATTTGCCTGAGACCAGGTCAAACAAAAGAGACCTCGATATCTTCAACCTGCAAAATGTGTTTGTGTCTGCCTTTATGCATTCCTGTTCGATATAAATGCTCTATGTGATATTTATATAATGTCCGGACAACGGAAATGACTTACTACATGAAAGAAAAGCGAATTTACTAAATGCCTAAAACTTTTTGTATTATATTAAATTAATCTGTGACATCAAAGACATCAAAGACATCAATTACATCAGACAGTAAAACATTATTTTCCCAGCCCTGCTATTAAAAACATAATTTGATTTATTGCAGAGAATTAAAGGGCTAAAGCCACAAACACAGTAAGGGAATATGCACAATCAGGAAATCCATTAAAATGAATGTAAGAGGAGGCTGATTGATGCTTTTGGCAGACATCCAGGTAAAGTACTTTTATTTATTATTATTATTTTACAGTTATTGAACAAGGTACTTCATTTGAAAAAACGTTTCTCCATTTCAATTGTCCTGTCCTTGTGCAGAAGGACAGGACAACCCACAGAACCACATATCGGAATAAAAAACCATTGACTTTCAATGGACTCCTTAAGTCAGAGAGCAGCACACTTGTAAAACGATGAAGAATGACACTTCCAATTCCAACTAATTTCCCTTGTTAAACCAGAGGATGGGCGCTTTAATAGATGCTACGTAAATATAGGTGAGGGGTTTGCAATCAATCGAGAAAACCCCTTTTAATGTTTTATTCTACAAAACCAAATAAGGCATTGGCCTTTGTTCAGGAAACAAACTCCAAAAAGGTTATAAAACACAGTGCAGCAATGACCTTCTAGGAACTGGGGAGCGGAGACTGTGTGTCGTTTGAACAGGACTGTGTGCTGTTGTACTGTGGTTGATAAAAAACCTGGCGATACGATCAACTCTGAAGTGTGGCTTTGAGCTGGAAACGTTCCATGCAGGCCACTGAGCCCTCTCCCAACCCCTCTGTTATACTTACTGAAATGGAGTATTAACATAAAACAGCGGCTTCCACCTTCATCCAGATCTCTGGTAACAGCGAACTCGCTCTTTATCTCGACACCAGGCGTCAATGTGCCCACGACGTTCACATTCAAACGCTCAGGTCTCAAAAGAGAAAGACCACTGAAAAATGTTACAGTAGTATCTAAATTGTAAGAATGAGGTCAGGTGAACTCCAAAAGTATTTGGACAACGAATAATCTTTTGTCTGGCTCTGTAGTCCAGCACTTTGGATTTGAAAAGAAACATTTACTATGGGGGCTCTTTTAGCTATGATTAAGGTAATCCTGTATTTAATAATAATAATAACTATTATTTATTTATTTATTTGTATAGCGCTTTCTAGTACAATTACGCAAATTCCTTAACACACAAAAATAGAAATAGAATTACATTAAAATAATAAAAAAATATTTACATAAACATATATACAGGACAGCCAGAAGTCCTTTTTCAGATGATCTGGGAGGCCTAACAGTGCTGTAGGGGTTGAACATGTCACTAATGTGATCAGAATCTACTCTGAAATTCAATGGTAACCAATATAGAGCTGCCAACACTGGGGTTATATGATTAAGTCTTTGTAAGAAGTCTTGCAGCGGAATTCTGTAAAACTTGGAGTTTACCTAGGGATTTATTGTTGAGGCATGTAAACAAAGCATTACAGTATTCTAGGCAAGATTAAATAAAAGCATTTATAATTTTCTCAGTTGGCAAAATCATGACTGCACCAGTTTTTTGTGTTATATTCAAATTGTAAGTCTGGATCAAAGAAAACTCCCAAATTTCTGGCCACAGGCACAATATTTTTTGCTAGCAATCCTAGAGCCAACCAAACTTAATCCAAAAGAAATGGAGGGCCAATAATTCCATTTTCAGTTTCATCAGTGTTTAGCTGAAGAAAATTATCAGACATCGAGTTTAAGACTAAGTGAGTCAAGAATTGCAGTCCAGCCTCAGTTATTCAGCTGATACATTTTAGTACAAAAGGTTGAGGCTGACACTTCCTACCAACTGGAAATAGTTCCTGAAAAAAGTGGTTTTCTTTATTAAGGTAACCATTCTTTCATTTTTATTACGGTAACCATTCTTTCATTTTTATCACGGTAACCATTCTTTCATTTTTATCACGGTAACCATTCTTTCATTTTTATCACAGTAACCATTCTTTCATCTTTATTATGGTAACCATTCTTTCATCATTGACAGTGAAGATGTTCCTTTGTCGACTATTTTTTTAAGCACAACAGTTCTTAAAGTACCACCTAACATTTTGGTGCATCTAATGTTTTAAATTATGTTTTCACCCTAGTACCTTAAACACTCCCATTTCAAGGCTGGTGGCACTGAGCCTTTCCTTTTCTATGAGATTGGAGGGGATTCATATTTCCAGATCCTTTAGATCCTTCAGTCTGCACCTTATCAATTCAAACCATTGGTTTTAAATTGCATCCAAGTCCAGAGACAAAGGTTGCTTTTGCAAACTGTTGATTGTTTGGGGAGTAAACATTTTCATTGTCTATTTTGATGTGTGAATGGGGACATTGACTTGCACTTGCACATTCACTTAAGAACCAGGTACCTGGCCCAAAACACTGGTACTGAGTAAAGTTCCTGATGTTGTTAACCTTAACATGGGCCACAGATAATATAAAACAGGCCAATATAAAAGAGTACATTGATCTGGAGCCGTACAGGCAAGGGGTCTTTGTACTCAGTGCAGTACAATTTATAATAACGAATACATTCAAATAAAATAGATAAGAAAGTTAATCCACACAGCAACAGGGGTGTCTGTAATGTTCCCCAAGTTGACCTTCACATTCGTGACACACACACAAGCACACATTAGGCCCGAGCCTTTGGATGGGACAAAACACCCAACGGAGGACTCCCCTCCACTGATTGTTGTGACGTTGGCGTTCCTATGGCTACACAGATTCCATTCAAACTCTTGAACCGGAGTTCCCTCTGCTTCCCAGACGAGTGTAAAGTAAATAGATGAAGCCGTGTGTGTGGTTCTGCCTGAGCCCTATCAACTGAAAAGGCACTGGTCCTATACATCCTTTTAAGGAAGCGTTGAGGACACCAGCGATGTTAGCTGATGTCAGTTGTGTCGTAGTAGCTGGCATATCTGCATGTGACTATGAACAGAATACAGAACGCATGGTTTACGCTAACAAATACCTGCAGGCTGCTGTCCTAAATGTCTCTCTATCACCCTATATAGCCCACTACCTTGACCATAGACCAATGGGCTCTGAAAGAACAGGCCCTGTGAATAGGGACTAGGGTGCTAATCTCAGAGTAACTTTTATTTCCATGAATCAGTTTTCCATATTGATGAAAGCCATTATGAGAGGAAAAGAAGGAGGAGTCACCAACAGAATGTAGACCTAAATAGGTAATGACCAATGGATTATCAGATGACTTAACTGTAAAATGTACATCTGCAGCAGGGATTCTCAACTGGTAGGTCGCCACACAGATGTGGGATACGGGAGGTATAGACTCAGAGAAAGGTGTCGATGTTTTCAGTATGTTTGTAGAACAGACATCTCTGACAATCTCAGAAGGAAAGACAACACAGCATTCATATAAGGACGGAAAACCAGCAATGGACCACATTTCCAGCAGCTGAAAAAATGATCTGTGTGCAGCTTCATTCATTAATCACAGAGTCCATCCTCACCTCCTCCATCAACGTGTGGTTTAGGACTGCATCTGCCGGCTGCTAAGGTGAACTGACACAAATTGTATAGTCTGCAGAATGGGCTATGAAGTAAAAGTCCAAGGCAAAAAGCATGCAGGAATTCCACTGCTAACTCCTCCCGTCACCGCTCTAAAGCTTCTCTCAAGTATATCCTCCACTCTAAAGAATAAGAGTTTCTATCCTGTGCTGTTGCCCTCAGCAATCAGCCATTTCTCCCACAAAGACAACACTATGACAACACTATAACAACACTATCCTCACCACATCAAGACACCTCCAAATGTTAATTATTCAATATATAGCTGCACTATTCTCACAATTCTTGTATCAGTGATGGTCTGGTCTACCAGTGATTTTCAGTCTTGTATCAGTGATGGTCTGGTCTACCAGTGATTTTCAGTCTTGTATCAGTGATGGTCTAGTCTACCAGTGATTTTCAGTCTTGTATCAGTGATGGTCTAGTCTACCAGTGATTGTCAGTCTTGTATCAGTGATGGTCTGGTCTACCAGTGATTTTCAGTCTTGTATCAGTGATGGTCTGGTTACCAGTGATTTTCAGTCTTGTATCAGTGATGGTCTGGTCTACCAGTGATTTTCAGTCTTGTATCAGTGATGGTCTAGTCTACCAGTGATTTTCAGTCTTGTATCAGTGATGGTCTGGTCTACCAGTGATTGTCAGTCTTGTATCAGTGATGGTCTGGTCTACCAGTGATTGTCAGTCTTGTATCATTGGAAAATAATTGGGATAACAGTCAAGCTTAATGACTGGGATAACACTCAAGCTAAATGATTGGGATAACACTCAAGTTAAATGATTGGGATAACACTCAAGTTAAATGATTTGGATAACAATCAAGTTAAATTATTGGGATAACAATCAAGTTAAATGATTGGGATAGCACTCAAGCTAAATGATTGGGGAAAAACTCAAGCTAAATAATTGGGATAACACTCAAGCTAAATGATTGGGATAACACTCAAGCTAAATGATTGGGATAACACTCAAGCTAAATGATTGGGATAACACTCAAGCTCACCCTAACTTGACTTCAGCTCATTCAACTATCTTGACTAGGCTTTTTTCCCCTTGAACAATAGGGTGAATGTGCATTGTTGTCGAGACCAGAAACAATAATCAGTTGTGTGCTGTATGCATACATGTATTCTAATGTTGACTAATTATTTCCCCTCCATATTTAGTGATTACGGCCGTGCCGCACAAAAATAACTCATCTCTACTCCAAATAAAGCATTTGGAGTAGAGATGAAGTGTCCAACATTTCACTTAAATATTCTGCTTCTTTTACATACTTCTTGCTCAACCAGGAAGTATTCTCCACTAGTTATCTTTCCTTCCCATGCGTGTGAGACGTAGCCGGAGCATCACTGTCTCCCATCTCTTTCTCATTTAAAGCCACTGCCATTGCTGTCATTGTCACTGTTAGTAGATCTGCTAACATTGGGCTCATAAATCTTCACACGTTTAGCTAATCCTCACCATTTAAGGGTCCGTCTGTGATTCTCTGCTAACTACACAAATTGAGCAACGTGCATTTTCTGGCACACAATCACAGCTGAGCATGCGGGTGTCCAAGCCATCAATCAATCCAATTTATTTATAAAGCCCTTTTTACAATAGCAGTTGTCACAAAGTGCTTTTACAGAAACACCCAGCCTTAAACCCCAAGGAGCAAACAACAGTAGTGTTGAATTTCAGTGGCTAGGAAAAACTCCCTAAGAAGGCCAAATTTTAGGAAGAAACCTAGAGAGGACCCAGGCTCAGAGGGGTGACCAGTGATCTTCTGGCTGTGCCAGGTGAGATATCAAGAGTCCAATTGGGATAATTAATGAATGCATCTGGGCTAAATCCAGAGTCTATTTAAATTTAGACTAGGTCAGAAGATGGACAAGGATAGGGACAGCAACGGGGCCCCCAAACCTGGTACTCCACAGGTGTGGGCCAGGACCTCATCTCCTCCTAAAGTTTAAAATGGGAGGAGACTGGGAAAATTTAGAAAATGCATTCCTCATATCAACAACGATTTATAGTGGAGAAGGAGAACTTAGTGGGGAAGGAGAACTGACCCAATCCCCCAGGACAATAGTATAACAGCGTAAGACCTTGGAACTGAGACGGGGGGGTCCTGGACAGAGCCCAACAGGCAGGAAATCAATCCACCCACATTGCCAGGCATCAACCAAAGGGACACCCACCAACCGCAACCACCCTGAATGAGGGCCGAGTTTTGCCAACAGAGTACGGCCCAATTGCACAAGTGTGCAACAGAGAGACTACAAATAGCAAGTGACTCTTTCCCGCAAAAGGCATTGGAGGGAGGGCATCCCAGTGGTGACAAGAGCCCACCTGGCAAGACAGCAAGGGTGGACAGTATCAAGCCTACTGGTCATCTTCACGCCCCCGGGCCAGGCTACACCTAATTATAAACCGTGGTGTAGAGATTAGTATTTAGTAGACACTTGAAAGTTTGCACTGAGTTTGCATTTCTAACCTTAATTGGCAGATCATTCCTCAGTAGTGGAGCTCTATGAGAAAAGGCCCTGCCTCCGGCTGTTTGTTTAGAAATTCTAGATACAATTAAAAGGCCTGCATCTTGCGATCATAGGTTACGTGTAGGTATGTATGGCTGGATCATTTCAGCAAGGTAAGTAGGAGCAAGTCCATGTATTGATTTATAGGTTAACAGTAAAACCTTAAAATCAGCCCTAACCCCTAACAGTCAGCCAGTGTAAGGACGCAAGTACAGGAGTAATGTGTTTTAAAAAATGTTGTTCTAGTTAGGATTCTAGCAGCACTAACTGAAGTTTATCTATTGATTTGTCAGGGTAACCGGAAAGAAGAGCATTGCAGTAATCTAGTCTAGAAGTGACGAAAGCATGGATTTGTTTTTCTGCATCATTTTTTGATAGAAAGTTTCTCATTTTTGCAATGTTTGAAGAGGAAAATAAGCAACTCTTGAGACATATTTTATATGTTCATCGAAGGAGAGGTCAGGGTCAAGGGTAACGCTGAGGTTTCTTAAAGTTTTTTGGGATACGACCATGCAGCCGTCGAGGTTCACAGTGAGATCTGCTAACAAAGCTCTTTGTTTTTTGGGTCCTAAAACAAGCATTTCTGTTTTTCTTGAGTTTAAGAGCAAGAAGTTCTCTGTCATCCATTTCCTAATATCTGAAACGCATGCTTCCAAAGTAGCTAATTTTGGGGCTTCTCCATGCTTCATTGAAATATATAACTGTGGGTCATCAGCGAAACAGTGAAAATGTATGTTGTGATTTCTGATTACATCGCCCAGAGGCAGCATATATAGTGTAGGTATGTATGGCTCCAAGCCATGACAAGGAGTCAACAGGGCAATCTCCTCCGATACTCTAATCATCCACCAACACCATGTAAGGAATAGAAGAAGCCTGACTCTGCCCCCTGCACAATTTGTAGTCTACTTTGTGCTCTACTTATTTACATTACATTCAAATAATTTTGCGGACCTTCATATTCAGCTATCAGAATGCAAAGACAGCTATCAGTACACCAAGACCTAGATTTTAATTCCTGGCCACAAGCAGAATAATCAATTGCAATCAGCAAACTTGTATTCTGTGACCTGAGGTGATCCAGTGATCGTGTCTGTTGTGCATTTAGTGCTGCAGGATGGATCCTAATCCACCCCAGTGCTCTTTCAGCCAAAACTCTCTCCTCTATATTTCCACACTGTCTCCGTTAAAAAAAGCATAAAAATGCCCCCCAGAAATAACGACATAACTATGTGTTACAGCATTTCTAACAACCAGGGAGAGGGCCCGGATCTGATCAAGAACTAAACATGTCAATTAATTAGGATTTCAAAGTTGTGGAGAAAATAGAGGGAGAGGAATGCATGATATAACTGAGATAGGATACGGTTATGTAAGGGACGTGATTCAGTATCCCAGAGTCCTGTGAGAAACAGTCTTGCCTCAGATCTACTGACCTGGATTCAGCTCCCTGACCTAATTGCTAGGCTTTAACTCAGAGGGTTAACACGGTTTTGTGGGTTTGATCCCCGTTCCTCGCTAAGGACTTTAACCATAAATTCTACAAAAAAAGCCAATTCCACTCTGTGTTTATAAAATCTAGTGATGACCTCTGAATCCAAGCTGAGGACCGACTTATAAAACAAACACTGACACAGCCATATCTGAAGGAGAAAATACACACACTCCACCACAATGTGGCTCCTGCTCTGTCCTTCATAACCAACACCATGTAAGGAATAGAAGAAGCGTGACATGGCTCTCTGCTCTGTTTGTACTCTATTTTGCGCTTTACTTATTTACATTACATTAAAATCATTAACCATTAACCGACTGACTCACATTAGTGAGTGGATACATCTTCATTCTGGTTCCCAGTGGGAGTTGAACCCACAACCCTGCAAGGACCTATACCAATGTACTCCCTACCACTGTACTCTGCTAAGGGTTTTTTAACTCTTAGCTTACGAAGGCCGGAGCTTGCTGATTTTCTGTACAACCTCATCATTAATTGCACCCACCTGGTGTCCAAGGCTTAACGTCCCTGATTAGAGTTATAATGTAAAAATGGAGTGGATGCAGATTTGAATACCCCAGTCCTATACTCAATTCCGGTATACCAAATACAGTACTCTGTACTCTATACATCATACTTTATACATATATGTACTCTATACCATCTAATCTGTACTCTACACCTTTATTCTCTAATGTGTGCCCTATACCCCTATGCTCTATACCCTATACCTCATACCTCTGTGCTGTACACCTCTATACCCCATAATCTGTACAGTACTCTTTATTCTGTACACTGCCATACAGTTTTCCACAGCAAGACGTCTGTGTAATATGATAAACAGAGTGTTACCTCAAATTATAGATACCATTGCCAGGATCTGGGCATCCATACAATGGTCTGGTAAAGCAGATGTAAGAACTACTGGCCCTTGAGCCAAGAAGAAAATTATAATTCCTAGGATACACAGATGCTAAGTTACTGGCTGGCAAAACCTCTGGAAGCTAGGCCACTTACGGCATACTTGCACAGACCTACATCAACAAATTCTGTGGCTTTCCGATTACTTCATGATTGAGGAATGCTCGATTTGCCCTTTATCATCATCATTCCTTGTTCTATTCAGCAGTGTTGTGCCAGTTCCATATTTCCAATGTGTGTGTGTGCACATGTCTGGTATTGGATGCAGACTGTGGTCTTCAATGACATGCTGTGGGTTGACAAAAATTCAGCTTTTAAAATGTAAACTTCAAGACGTGTCTTCTGCTTCACATATCACCAAGCAGCTCTGTGTTCCACTGCTCGCTCAACCAGAAAGTACTCACAGAAATACTTGAGCCCAAGAGGAGGGCGAGCTTCCTGGCCAACAACCACAACTGAGCTTGCAGTTGCACAACCTGCCACAAGGAGTCACTGGAGCTTGACATGACAAGGCAGTTCTGTCCAACAACCATCCCGCTAACACCAAATGGTGCAAAGCCACTTTAGCATTTTGTAAGGAACCCAGGCAGAGTTGGAATAGTCCGAACAAGATTAGAACCCTGGCCCCAGCTCTAAGGGGAAGCAGTGATTTTTTCCCGCTACGGTATTTAGGAACATGTTCTGTTACACCCAATACACAATGTTGTTGATTACTGAACATGTCTCTGGAAAAGGGTGTTTGCTAACTGACTTCAATGTACATTTATTTGTGGCAAATGCAGACAGTGGAGGGCGAAAAGGACACACATCTCCAATAAACTGCTACTCTGCTATTCCTCTTGAGGACAGTGAGCGGGCCAATAAGCTGTCTATTCATTCATATTTTTTAAACCCGGTATATGCCCACACCATTATGTTATTACATTACTCCCGCACACAAACCGGTTTATTGCGATGCTGTAATGAAACACTTTCCAACATGTAGCCAATCAAAAACAAAAACCTACTTACCCGTCTTTACTACTGACATCCATTTTTTGATACTGTCCACATTTACAATCAACTCTGGTCCAGCTACAGCACCTTGACAAAATATTCTTAAAGACAAGGGCTTAATTGGTTCCGTCATGTCTCAGAGATGCTGTACGTGTGTCTTCTTTTCTTTTATCTAAATAAATAAAATATTGGGGTGGACTGCCCAAAATATATATATATATATATATAGCAAGATAGCCATCAGCTCTGCCAGATGATTTGACAATCACTTCCAAACTATGACCCCTCTATCTGGCACTGCAAATGTTGACCCAGTGTAACCAGTCAGTGGATCCTTTTTGAACTGTACATATTGGTGGAACATCCCTGTATACAGTTTGCTCTTGACTACAGAATAGTTCAGCCAAGCCTGCCACCACCCTGTAACAGTCTCTGTTTAGAATGCATGTCAATGGAACAAACATTTTATAAAACAGATGTAGTTCAGTAGCAAGATTCTGGCAACACTTTTAGTGTTGTCAAACTAAAACAAAATTGCAATTAATTTAATGATTGCTGCTTATTACACTCACAAATATTTCATAGACTATACAGATGAGGACAAGCAGTTCACAACTAAATTCATTCAATTAGCATCAGCAAATATGCTAAAACTGCATGTTAAGGATTAATTTGCCTATAGTTTTTCCCAACATCATAAAATGCAACATTGTCAATCATCATTGTGTTGTAAATGTACACCAATTGGTTTCAAGGCTGTAACTGTTCAGTACAAAGTTATAGTTGTAGTTGTATGTTGGCCTATACAATGCATTGAGACGCAATTTTTTCCACCATTTTGAAACACATTGCTTAGCTTTGTCAAACTAGTTAGAAGCATATCGTGGACCAACGTATAACATCTCTATTCAATCCTAACCTAATGATCTACTAGTAGTTAGTTTCTGAATGTATTTTCCACAATTCAATGTAATTGAAGCAAATTCGTTAATCGTGAGAGGGAACAGTACACACATTTCCAGGCCTGAACATCGAACAGGGCAACCTGTTCAAAATGACATGCTTACTAAAGCGCCATCTATGGACCAATCAGTACCATTCTTTCAAAACAAATTACGAATTGCCTATAATGTCATGACAAATTCCAATACTTTTTAACCATATACTTTTTGAGTTATAAGGGCATTCCAAGGAAAAGAAAAATACGAAGGAAAACAATAGGTAGACTACTAGGTAGACTTGAAATAACTTCATAAAATTATCTTTCACTGAGCGGTCTAGATGGGTCGATTTGCGAATGAACGTGTCTTTTTGAACTAGTCTTTCTGTAGGCTCAATGTTTTTTTTTTACCTGACTAGTCTTTCTGTATGCAATTATTATAATTTTTTACCTGAAATGCGTGTATTTAATCATGGCAGGGATGTGTTATGACTGGTACGGATTTAAAATGTTGAGTCTGAGTCAAACAAAGTCATATTTTTAATCCGAGAAATGAATCCACATATTCGGGCAAACCGATATCGGTTTAGTAAATCATTTTAAAAATCCCTTCTCGTTCATCTTTCAGAGACGCTGCGAGCGCCTGTAAATCCATACACTATTTGACATGTGCGAGCAGGTAAGATGCATTAACTGAATACCATGTGTGCATTTATTTTTGCAACGCTCGCACACTCAGCGTGGCGGGTCTATGGAACTCTCGGATCCGATCACCTCCCCTGCGTGTCGCCTTTGCAAAATCCACTGGACGAGAAAGCCAAAAGTTTAATCCCCTTTACCTTCTTGCTTTTGAGAATGATACCGGGAGAGAGGACACGCAGAGTTAGAAAATCTACCTGATATTTCTTCGCTTTAAAGAGAATGCTGAATGCAGTTAGAATATTAGATAAAAACTGGTTATAAAAAATGATGTTAAATAAATTATGTTCGTATTCAGGTTGAATAAGCTACCAGAACATGTCTTCACTTACATAATGTCATAATTGAGTGGAACTTCTTACCAACATTCATCCAGTCAAAAGAAAAACATTTTGAAAAACAATATTAGGATTCATTTTTTTAATATATATTGCTTTCCTTCTGCAGGCAAAGGGGAGTATTCCCCAAATAAACTCATAGTCCAGGGCAGGGCAATGGCAAGCCAAGTATTGGGGCTACTAACCCTGGTTGTCCCTCTTCCACACCACAGTCTGTAGAGGTTGGTGTGTTAGTGCACTTCATCTTTTGTCACCTGAGTGTGTGTGTGTGCGTTTGTGTCTGTATTAGTGGTTTCTTTTGTGTTTGTTTTAGTGGTTTCCTGTGGGCTCAATTTGCTTATAAAAAACGTTAAAATTCAAATTGCCATGCAAATTGATTCCTCAAGCATTTCGACCAAAGGGACAAGTGACTTATCCACTGGGGATACGGAGGTTTCTTTTCTAAAAAAGTTTTAGAAATATGGCAAACGTGATATATTAAATATTCGTGACGGTTCATGTGTCATAATTTTTAAGCTATAATCGAACCCTCAATAATACCGCACCTCGCTATGTCTGGTTATGTGATGCGCTGCACAGCCTTGGCACAGAGATGCGGCGCGATCATGAGTTGTTGCACGATGTCGGTGTGATGTAAATGCTTGAAAATGAATTTGTAATTCAAAACTTACCTGTCCTGCAGAAAGACGAGGGCAGTTATTTCTTTATGTACGAAGTCAGCAACTTCGGAGAGAGTTTGGACCGTTAACCTTATGGCTACTGTGAATGTTTGTCTCCTCCTTTTTCCATGAAACATTTGTGAGATGTTTACATTGGGTCGGAGTCTCTCAATTTGTAGTCCCCTATGTGGGTATGGAGACGATAGGCTGTTTTCAATAGATTTTGCTTACCCTGTGGTAAATCATCTCAAGTAAACATCCCCATTCAATTCCATAATGTTTAATTAAAGTAAATAAATAGAAAACATAGTATTAGACGTTTTTTTATTTATTTTATATATAGCTATTTACAAAATTCCGGGTGGGCTCCAATAGTGTCCAGCTGACCCTAGGCTACAACTTTTGTTGTTGTTATAAATGTAATCAAATTAGGCACCCTGAATGTTTGAAGGCTACCTTTGAATTTCTGTCCACCCTAGTAGTCCAGCCCTTACAAAATGTCACAATGAAAGTCTAAGAGTAGGACCCAAAAATGGAAAAATACAGAGGCAAGCCAGACAGTCGGCACCCAGTTCCATTCAGCCGCTGATTGGGAGTGAAACAGACACAACCGCTATGATAATGAGCTCCAGTGGCAGCGACAACTGGGCTAGTTGGTAGCTTGGATCATGTAGACCAGCTCCCAGTCACACCACCAGTATCTGAGAGTGACTTCACTGTGGTAGCTCATACGGCCCTGGAACTGACCCATTGGTTCTGGAGGTAAAGCTGGCTGTTCCACAAGTCTGGTGATTTGAAATCGACACAAATCTTTGCATCTGCAAAAACAATGGGATCGAGGGCAAAATGGAGTTGGATTCTGTCTTAAATATTAGCATATTTTAAGTGGCACAGCAGACCCATAAGACTTATTATCTGCGCATTGGGGATCGCAGGACACACGGCTAATTACTGATTTAACAGTGAGATAGATGACCAGCTTGTGGATACATTCCACATGCTACATAACCAGGTCATATCCTGAGTTTCCGTCAGATAAAGACAGCTATCGTCAGAAAGGAATGGTGAACTCTGAAGTGTATGAGGAAGTAAAAGTGACTATATAAAGTCCTTTTCAACAGCTGACATCTCTCTCTCCTGCCAGAATGCGATGGGGAGCACAGAGCTTCCTGAACCATACAAGGATATGTTGCTTCTCCCACGGTGCCAGGAGCGTATTAAAATGGCTTTGTCCACCTCAGAGAAAAAGCAATCATATTCTAAGGAGATTATAGTAGCCTACATAGCCTGCAGTTTCCACATCCCTCCCAAAGCTCTATAATCTAGGCAAATCGAGGTTCAAATACTACAAATACTATACTTTGATCCTGCCCAAACCATTCGAGAGTACTAGGTGGGTGTGGTTTGAACTGTTGTAACAGAGAAGCTTAACGAAGCCCAAAAGGAGAAGAACCACACTGTTTAACTGGTTCCTGTTTTGTTTTTGTGTTGACAGCCTGATCCCAGATTAAAACGGACTTCACACGCATGGGTATGATTTCTGGCGTGGTCCCGTCCTCTCCTCTTTCAGGGCTGATAAAATGAAGCAGTTCAGAGTGGCAGGGCCACCTGTCTGTCAGTTCCCCTCGTTGCAGTTCACATGGCTGGAACAGACCACAAGTCATTAGGATTCTAACAGGCATACTGTTGCTCCTCCAGCTGGTAGGAAAATACATTTTCCCCAAAAGAGCATTTTCATCACACTGTACACTGACGTGAAACAAAGCAGTCACAGGGTTGTTCATTTTAATTTCAAATTTAATTTAGCTCAAGTCAAATACGTCCTATTGTCAATATCTTATGATTAACATTAAGGATGGATGACAGTGGGTATAACACAATGCTTTACGGAAAATCTTACAGGACATTACCACTGTTTTTTGTAGTACCAATATATTTACATATTTACGGGTAAACTAATGACATTGCCTATTAGTCGTAATTTTCACAATGTCCCAAATAGAGCACAACAGCACAGAAGAAGTTGGTTATCATAATCCGAGTGGAGTATAAAAACTTATTTTTGACAGACTCCTGAATAATACAAAATGAGACAAGAAAACACACGACAGCAGCAAACAAACAGGTAGGTTTCCTGTGTAATAAGGAACAAGCATCACAGTATTGACCCACAAAGAAAAAAATCAGAAACAGATGTAACAGACCGTGCAACATGAAGTACAACGGCTGAATAGTTTTTCCTACTTTAATGACGTGAAAAGGGGTTGCAATCACCAAAAGTTGCTGTTGTTTGGTTATGGATCTGCAATAATTTTGCCATCATCAACCTCTGAAATGTAATGTATTAACTTCAAGAAAGGGGATTATGTATGTTATGACATTAAAAGTGAAGAATGGGATTTGTCACAAGGAGTGCATAAGAAATTATATTAAAACATTTTTTTGTGGAAATATCAATAGTAGTATCCCCTTTAAGTGCTAAAACATTTGATAGCAATGTATTGAGCTGCCAATGCAGCATTTTACACAGTGAAGTTCATAACATAAACTAAAACCATTGTGTGTTAAGAATTATTTTAAGGCCATACTTGACCTAAATGTTTGTTTATCATTGTTAACAAATGGAATAAAATAATCAGAAAACTAGAATTGGTAGAAAGGACAGGTAAGTCTGGGAATATCTACATTGGTTCAGTCAACATTTTAAACAAAAGACACTTTCATGATAAATTATACCGCAACATACCGTCCGCAAGTCATCATCAATCTGGCTTTAGTGCAGTATGTCAACTTAGGTACAGTCAGTTCTTATAAAAAAACTAGCATGTAGCCTCTTGAGAAGAAATACTATTATCAATGTCTCAAACTAGCATGTATCCTCTAGACAAGAAATGCTTTTATCAATATCTCAAACTAGCATGTAGCCTCTAGAGAAGAAACGCTATTATCAATGTCTCAAACTAGCATTTAGCCTCTAGAGAATAAATGCTATTATCAATGTCTCAAACTAGCATTTAGCCATTTAATAAGACATGTTATTTTCAGGTTTGACCTGTTTCCACAACCAGTTTCTTTACAAAAATCATCTTCACACAGTCACCGCCTCATGCCTTGGAATGAATTGCTTGGCTGTCAGACTCAATGAGGTAATTTGTTATGAAGTGTTTAGAACATATATTTTCCTAAATTAAATAACTCGTACTTGTGTCATAGCTGCAGCTGGCATAAACTGCAAGATTCTCTCACGGTCATAACTCAGCCCTAAAACGTGTCAAATTTGCGATGGAAAAGTCCTTTAGAAATTAAGGTACTGGCATTGAAGGCACGTGTGACGCAGCTTTCAAAAAACTAAATTGGGGGAATGTAACTACAGTAGTATTTTTTTTAATTCCAAAGTACCTTAATAAAAGCATCAGACAATTATTTTGTAAATTATACCTTTTGAGAGGGTTATCTGGCTAAACATAGCACTTAGAAGGAAGAAAATTCTGGAATAGCTCATTTTAATTTTTACATTGCACCAAAAAAGTATTCAGGGCATAGCACACTCATGCATACATAGTCATTACACTGTAAGACTTGAGTATTTAGTGCATTTGATTAAACCTTTGCATATTAGGCAACTATAAATGACTTCAGAGTTGCTTGAGCCCTATAAAATCTGTTTTGTTTCTCTCAAAAATTTCCATCTTAATCGGAATATCATTACAATTTTGCAACATCGCTAATGTCTACACAGTGCAGCTATGTTCGCACCACACGCATAACACACATACACACACACACAAGCACGGAGACAACGAGTGGGGCATTCCTATGTCGTTGAAGGAAATTACGAATCACTGATTAATTTTCTTATTGTTTTGTAATTTACTAGGGAGCAGTTTACTAGGGAGCAGTTACTGACACATTTAGTCGATTTCCCGCAGAACTCAATACAGTGTAGAATATTGTGGAATTCTATATTAATGTCTGGATATTGTGCTACAATCCACACAGTTGTCAATGCAGATTTCATTGGGGCCTAAGTCGCAGGTTTCAGAGAATTACCATACATAACACATTCTGAGATATTTAAAAACATCCCCAGAAAGCTTATGAATATCGTCAATAGCACTGTAAATATTTTACTTTTTTTTCTCCTTGCACATCAATGTTTGCAGTAAGTCAGGAGATCGAGCAAATTGTTTTGAACTGCCCTACCCAGATCCATTGAGCCAGGTCACGTCACGTGCAAGGAAATTGTTGGAAAAATTAGGAGCTAGTGGTAAACAATCCAGTTAGATAAGCAATTAAGTGACTGAATTAATCAGGACATCCTAGTGTTAGCTTACTACCATGTTTGAGAAGTAAAAAATGAACTTTGGATATTTTATCTTTACAGTGCAAGTCAATTATTTCTCCCCTCAGTGCTCCTGCCACCTGCTCACACAGGCCAATGATAACTAACAAATGGCTACCGCAGGCCTACACACAGCTCTTATCATACATTTTTGCTTGGCCTAACGTGCCACAAAATAACAGTTGTAGCTAGCTTGCAATAAGTGTATTTGTATGGTTGCTAGCTTTCTAAGGTAACAGCTTCTATGGAAAATCACTAGTATTTATGGCAATATTAATAGCATTGTAGTAATTGGCTTTTTGCTAGGTTTTGGTATAAACCGGAAATATCATGAACCCAGAAGTGGGGGGAAAGACAAGATGACGATATGAAAATCTGGATACCACCCAACTCTACTAAATAGGCAGCACTTATAGCTAGTTGACTACTGTAGATTCTAGAATTCATAATATAGACCAACTAGAATACAGTTGACTAATGTAGATTCTAGAATCCATAATGTAGATTCACCAGAATGCAGAAGACTACTGTAGATTCCGGAATCCATAACCTAGATTCACCAGAATACAGTACACTAGTGTAGATTCTAGGATCCATAACCTAAAAACACTGTGGACCAGATTCAAGACACTTGCTTAACCTTTCCCTGATCCTCAACCTTCTTGATGGCTGCCTGGATAGCTTCCTGGTCTCCCAAGAGCTGCATGGGTTTGGTGGGTCGGAAGTTCTCATCCAGTTCAATCAGAATTGGCGTTCCTGTGGGTAAGGTCACGTTGACAATATCTTCATCTGATATTCCTGTTGGAATGAGAAACAGAGAACATTAAATGTCAGACTGCTTTGCGGCCGTGGCACACCACTAAACAGACCATAAACATCATGTGACCATGTAGGTAGGACAGCTTCATCCCATGTCGTTACGTGACGCCATTATAACCTTTCTGATTTGTGTACAGTGTCCATAGAAAAGACCTGTCTGAGGGATAAGTTACCATTTAAAACTGAACACAAATAAAACAATAAGGTAATAACTTCATAATGTTTAACTGCCTACTTTAGCCACCACTTAATACTGCTAACATATAATTTTATTCTATACATTCTTATCTATTAATGTAACACCTAGGAATTACCTGGGTGGCCAGTGACTTCAAACATTACTGCACATGTGCCCAAACACACAGACACACACACACTTACAAAAGGTCCCTATATGCCTGTGGAGAAGCTAGAAGGTCAATGTGATCACATGGCAGAAGCTTGATGTAACGTAAACCTAGTGGCCTTTTTGTACGAGTTCAACCTCGTGACATTTCTGGAACCCATACACTTTATTGCTCTGAACTAAATGGAAGCGAGAGTGATGGTTATGGGCTAGGCCTACAGCACACGGGGTACAGCTAGCTACCCTAGCAGGGCCTTCGGTGGATTCAAACATTGAATTGCAAGTGAAAGAGAAAGTGGCCATGCAGCTTATGTTAAAATCTGCACAAACAAAAGAGGACTAAAGAGAACAATGGATGAGCAGTAAACGTCAATGCTAATAATGGGGCAGCTGGTGCAGTCCAACACACACACACACACACACATGCGCACATGCACGCACGCACACACACACACACACGTGCAAAAACACACACAAACACACGTTCCCAAACACACACACACTCGCGTACACACACACCTTCCAGATGTTTTAGCAGAGCTCTGCAGCTATTTCCATGCCCAGAGATGAGCACCAATTTCCCCTGTCTGATCTCTGGCACGATGGTGCCATCCCAGTAGGGCTGGAGCCTCTCCAGAACGTCCTTCAAACTCTCCGACCTCGGGAGGTCCTCTTTGGAGACGTCACAGGTGGAGTACCGCCGGTCATTGTAGATCTCAAGGAAGTACGGGTGTGACTCATCAATGGGTGGCGGCGTGAGATCGTAGCTCCGCCTCCACTGCTTCACCTGCTCCTCCCCATGGTTGAGGGCCATCTCGGCTCTGTTCAGGCCAATCAGAGCGCCATAATGGCGCTCATTGAGTCGCCACGACTTGACCACCGGGACCCACTCCTGCCCCATGGCCTCCAGCAGGAGCCAGGCCGTGTGGATGGAGCGGCTGAGTAGAGATGTGAACACCAAATCCAGCTGGAAGCCTGCTTCCTTCAGGAGGTGACCGCACGCCCGGGCCTCCTTGACCCCGTCCTCGCTCAGTCTCTGGTCCACCCAGCTGCAGAAGCGGTTCTCTTTGGTCCAGGCGCCTTCTCCGTGCCTCATCACCAGGACTTTGTACTTGGACATCCTGAAGGACTGGCCGGCAGCAGGAGCCTGGGATTTTGCACAAACAATACGTTGAATTACGGGACCTGATACCGCATAGTGTGTCGAATTACGGGATAGATTATGTATTGTAGGGCCATTTTCGTGTATTGTATTCCATCAGGCGATCACCTAACCCACTTAATATTAATGTAGCAAAGGTCATTCATTCTGCAGTTTAACTCGGCGGTAACCACGCGTAATGCCAGAAACAAAAGTCATCATGAGAATGTAATTCATTTTGTGGCTGAGAGAGGGTGAGGAGGTGTGTCTGTGGCGTCAGTAAATGGCAAGCATTTCGACACGACACCACGCGACACCGGGTGCTGAAGCGAGCTAAAGCCCAAAATAAAACGAGTGTGTACAGGGTATTCAGAAACAGTACAACAAAAGAAGGTTATTACACGTTCCCTATTTCCAAGTTAAAGAGGTATTAGCTATATATTCATATAAAGATTTTTGTTTAAAAAAAATGGCTAGCTGGTATCTGGGATGCCTTGCACTTGTCATGGTACTCCATCCAAAATTCAGACGGAATGCGGATTTACGCGCCAGACTGCAAGCTAAAAACGCGCTACCGACACAAATGTAAGGGGAAAACACGTAACCGGAAAACATGTTTTAGGAACCCATCAAAAAACAGTAATATATTCTACCTTACCTCGCGTGTGTTATAAGTCCGGCCCAATAATCGTGCAGTCGTGAGTGTTGACAGAAAGGCTGACCACCATCGACAGCATTTGCAGGCGACCACGATTGATAGATTGTCCTCCAATTGAAATGGCAAAGCAAACATTAGGGCGGGATTTGTGTCATGTGTGTTGCCCATATTTGGACGGATGAAAGGAAAGGCTTGTGTTGTCTTAAAACTGTCAAGAGGCGTGTCATAGATTCTGCTGGCTCCGTTTTATAACCAAGTACACATTCTGTACCGGTTCTTGTTTTCAGGAAAAACTATTGTGTGATCGCGGTGTGATTGGTCCAAAGTGTAAACAAACACACAATATGTGGAATGGAAGGTGCAGAGGACTGTTGACCATATAAGTTGCAATGATAATATCATGTATTTATTGTCACTAATACAAATACACAACTCCAACATTGTGCATCTTCCTACCACATAGGTCCAATAACAGCATTAAATGACATTCTACAAAGAAATAATACATTAAATCCCATAGAAATAATGAATGATTCTCCCCTGAGTGACTAGAATCTTCGGGGCCAACATGATTTGCATCCACAGACAAAACATATTTACACATGAAGAAACACTTAGGATGACTGTAAAATTACACAAACTTAGATTGGTTCCTGGTTAGTTATAATGTAAGACAGACAAAGAAGTGATAATATTTTATTGCTCCATCCATCTTAATTACTAGGAAGCAAACATCTTCTTTCTGCCCTCCATGCCCGACATGGCATCCACATTCTTACGCCAGTCAGTCACCTCCTCCTTCTGTAGAGATGGCAGAATATCAGTATAATTACCAGGTCAGAGGTGGGGGCCATCTAGTCGCACTTGCAGGTACACATTACAATCAACACATCAGGAAAGGAGGTATCGCATAGCGTGTCGTGGTGCCGCTCGTTTCCTCACCTTCTCCTCCTCTTTCTTGACGGTCTTGAGGTTCGCCTTGAAGTCGACAGACTCTTTGACCTTGGCCCCTAGCAGAGCCCCCATCATGGCTTCAGCTGACACCCTCACCCTCTTTAGCTGAGGTCGCTTCTTACCCTTCAGCTCAATGATTTTCATGGACAGATTTTCAATCTAACATTGGTGCAGAAAAAAGGGTTTCCTCTAAAATATCTCACATTCCAACCAAAATTGTTCTAAAATAAAACATAATTTTTTTTTAAGTTGATGGTTGAACAGTCTTTTGTTTTCAATTTTCCTTGTAACTGTTAAGTCACATAATATTCCATTCTATGCGTAGATAGTTTGTATTAAAGATCATGTTGGGAAGTTAATGGTTTGCAATATTTAAAAATAAGAACTAAGAATCTGAAGGCCAGGTACCTCTGTGTTGCTTTTAGAAACTTTCATTGCAATGTCGTATCGCTCTTCATCTACAACATCCATTTTCTGGTGCAATTCTTTACAAGATTCTGTGAAAAGAAAAGAGACTTATATCTAAATAAACTGTAAGCATACCGATGATATACAGTTATATAAACCTGAGATGACTGATGTGGGGGGCTGTATTGAAGCCACTGCACAGCCATTTGGTTCCTCCTACTTCGTTGTAAAATAAATTAAGATGTGTACACTAAATGCCTATATTATAGTCTATATTAATTGGTGCCAAATGTATATTATCCACTTCTTAATACATGTGTTTACATTATATTATGTGAGCTAAGCATACAAACAGATAAAGCTTCCTTTAACAAAAACATAAAGTATACATTTTCAAAATAACCTGTCCCCACTAGAACAATAACAACAACAAAACTGTCATTGTGTCATTCTAATCATTTAAATTACATTCATTCCTATGGAGGACTGACCCCACTGTTGTGAGAGCCAGCCTGCAGCATTAGTCTTTCAGTGGCCAAAACATAGCATCAACTTGGATTAGGAGTTGAGCAAACATAGCATCAACTATACTGTAGGAGTTGAGCTACTTTTCTGTAGGAGTTGAGCTACTATTCTGTAGGAGTTGAGCTACTATTCTGTAGGAGTTGAGCTACCATACTGTAGGAGTTGAGCTACTATACAGTGGATATATAAAGTCTACACACCCCTGTTAAAATGTCAGGTTCTTGTGTTGTAAAAGAATGAGACAAAGATAAATCATGTCAGAACCTTTTCCACCTTTAATGTGACCTATAACGTGAACAATTCAATTGAAAAACAAACTGAAATCTTTGAAGGGTAAAAATAAAAACTCTTCAATTACTTGGTTGCATAAGTGTGCACACCCTTAAACTAATACTTTGTTGAAGCAACTTTTTGATTTTATTACAGCACTCAGTCTTTTTGGGTAGGAGTCTATTAGCCTGGCACATCTTGACGCGGCAATATTTGCCAACTCTTCTTTGCAAAAGCGCCCCAAATCTGTCAGATTACGAGGACATCTCCTGTGCACAGCCCTCTTCAGATCACCCCACAGATGTTCAATTGGATTCAGGTCTGGGCTCTGGTTGGGCCATTACAAAACGTTAATCTTCTTCTGGTGAAGCCATGCTTTTGTGGATTTGGATGTGTGATTTGGGTCATTGTTGTGACCCAAAGCACATTGTCGTGATCCTCTTCATCTTCAGCTTTCTAATGGACGACTGAAGGTTTTGTGCCAAAATTGCCTGGTATTTGGAACTGTTCATAATTCCCTCCCCCCTGACTAAGGCACTGGTTCCAGCTGAAGGAAAACAGCCCCAAAGCATGATGCTGCCACCACCATGCTTCACTGTGGGTATGGTGTTCTTTGGGTGATGTGCAGTGTTGTTTTTGCACCAAACATACCTTTTGGAATTATGGCCAAAAAGTTCAACCTTGGTTTCATCAGACCATAACACATTTTCCCACGTGCTTTTGGGGGACTTATTTTTGCAAACTTCAGCCTGGCTAAGATGTTTTTCTTTGTAAGAAAAGGCTTCCATCTTGCCACCCTACCCCATAACCCATTCATATGAAGAATACGGGAGATTATTTCTACATGCACACAGCCAGTACTTGCCAGAAATTCCTGCAGTTAATTTAATGTTGCTGTAGGCCTCTTGGAAGCCTCCCTGACCAGTTTTCTTCTCGTCTTTACATAAATTCTGGAAGGACGTCCAGTTCTTGGTAATGTCGCTGTTGTGCCATATTTTCTCCACTTGATGAAGACTGTCTTCACTGTGTTCCATGGTGTATCTAAGGCTTTGGAAATTATTTTGTACCCTTCTCCTGACTGATATCTTTCAACAATGAGATCCCTCTGATGCTTTGGAAGCTCTCTGCAGACCATGGCTTTTGCTCTGAGATGCAACTAAGAAAATGTGAGGAAAATCCTACTAGAGCAGCTGAACTTTATTTGTGATTAATCAGAGTCACTTTAAATGATGGCAGGTATGTAATGACTTCTATTTAACATAAGTTTGAATGTGATTGGTTAATTCTGAACACAGCCACATCCCCAGTTATAAGAGGGTGTGCACACTTATGCAACCAGTTTATTGTAAGGTTTTTATTTTTTACCTTTCCCCCTTGAAGATTTCAGTTAGTTTTTCAATTGAATTGTTCAAATTATAGGTCACATTAAAAGTGGAAACATTTCTGACATGATTTATCTTTGTCTCATTCTTTTACATCACAAAAACGTGGCATTTTCACAGGGGTGTGTAGACTTTTTACATGAACTACTATACTGTAGGAGTTGAGCTACTATACAGTAGGAGTTGAGCTACTATAATGTAGGAGTTGAGCTACTATACTGTAGGAGTTGAGCTACTTTACTGTATTCATGGTGTTGTACAAGTGTGCTATCTTATTTCCTCAACCAGGTTGACGTAGAGCATTTTTCTGTGCTCTAGCCGGATTTACATAAATGCATAAATTCACTGAAAACCTACAAATATCTTAAATGCTAAACAGCCAGCCTTTCACCAGTTATGTCACAGGATTAAAATAATCCTGCTGAAGGATCCGATTATTCCAATAAATTAATAATAATCATACTACACATCAAATTAATTGACCATTAGATAGTTATTTTTTATATTATAGTTTGTAATAATGAAATTGTTCATCTGTAGGAATATTATACTCCCGGGACAAAACAGGTCACATTAAGGTCCCCATGTGTGACCCTGATACCTGATCAAACTCAAAGTACATCAGTATTGCACCTGAATAAATATAAACATACTCACAACAATATATGTATATTAATAATATTTTTCTAATAGTACCTGCAAGTCCTGTACTGACAGACCTGATAACATGAGTGGTGGGAGTCGTTCATTCAGTGTGACTTCTTTGTCAATCGCTTTTTGCTCTTTCTCAGCCACCAGCATAGCCATCGCCTTTTTCACCAGTTTGGTCTGCGATAAAACACAGTAGGATTAAGAAGTAAGGGATAAGGATGTGTGAGTTATGACCAATATATCACGACTTCAAGCATTCTTATTCAGAATGCTTGACATGCCATTTTGTAAGTATAAACCGGTTACCAACGCAATCAGAAAAGTAGCTTTTACGTGATGGCTCTCCCATGGTATATGTAAGCAATAAGGCTCGTGAGTGTGGTATATGGTCAATATACCATGGCTACAAGCTGTTCTTAAGCATGACGCATTGTGGATTGCTTTGTACTTTGTACAGCACTTAGCGATGGCATATTGACAGTGTATGACAAACCCTGAGATGCCTTATTGGTTTTATAACTGTTTACAAACATAAGTAGAGCAGTAACCCTTAAATGTGATGTAAAAACCATGGTATACGGTCTTCTATACCGTGGTATAGGACACCATTATACCAGGCCCTCCTCAATGGGCTGTACCAAAGTACAGCTCTTAGAAGTGGTGTTTGTCCCCCTTGTGCCTTTTTATTTAAATATAGAATTGGTTTCAACCAATCACTATTAAGGATTCAAAACCACACGATTTAAAAATACATATAAAGCAGTCCTTATACTTAAATGTTCTACTTAGAAGTTAATAATATTAGCGTGACTTTATAATTTGTTGCATACAGATAATTACATGTCTGTAAGCAACAAATTATTTTTAAACAAGAATTTTGCAATTACAGTTACAACAGCACTGAAATAATCACATAAATCTACCTTCAAAAAGAGTCTGCGAGATGCAGAGATCTTCGATTTTGACTGAAATAAGGAGAAAGTAATTCTTGAGCACAATTTTAAAAACAGAATAAGCATTATTAATCATACATGCAAATACTTTAATGTTAAAATATTAACTGTGTCTTATGGACAGTACATATTAAATGGTCTTTTTACAGTTGCTGCCTCAAATTAAATTGTCTTTTTCACTTTTTCAGAACAGCTGTTAAAAAAGGGGCTTTAAAAAGTTTGATCAAAAGTTGAGAAGATTCCGTCCATGAAGGACTGGGGATTTCATTTTATGCTGCAGCGACTCAGTTTCGGCCAGTGCAGTGAAGCACAACTATTGCTATTGACATTACACTCATAATGATCAAGGGCAGAGTTTATTCCATGTGTCCTGGTCTAATTATGAAAACTCACTTACCGGCCTGAAGCAAGAACAGCCAATTGAAAAAACAAAACAGGGAAAGATTAGCATTTGAATGTTGATTTTTAATTTGTTGTCACCAATGCAATGTATTATAGATTTGTACTTACGCCTCAGACATGGTTATGTTTCTTTGTGTCTCCTGAATATTTCACAAAACATAAAAACACTGCAGTCAAATACCATGGCAAAAATGTAACCACGTTATAAACAACATCCTGATAGTAGCCATCTTCAGTGTAACATTTTACATTAAGCATTTACAAAACCTCAGACTTGATTTATTTAGATAAAATTCCAATTGATTGTAGATGATGAAATAAATGTTAGAGCTACATTAGGTTATTGTTAAAATATACGTACAACTACTGTAAATGAAATTAACTTGAAGTCATTAAGCAATGATTTAAAAAGTCAGTGCTTTAAAAGACTTGGTCAGTCCTTGAACATTTTGGATCTTCTGAAATGACAATTGAAATTGTTGGCAAACTAAAACAATTCTCATGTAAGTCACGTGTTTATATGTCCAAGATACAGTATTTCACAGTATTCAAACTCAACCAACTTTGTTGGGTTGACCACTAACTCTGACATGAAGTAGCTGTCAAAACCTAAAAACAATTTATATTAATCACCATCTTATCTTTGGTTCTATTAGGTGTTATGTTAATATTGTAAACATACCTTTCAGGTGAAGAAAAGCTCCTGGAACAATACTAGCTGTCTTTGTGAGTCTGGAGGGTTCAAGAAGTGGGTAGATATATAGATTCTGGACCTCGTGAGTGGCTCACTAAAATAGACCAACTGCCCTGTCCTCACCATTCTTGCTTTGAAATACTCCACATCCCAATCTCTGGTCAGTAGTTAAAATCATTTGTGACTTTCAACCCGCTCCTTTTTCTGGTTAAACACTGTGACCAAGGAAGGACGAAGTAGAGGTAGAGCTAAATACATTACATGTAAGTGTATTTAAGTATACAATAATATATACAAATTGAAGTTTCCCAAGGAAATTACTATTTTATTGTGAATGGCTGGTCCTAAAATAATCAGATTTAGCTCTGTCTATTATATTTGGTTTAGTATACAACCTTAATAGAGAATATAAAGAGAGCATGTGGAGAATATAGTCCAGTCTTTGACCAATCAAATCATGCTCTGAAAAGCCATTTGCTGTTGAGGCTTAGACATGACATCCCATTATCATTACACAGACGGGCGTCATCTATTTTAATCCAAAAGTTTGTTCCACTGGGAGCACTTGTTACCCTTGTTTGCAAATACATTGATACAGTAACACATTACTACAGATCTACATGGCAAGCGCAGACGGATGACGAGTTTCTACAACCACAAGCAAACACTGCCATCTGGTGGTTGAGGACTATAGTACATCAAAAAAAATTACTTGCACGTGAAATGTGAAAAAAGATGCCAGTGTCTTCAACATACAGTTGTTCTAAATAAGGAAATAATTTTGCTCCAAACAAATACTGGACATTTTTTATTTGTTCTCTGTGTCATCACTCTGTCATCTCTAACAGTTGTTATTGATTCGTTCAGTGGCCCTCTCCATTTATAGATTTTCATCGCCAGTCAGTAAAGCTGGCCTCTATAATCCTCACTAATCTGCAAACCATGTGAAACCATGTCATGAATCAAAGTTAAGACATGTACTTTTAGTTCTATAGTCCAAATGTTTAATTTCTGGAATTGATTTTCTCATTGAAGGAAACCCTCTGTCACTGTGCAACAGTGACAGTGAAAAAAATATATATTTCTGTCTCTCCATGCCTGACACAGTGTCTACATTTAGATGCTAGTCAGTGACCTGCTCTTTCTGAGGGTAACAGACATGTATTATTGTAGATCGAATATAAATAATACTGTATGTTTAAAATGTGGCTTAGCAGACGTTCTGATAACACTACCACGTAAGTAACACTATCTAAATCAAATTATTAGATTCATTTGGATCAAATTCCAGATCCTGTCAAAAACAGGCAGAGCCTCATGCTCACCTTCTTCTCAATGTTCATGACGGGAAGATGGACTTGAAGTAAATGTTCTTTCTTGAGCTTGGAGTCCAGGAGAACACTTTGCATGGCCTCGGTGTTGATCTTCTGTTTCTTCAGGATAGACTGCTTGAACTTGATCTGCAGCTTACTGATCTTCAGATGCAAATGTCTGGCACCCTTTTCGCTTCATAGTGGACTACATTGTGGAACTCATATATGTTCAGGGCCAATACAATTGGGATCCATATTACAGTTGAACTTTCACATTCTAGCCTTGCGAATCCTCACAATAAACCAGTGTGAACTGTGGCTGGCGTTGACTGGTACTCCCAGTCACTAGGGGGCAGTCTTTTGTATTGCTTTGGATCCTGAGTGCTGTAGTATAGGACCACTGGTTTAGAGGACTTTGGGTCCTGAGCCCTGGAGTGTAGGACCACTGGTTTAGCAGACTTTGGGTCCTGAGTCCTGGAGTGTAGGACCACTGGTTTCGAGGACATTGGGTCCTGAGTCCTGGAGTATAGGACCACTGGTTTCGATTAATTTGGGTCCTGAGTCCTGGAGTGTAGGACCACTGGTGTAGAGGACTATCACCCTCACTACGCATTTCGCAAAAAATTTATCAAACTCTCTTTCATACAATTTTCCTCAGCAACTATGACATTTCTACGCATTATTTTAGTGTCATGCCTCCTTCCCAATTTTGCCCACTTCAATGCCCACGTCAGCAATTCTCAGTACAAAATATCAGGATACAGTCAACAACAAAATGTATTCGAAACCTAAAAATACATTTAGCAATTCGATCAGAACAAACTTCAGTTGCTAATATGATCCACAGCAAGTGTAAACCTGCAGTCAAATACCATGAAATACTCATCTTCAACCCCAACCGTCTGACTGAGGAGATCTTCCATCTTTCTTTTGGTTCCACAAAACACTTTTAACAACAGAGCGGCTTGCTTCTACCAGGTGTTGTAGTACAGATACTGGAGACAGACCTTCTTGTGTAATTGCTCTCCTTCTCTCTCACACAAATAACGTACAAAAAAATATGGAATGCAACCAAGGTAAGAACAAATGTGCCTACAGGGCCATACGTGAACAGCAATGAGCAAATGTGACCAATGCACCGACCACCACTACAAAGGCAGGATGATAAAATATGCTGAGGGCTCACTTGAAGAGAAAGATGGCACAGCGGTTCTTACTCTGGGCAAACATTTCAATGACTTTGGGAATGAATTAATGCAGCTGCTGAATCAGCTGGCTTTCGATGGACAACATGGCCAATGCGTTGAGTCGCGGCTGTCCCATGGTCTTGCGACTGAAGGTTTTTAACCTCTTCAAGGTTCCTCTCTGCCTCGGATGTCGTCATAGGTGTTGTTATGATAATTTTCAGCAGAGTGACGGTCTCAGCCAAAGCCTCCTCTAGGTTGTTCTCATGGATGGATCTTAACAGAGACAGGGCCGTCTTGCCAGTGTGAAGCTCAGTGTGGCGGTAAAGAGTGGTCAGCTCAGACTTCAACTTTTCCTCGTTTCATACCTCTGCTCCACCTGGGAGATTACTCTGTCGCATGCCTCCTTCATCACCCGCCCTGTGTTGGTCACTCGTCGGCCTGGCACGTCTGTTCCATTGTTAACGGTGGCAGCCCAATCATCAGTTTGCTTCCGCATATTCTGGACATTCTCCTTGAAACGTGTGAGCGCACTGCTAATCCCAGATGCATCGATACTCCGTGTTTGCAGAGTGTTGCATAAAACATCAACTTCTGGCATAAGGAAGAAAGAAATTCCAGCAGCTGCAGAAAGGCCGTATGCCTCACTTATCATGGCCTCATCCCATCCTGGCTGTGTGCGTATGTCCTCCATACACAGGAGAACCGCAGTGCGATTTTCCCAAACTGCATTGACAGTTCTACTTTTAAAGTTCTATCGTACTGCGGGTGGCCTTGGAATGCGTCTCTGTGTTGCCTCAGCAAGTGCCTTTGACTTCCACAAACTCTAAAAACCTTTCTGTCACTGTATTGTCAGGGAACATGTATCGCAACACAACCACCATTTGTGGTTTACAGGAGACATCAGTTGTCTCATCTGCCTGTATGGCAACAAATGATGTCTCGTCCACTTGCTTGGCTATCTCCTCCCTGTACACTTCATACATACAGTCCAACAGTTCGTTTTGTACAGTGCTGGATGTCCCTTTCAAGATGGGCTGAGCGTCACAGTTTAACACATGTTATGATCCGACTGAGAACACACCTGTTTTCCTCCACCTGTTTGTTAAGCTGCTCAATGGAGCGCCCACTGTTAACTTGGGCTGTGACATTTACCCAAATAGCAGTCATGGAAAACAGAAGAGTGCCTCCTTGAAAACAGAAGAGTGCCTCTTTTTGTATGGTAAACGTTAGCCACTTTTTCTTCAAAAACCACTCCACGTTAAAAGTCACGTTACTTTTACCAGCCGTTTGAGCGATGACAATATCCCGTGGCTGATGGGCACCAAGTCACTTTACTTCAACTTTCTCCTCCAAATTAAGGGTTTCAAACCGGTGCTTGAGTATGAAATCCACTTTATTCATTTTCTCCAGTTATCTGGCGTTTTTGAAGCTAACAAGCCAGCTAAGAAAATCTACCCTCCTCACACTTCTTGCCGACTAATGTTAGCGCCAGACAGACAGACAGCCAATCAGGTCTGAAATACAAAATAACGCTGTAGTGGGGCTACCGGCTGTCAGCCCCACTTGGCATCAAATTTGTGTGAGCTACATTGATCACACTAACATTCTGAGCATGCGTATTAATATTTTCACGCGTACAATGTACATTGCATTGTGAGAGAGAAGCTAGCCCCAAATTCATGCTTAGCCTATGGCCTACTACTGTGAACTCAAATCGGCAGAACGCAGTCTGAAGCAGCAAGGCAGGGACAAATGAACATGAAATAAAATCCTAACACAAATAATATGCAATTTAGGAAGATGCTATATTCATAGATAATAAATTATAGGAAGTAATCTTCGAGAAATAAAAGTAACATAATTCTATTGCAGTTCTTTCTGTGCCCCTAACGATCTGCCCCTAATGATCAGTCGCCCCTGGGTAGATAGATCTAAATTGTACACAATGACAATCTGTATCCGTTTCCACATTATTTAATCCTGAGAATTTGTTGTGACGGCACTGAACCAACGAGAAAACAACATCAAACCTGTTACCTCACAAGACCAACAATAAAAGGTCTCAGACAAAGTCTATTTATTACGGGTATGTGAAGAATGGAATTACGTCATTTTAAGCCAGGGGTCAGACAGGCTGCTTTGGGTGAACAGTATTGATGGCCATTTGAGGCTTCATTTGCGTTATTTTAGCAGCAGGATATTATGCTGGCAGCACTCAGATTGTATTTTTCACCATAAATGCCATCATTGAAATATATAAGGCAATGTAGTTCCAGTCTGTGAAAAGGAACAGACAAGAATAACAATGGAACGGACATTAAACACAATGGGCTGGTTTCGCAAACACGGATTAAGCCTAGTCATGGACTAAAAAATCTACTTCAATAAAAAACTCCATTGAGCTTGTCGTTTTAGTCCTAGACTAGGCTTAATCCATGTCTGTGAAACCAGCCCAAAATGTACAGACTAGATTGTTAATTATATTACCTTATATAATTCAATGATGGCTTTTATTTTGATTAAGAAAATCTGAGTTAGCACTGCTAGCATAATATCCTGCTGCTAGAAGAACAGTAATGAAGCCTTGAATGGCCATCACAAGTGAACAGTACAGCAACTATAGGTAGCAGCGTCCCCGGAGAGATCAGAGATCCCAAGATGCACATATTCTCTTCTTTAACCTTCTAACTAACATCTTTAACTAACTCTGTTATGGTTTGGGAGGAGAGTCCTAGCACTGAGCAGTGAATAGTGACATTCCGAGTATCAAGACGAACGAAAACAAGGAATTTCATTAGAAGAAATATTCCACAGAGTTACCTTTTCAATGTTTTCTCTAGACAATACAACCGAATAAAACAAAATAATTAAAATTACTTTTTCAACAAAATCAATATTGAGTGATAAGTTATTGATTATTATTATAACATGTTTGCAGAAAATGACAGTTATGTCCATGTTTGTGTCGAATGATTATTGCGAACTTTCAACATTTCTGATTCATGTACTATTTTTAGAGAAGGATCTCACCTGTGTAAAACTTTACATCTGACGGTGAAGGCTGATCCACAGAACAAAAGGCAAACCAAGCACTTAAAGACAAGACACCACAATGCTGAACTATCAACAACTATTTATTAAGTACAGGTGGCATACACTCATATTAAATAATAAAATATTTAAAATCAAATTATCACATGTAGGCGTCTGTACACCAATTATGTGACACTGGCTTCTTAAAATAGCAACATAAAGATGTTTAGATACCGTAAAGTTCATTATATAATTATTCTGGCTAACTGAAATAGCTACTGTACATTCAGATGACATTGACAGATATCTATCCAGAAATACTTTAAAACTACAGTACTACCAACACCTTGTAAGTATGTAGTTCTATCCAACAGGTTATTTAAACGGAACAACATTCCCTACAATATTCACCACCACAGCAAACTATCTGACATCCCTCTTAGGGGACACGTGTTAAGATGAACACAGTTGACTTTGGTGTTCCTGTCTCTGTATAGTGCAGTGTGATCATGGCGTGTCTCTCTCCGAACTCAAACCTACAATAACATGACCAGTAAGCCTGTGATGGGGAGCCGAGGGACAGCGTTTGTATTTAAGCACTCTTCGACTGCCTAATAAGTGCACAAGTCATTTTCCAGTGTCCTAAAGGCTAATGGGCGAATCTCAGATGTTACTAATCATTGTTGATGCCTTTTTATTTCCGACCGTCGAACAGCTTCTTTCTTCCCTCCATGCCGGACATGGCATCCACATTCTTACGCCAGTCAGTCACCTCCTCCTTCTGCGGAGACCAGAACTCGTGCCATTAGTTTGACCAAGACATGTAATGACGGATGCTGAATTTCCTTTCGTGTATTAATACTGTAAATGAACCCCATTCCCTGTGATGTACACCCATGACACTAAGCATCATCATGGCCTAAACAAAAATATTTAAAAATAAAATAAGCAAACCTCCTCTTCCTTCTTGACCTTCTTGAGGCCAGATGTGAAGTCGGCCTTCACTTTGCTAATGTCGACCGCAGCTCCCAACATGGAGTCTGTCGCGGACTTCTTCACCCTCTTCAGGGTGGGTTTCTTTGTACCTTTCATCTCCCTGATTTTCTGACCCAGTGTCTTGATCTGGGGTCAATAAATCAATACGGTCAATGGCACTGTGGTCATAGACAATTTATGTACGAAGCCTACTGCTGTCTAATTATTGTAGACAATTGAATGTTTAAATGGTTGCGTACCTCCAAATCATTTTTCTCCACTTTGATTTGCAAGTCATAACGTGCCTCATCTACGATATCTATCTTTTTGTGCAGGTCTTTGCAAAGGTTCTGCAACAAATATGATGTAATGTACAAAACAATCAGACTTTCTTTTGTTTTTGCATGGTTCAACACTGATGACATAACAGAAAAACAGATTCATTTTATATAGAGCTTTAATATAGAGTATAGAGACTTCTAGAATTTAAAAAAAATCTGATTTTGAAGTAAAATATACTAATGGAGGATTCTTTGCCTCTTGTCCAGCTCATAGTAATATTATACAGTACATGGTACAAACCCAATCCCAAAAAAGTTGGGACACTACAAATTGTGAGTAAAAAAGGAATAGAATATTTTACAAATCTCAGAAACTTATATTTAATTCACAATAGAATATAGATAACATATCGAATGTTGAAAGTGAGACATTTTGTAAAGTCATGCCAAATATTGGTTCATTTTGGATTTCATGAGAGCTACACATTCCAAAAAAGTTGGGACAGGTAGCAATAAGAGGCCGGAAAGGTTAAATGTACAGATAAGGAACCGCTGGAGGACCAATTGGCAAAATGATTGGGTATAAAAAGAGCCTCTCAGAGTGGCAGTGTCTCTCAGAAGTCAAGATGGGCAGAGGATCACCAATTCCCCCAATGCTGCGGCGGAAAATAGTGGAGCAAAATCAGAGTTTCTCAGAAAAAAATTGCAAAGAGTTTGAAGTTATCATCATCTACAGTGCATAATATCATCCAAAGATTCAGAGAATCTGGAACAATCTCTGTGCGTAAGGGTCAAGGCCGGAAAACCATACTGGATGCCCGTGACCTTCAGGCCCTCAGACGGCACTGCATCACATACGGGATTGATACTGTGATGGAAATCACAACATGGGCTCAGGAATACTTCCAGAAAACATTGTCGGTGAACACAATCCACCGTGCCATTCGTCGTTGCCGGCTAAATCTCTATAGGTCAAAAAAGAAGCCGTTTCTAAACAGGATCCAGAAGCGCAGGCGTTTTCTCTGGGCCAAGGATCATTTAAAATGGACTGTGGCAAAGTGGGAAAGTGTTTTGTGGTCAGACTAATCAACATTTTATGGTAATTTTGGAAAACTGGGACGCCATGTCATCCGGACTAAAGAGGACAAGGACAACCCAAGTTGTTATCAGAGCTCAGTTCAGAAGCCTGCATCTCTGATGGTATGGGGTTGCATGAGTGCGTGTGGCATGGGCAGCCTACACATCTGGAAAGGCACCATCAATGCTGACAGTTATATCCAAGTTCTAGAACAGCATATGCTCCCATCCAGATGTCTTCTCTTTCAGGGAAGACCTTGCATTTTCCAACATGACAATGCCAGACCACATACTGCATCAATTTCAATGTCATAGCTGCATAGAAGAAGGATCCGGGTGCTGAAATGGCCAGCCTGCAGTCCAGATCTTTCACCCATAGAAAACATTTGGCACATCATAAAGAGGAAGGTGCAACAAAGAAGATCTAAGACAGTTGAACAACTAGAAGCCTGTATTAGACAAGAATGGGACAACATTCCTATTCGTAAACTTGAGCACCTTGTCTCCCCAGTCCCCAGACGTTTGCAGTCTGTTATAAAAAGAAGAGGGGACACAGTGGTAAACATGGCCTTGTCCCAACTTTTTTGAGATGTGTTGATGCCATGAAATTTAAAATCAACTTATTTTTCCCTTAAAGTGATACATTTTATCAGTTTAAACATTTGATATGTCATCTATGTTGTATTCTGAATAAAATATTGAAATTTGAAACTTCCACATTATTGCATTCTGTTTTTATTCACAATTGTACAGTGTCCCAACTTTTTTGGAATCGGGTTTGTACATGTGGTAGATAAATAAAATATTTTACATTAATTCTGATTGGCCTTTAGCCATGGTATATGAAACCGTATACCACAGGTATAACATCACATCTATTTTTACTGCTCTAATTGCTTTAGTGATCAGATTATAATTGCAATTAGACATCTCTGGGGTTTGTGGTGTATTGCCAGTATACCACGACTAAGCACTGTTTCCAGCCTGTGTTGTGCCTATGAATATCTCTTAGCCATGGTATATTGGCCATATACCACCCCCCATTATTGCCTTTTTGCTTAAGTATAGTATAGGTGTACTAAGGCATACCTGTAGCTCTTGCGCAGACAAGCCAGTAATTTGGAGGGGTGGGACTCTTTCATTCAAGATGCTGTCTCTTTCACGTTTCTTTTCAGCCAATTCTTCCACTAGCATAATCCCTGCCTTTTTCAGTAGTTTGGTCTGAGGAATGACAACAACCACAGGTAAATAATTGGGCACATACTGCATGGCATAGGTTCAACACAGGAAAGTATCTGTCATTGTTTGGTAACTCACACTGTTGTACTACAGGAAATTCTCTATAATAGTTATCATGAGATGACAGAGTATGAGTGATTGTTCCAGGTTTGGGGTTGATTCCATTTCCAATTTTATCAATGCTTCAATAACTTGGTTTACATTCTGACTGACAGGAAAATACTAATTTAAATGGAATAGTCCCTATCTGACTTGAAGGAGTAACAAAAGGTTCATACTGTAGGGCACATCCTTGTCTTAAGATCTAATATTATTAACACTCAGGTTTAATTTTGGGATGGGGCTACCCTTGCAGAAGAAGTATAGGATTTCACATTCATTTTAACATGTGCAATTACATGAGAATGTACTTTTGGAACATTTCACGCGTGATCACATTTTCACGTGTTGTTTATTAAACAGATTTTGTTTCCACTAACTGTAAATCACTCCAGATAACATGCAAATAATTACAGTGTAAATGTGACCACATAAAAACAATTCATGTGTATTTCCAGAAGGGTTGATAACTGAGGCATCCTTATTCTGCCATAGGACTAATAGCATCACCAACACAGCGAGACTGAGAAACCTACCTTTAGAAGTAACCGGCGCGTTGCCGAGTACTTTGACTTTTTCTGAAAGAGACAAAAAAATAATTATTACAGTCATTTTGTCCTTTTGCAAAATCAGAAGTGTATTTTGCAAATGTGTTCATTGAGAGGAAGACATAAACAGACATATGGACTCACCGGTCTTCATAAGCATCGACAACATGCAACAAGAGGACAAAACAACACCATTTAGACGACAACATCATGTGGATTGTGACAATATTTAGGAGTAGTTGAGGTTAAAGCCACCACTCACCCTTCTGACATGGCTTCTGTTGGTAGGTTGTACTGAGAAAACAGACACAGTGTTTTATGGGAGATTGACGCTGGCACGGTGACCTCCACACTTCGTAATCTGGTCAGAGGTATACCTGCTTGTGCCAAAGGCCTTGGTGTGGGGCAACATTTTAATGTGCTCACAACATAGGAAAATACTTTCCTCTGTTCTCAAGGGTTTGTGTGTGAGGTCGTCTGACCACATTCATGTAGGACATTGCTCCCGTGCTTTGCTGTGGCCCAGATTGAAGCCAGATAGCAGCTGTAGCCTTTGTGATGCCAGTTTAAAGGGCCACCAATCGAATAATGTTTTGGTAGGACAGTCAGGGGGATCTGTATGTCCATCTCTCTCTCTTTCTGTCTCTCACTCTTTCTTTCACACATTCACACTCTTTCTTTCACATAAGTATCTTCCTTTTGTCAGTACGTGTGACAGTCTTTAGAGCTTGTATACCTTACATTACACGACAGGTACCTTCTCTTGAGAATGACACAAGTCAAGGTCGGTCCCATAGTATAAATGTACTGTTTAATGAAACAGAATATGCTGTCTACAAAGTTGGCTTAATGTTTTTATGTTCCCAGCTCCAGCTTAGCCGTCCTTAAGCCAAGGTCAACTAGTTCAGAGGGTGACGGAGGAAGGGTCCTTAAGGTCCTCAAGCTAAGGATGACAGAGGAAGGGTCCTCAAGCTAAGGTCAACTAGTTCAGAGGATGACAGAAGAAGGGTCCTTAAGCCAAGGTCAACTAGTTCAGAGGATGACAGAGGAAGGGTCCTTAAGCCAAGGTCAACTAGTTCAGAGGATGACAGAGGAAGGGCCCTCAAGCTAAGGTCAACAAGTTCAGAGGATGACAGAGGAAGGGTCCTTAAGCCAAGGTCAACTAGTTCAGAGGATGACAGAGGAAGGGCCCTCAAGCTAAGGTCAACTAGTTCAGAGGATGACAGAGGAAGGGTCCTTAAGCCAAGGTCAACTAGTTCAGAGGATGACAGAGGAAGGGTCCTTAAGCCAAGGTCAACTAGTTAAGGAAATGACAGAAGAACAATGGTGTGTGGTAGAGATTTTGCAGCTTGGTAACACTCCATGTCCACCATTGACTCTCTTTGGCCGCAGAATTCTTGGCCGCTTAGAAGGGGTCAAGGGGTCGTAATCCTTTAGCAGATGAGGGGTATAAACTTTAAGCTAAATGCATCTCTGAGATCAGGGAAGTGTTCTGCGCGTGTCACCTAGAGAGGGTCCAAACACAAGCAGTGGCCGGTTTATTAGGTACACCAATCTAGCACCCCAGTGTTTTTCAACCCGGCTCCTGCAGGCCCCCCGCCCTGCATGCTTTAGAGCTCTCCCTGCCCTGATTCATTATCAAGTCCGTGATGAGCTACATCAGGTATGGGAGAGACCTAAAACATGCAGGGCAGGGGGCCTCCAGGAGCAGGGTTGAAAAATACTGTAGTACCGGGTCAGACCCATGCCTCCAGAATTCTTCAGGGCTTGGATTCTACAAGATGACGATTGTGTTCCACAGGGATGTTGGTGAGTAAAGCTACAACAGGCAGGACAGCGGTATATTCTGAGCTCTCTGAGCAACTCTTTGGCAGGTCAGACAACAGCATAGTTAGTTAATGACCCTTGGCCAGGTGGGCTGACCGCCTGTTTGTTAAAGCTGGGGTTAGCTAACAAGCACTGTAAAACACTGTAAATATCACTTATGACGCATTCAAATAAATAACTTACAGTCTTTGTCATGACTTAATTAAAATATCATAACTCGATTGCTGTGTCGAACTTACCTTCGAGGTGATGAAAAACAGAGTGAGAGAACCGATAGAGGAGGCAGGACAGGAAAGTTATTTTATGATGTTTGAAGATAGATTTATGGATTGAAAGCCCAATGTGAATGGCTCACTAAGAGACACCCCCGGCAACTCCTCTTCTCCACCTGACATCAGAACGCATCCCGACTGTGCCTGTCCTCACCCTGGGACACATCCATGTCACGCGGATCACCAGGTGAAGACCTGCACACAGACCACATTTACCCACAGTCACGCTTGTTTCACACACACACAAACGTTGACACACACAGAGCACATGCACACAAATGTTATGTTTCAGGATCCTTCTGGCAGCCCCAAACCATGTTCCCATGCAAAATCCTATTTTCCCTAACCCAGGTGTCATAACCCAAAACTTAACCATGACTCCTAAACATGACACTCAACTTAACCATGACTCGTAACCATAATTCTCAATTTAACCATGACTCCTAACCATAGCCCTAAACTTAACCATGATTCCTAACCATAGACCTAAACTTAACCATGATTCCTAACCACAACCCTAATCTTAACCATGACTCCTAAACATGACACTCAACTTAACCATGACTCGTAACCATAATTCTCAATTTAACCATGACTCCTAACCATAGCCCTAAACTTAACCATGATTCCTAACCATAGACCTAAACTTAACCATGATTCCTAACCACAACCCTAATCTTAACCATGACTCCTAAACATAGCACTCAACTTAACCATGACTCCTAACCATAATCCTCAATTTAACCATGACTCCTAACCATAGCCCTAAATTTGACCATGATTCCTAACCACAACCCTAAACTTAACCATGACGCCTAACCATAACCCTAAACTTAACCTTGACTCCTAACCATAACCCTAAACTTAACCTTGACTCCTAACCATAACCCTAAACATAACCATGATTCCTAACCATAACCCTAAACTTAACCTTGACTCCTAACCATAACCCTAAACATAATCATGATTCCTAACCATAACCCTAAACTTAACCATGATTCCAAACTATAACCCTAAACTTAACAATGACTCCTAACCTGACCATAATCCTAAACTTGTTTCAAAGTGTTTTCATTCAATACACACAAGGGGAGGCGTAGTACAATATTAGAACAGAAATGCAGGGATGTGTATTGAACATTTCAGAAAAAAGAACTGAATCAAGATTGAATTTGTTTTAAGACCAAAAAAAAGACAAGAAAATACATAGCAGCAACAAGCACACCTGTTCAGTAACGCTCCCGAAATCCCCCAATCCCAGCCTAGACATCTCCAATCCCAGCCTAGACATCTCCAATCCCAGCCTAGACATCCCCAATCCCAGCCTAGACATCTCCAATCCCAGCCTAGACATCTCCAATCCCAGCCTAGACATCTCCAATCCCAGCCTAGACATCTCCAATCCCAGCCTAGACATCTCCAATCCCAGCCTAGACATCTCCAATCCCAGCCTAGACATCTCCAATCCCAGCCTAGACATCTCCAATCCCAGCCTAGACATCTCCAATCCCAGCCTAGACTCGATTTGTCAGACCAGATGCTGGAAGTAGCTGTCTGGCTCAAAAGACTAATCCCCCATTCCCAGGCCTGGCAATCTTCTCATGCTGCTACAGTTTAACAACTTTACTATGGCACACGTGGCATTCTGTTCCATTTTTAAGTTACATAAGTTTAGCTAATATCTTCCACAGGTCAGATTGGTCAATCCTAAAAATCGAGGTACATCACATATCCATACCAAAATTTATATTTCAAAATATTTAGTTCTTCTGGGCCCCACCTATCGGTTGCCAGCGAAGCCCAGCCCCTGTGTTTGTCTATACTGAATTGTAACATGCAACTGATTTGACACGAGGCCTCGTGCTGAAGCATTGGTATCGTGTTGGCATGGATATGGAATACACTCACGTCCACCAAGACCTATAGCCTGGTTCCAGGTCTGTTTGTAACTGCTGTCTTGCCAGCTTGAATGTCCATGCCAGTCGATGGAACAGCACAAACAGATCTGGGACCAGGACAGTCAGTCTGTCAAAGTGCCATGTCGTGTAAACTGATCTGACATCAGCCTGGTCCCAAATATCTTTCCCTATGTTTCACTGTGGGCCCTGGTCAGAAGTAGTGCCCTATTCCCTATGTTTCACTGTGGGCCCTGGTCAGAAGTAGTGCCCTATTCCCTACATTTCACTGTGGGCCCTGGTCAGAAGTAGTGCCCTATTCCCTACGTTTCACTGTGGGCCCTGGTCAGAAGTAGTGCCCTATGAATGGAATGAGGGTGCCAGCTGACTCATACAGCTGTTACTGAACTGTACAGAAACACCTATAAATATAGCCCAGGCATTAACACACTATCCCTGGTCAGAGATCTGCCTTTACAACTTAAGCCCCGATAATGAAATGACAAATGATCCCAAGGTTTTCAGGATTATAAAGGGTTCAGGATCATAACATTTTCAGGTTCAAAACGTGTTCAGGATCATAACATGTTCAGGTTCAAAAGGTGTTCAGGATCAAAAGGTGTACAGGATCATAATGTGTTCAGGAACAAAAGGTGTTCAGGAACAAAAGGTGTTCAGGATCAAAAGGGTTTCAGGATCATGTGTTCAGGATCATGAAGTGTTCAGGATCAAAAGGTGTTCAGGACCATTATCCAGTGCATTGTGTTGGTGACAGTTGGAGCATGTACTGTACATGACGCAGAGAATGAACACAGATCTTTCAGGGATCAGTCTATAGGATATCCCAGAACATTCCCACATACAGTACCTTTCAGCAGTAGTGTAGATTGGAGTAGTTGAATATAAGGTCATCATGTTGCCATCTATAGGGTATCCACTGGACCGTGCAGTCTGGAAAGGCTGGACGCTGTCCACTGTAAACATACAAAAAGGACCATTACTGTAGGGCTTACTTACCTACACAATGTAAAATACTAGATGAGGCAGAGTCAAAGCCCTCCACCTATCCATATGACAGAAAAGTAAAGTCTGGAAAGGAAACAGATCACAAAGGTCAGATAAGAAAAACATCATGTATCATTTCCTGCTGTACGATGTTAATGAGGGCAAACTCAACAGAAGAAGGCTGGGCCATGTCTGCTTGTGATCAGCTTGCTGCCATTTTTCATTCTCTCAGCTGAAGGCATGACAGTTTATCACAAATGTCCAGTGTCAGTTGTTACCTGACGTCATTGAAAATGCATGATTGAGGGAGCTTTTTAAGGTTTCTTCAGGAGAATGGATATTAACTGCGTTATTTGGTTTATCTCTGGACTTGCTCTGTCATCAAATCTCAGGGTTCTCGATTGGCCACCCCTGAACTGCACACAAAAGGTATGTTGTTGATAGATCTATGTATTTTTCACTGTTAGGCTAATAGTTGTTCATGTAGATTTGTATCGGTGAAAGAATTAATCAGGGTTAGAGACTTCTTCAATGTTTATTCAGCAGTCATAGTACCAGAATAGAGGAGGCACCAGTTACTATCACAGCTCTCGCGAGTGTTGGTTACTCTCTCTTTGCTGATTCCCAACATCTAAAAATGGACCTTGGAGTAGCTGGTGTTATAAAACAACATTCCAGGATGGTCTTGTCTAGTACCTTATTCGTGTCCATGGAAATGGAGGACTAGATCTATATGGTATGCCTAAACAAGGAATGCCAAGCCTGTAGGGATAGTGACAGTTATATCATAGAAATCAAGAAATTGTGACATTTTGACATTGATTTTGAAAATATGACTGATCATGCAAATAAGTTTTTTTATTTAAGGATAGTGATCATATGAAGCCATTTATTATCAGAGTTGTTTGGCTCCTTTTTAAATCATAATGATAACAGAAATCACCCAAATGGCCCTGATCAAAAGTTTACATACCCTTGAATGTTTGGCTTTGTTAGACACACAAGGTGACACACACAGGTGAAAATGGCAATTAATGGAACTTTATAAAGATGGAAAAGGATATGAAAAGATATCCAAAGCCTTGCAAATGCCAGTCAGTACTGTTCAATCACTTAAGAAGTGGAAAATTCAGGGATTTCTTGATACCAAGCCAAGGTCAGGTAGACCAAAAAGATTACAGCCAAAACTGCCAGAAGAATTGTTTGGGATACAAAGAAAAACCTACAGGTAACCTCAGGAGAAATATAGGCTGCTCTGGAAAAAGACTAAGTGGTTGTTTCAAGGAGCAAAACACAATGATACTTGAACAAAAATGAGCTGCATGGTCGAGTTGCCAGAAAGAAGCCTTTACTGCACCAATGCCACAAAAAAATACTGGTTACAATATGCCCGACAACAACTTGACACGCCTCACAGCTTCTGGGACACTGTAATCAGGAGTGACGAGACCAAAATAGACCTTTATGTTTGGAGAGGGGTCAATAAGGTGAACAGAATACCATCCCCACTGTGAAGCATGCTGGTGGCTCACTGATGTTTTGGGGGGGGTGTGAACTCTAAAGGCACAGGGAATCTTGTGAAAATCTATGGCAAAGATGAATGCAGCATGTTATCAGAAAATACTGGCAGACAATTCACATTCTTCTGCACGAAAGATGCGCATGGGACACTCTTGGACTTTCCAGCAAAACAGTAACCCTAAACACAAGGTCAAGTTGACCCTCCAGTGGTTACAGCAGAAAAAGGTGAAGGTTCTGGAGTGGACATCACAGTCTCCTGACCTTAATATCACTGAGCCATTTTGAGGAGATCTGAAACGTGCAGTTCTTGAAAGATAACCAAAGATTTTGCATGACCTGGAAACCACTATTACAAAAGACCACTACTACGCTGTCATTGATGCTAAAGGGGGAAATACACAGTATTAAGAACTAAGGGTATGCAGACTTTTGAACAGGGCTCAGTTAATATTTTTCTGTTATGTTTCTGTTATGTTATGTTTTATGATTATGCCATTCTGTTGTGACCTACAATGTGAATCCCATAAGAAATAAAAGACATGTGATTTGCCTGCTCACTCATGTTTTGTTTTCAAATGGTACATATATTATCAATTATCCAAGTGTATGCCAACAAACCTTACTAACAGTGGAGTACGAAGTCTCTCGCTACATCAATACAATTTGGTTTCCCCTATCTTAGACTCCTTTATTTGTATTTATTGTTTAGCCATGTGAATAATACACTTGAAATAACTTTGCTCTTTTCCAGAATCTTCAGTGCAGCGTCCAAATCAGTAAGTGTCACAACATGGGATATTTGAAAGATGCAGTATCTGCCAGTGGTAATTAGGGTGTCTGGGGGAAAAAAATTTGTGGAAAAATAAGTATTAAATGTCACGGTGACCCTGAGCAAAGGTCATTCGAGGTCAAAACCTGTTTCATCTACCAGATAACTGTTCAGATGAGGGCTGGATCTCCCCCAGGATCAAGGCCCCCGTTGGTCCCAACTGGACCCCAGGCTCAGAGCAGCACGTGGTGGGTGTGAGAGGGGACCTAAATGGTGATCTACTGCCTGTCATCACTGTGAGCTGGAGCCAAGGCGAAAACAGTTATGTACACAGCAGGCTGTCGACGCCCTCTCCTGCCACTGAGCCCCTTGAGCAAGGCATTTAAACTCTCCAGTGTGCTGCTACACTGTCTGACTGTGCGACTGTGAAATGTGTCTGTCCACAGTGGCTATATCCGCCATCCGCGGGACTGAGGTTCACTTCCTCGAGGAGACCAGCAATCACAACATATGTGTCCGATACATCTTCCACAGCATAATCAAACAAAATTCCTTCATCATGAATAACTGGAGCCTTGTAAGTCCAAATTACCTCAAAATGTGCAAATTACATGTATTTTTCCGATTTCCAATGACAAATTGTATTCTTATTTTTTTAGTGGACCTTCTCATCAGACAGAGCTGTGGTGGAACCTGGACACACATATTTAGTGTCTGTCTATAACTTACCCAAACCAGATGTGGGAAGTTACAGGATCGCAAAAAGCATTAAAATCCCAGGTGAAGTGTAAATGAATGTGCTTGGCAACAAAAAGTGATCAAGATCGTCTTCTCAAAAGGCACTGAATTTAAATGTCAACCTGTACTTTATGTCCATGATCAGGATGTTATGACAGAAGAATACAAGACGCCAAAGTGTGTTTGGAAAATGGTATGGATCAAAGGGCAGGTCAAACACCACGACCAGTCTTTGTCTGAATATTATGGGTGTCTGCTAGCTACACCGGACCGCAGAGTGCCTTGTCTCATTCCAGGTAGCCTCTGGGACCCCCAGCTGACCTGGAACATATCTGTGGAAGGAGGCAGTATGATGATCCTTACAGTGGGTTTTAACACATCAGAGTTCTCTGAGGAGTACAGCATATCCATCCAGAATCCCATTCACTCACAGTCTGTCAGGAGGGTGGGTTTTTGTCATGTCAACTATTACGAACACAATGAATGTTTCACCAAACAGTGTTACTGTATGATGAATATTTACAACCATGATAAGTTTTTTCCCGTTGGTGCTAAGCGTAGCTGAGATACATCGGTTCAATTCATGTTTCAGGAAAATAGAACATTATTGAATGTAACATTTCAACTGGATGTGTGGCAGCTGCCTCCATGTAAAATACTTGTTGTGGTAAGTTAATGTGAATCTTCCTACATGTTTCTAGCCTTCCAATGCATTTTATTTTGCTTTATTAACTGAACTGAACATCAACTATACTTTTTTCTTGACAGATTCAGCCATTTTTCATAAGATGCAACAAAAACTGTTCGAATCACCAGAAAATATTAAATTACTGCTTGTGTGAGTAAAATATTATACACATTATCTATTCTATGTTAAGCTTGTTCTCGGTTAATAATAAATCAATGAATGTTTTGTTTTCCAGACTATCGCAGGCCACCAGCCTACAGTCGAATTTTCATGGTAAAAGTATCAGTGGGAGTGATTGCGTTATCTGGTTTGCTTGCTTATCTGCTGAAAAGAACATTCCCTACTGGTTTGTATATTAACCGAACTATTCACTAGCCTCAATTCACTATCTTCTGGACATAAAATTATCCTTGAATATGCTTTTTCCTGTGTGGACATCCCACATATTTGAATGGAACTTCATTACTTAATTCCATTCCTTTTACAGTTGTGCTCATAAGATTGCATACCCTGGCACAAATTGTGAAATTTTGGCATTGATTTAGAAAATATGACTAAAAATTTAAGGATAGTGATCATATAAAGCCATTTATTATCACATAGTTGTTTGGTTCCTTTTTAAATCATAATGATATCAGACATCACCCAAATGGCCCTGATCAAAAGTTTACATACCCTTGAAAAGTTTACATACCCTTGTTACAGACACACAAGGTGACACACACAGGTGAAAATGGCAATTAAAGTAGAATTTCCCACACCTGTGACAATTGCAATTGCAATTAGTGTCTGTGTATAAATAGTCAATGAGTTTGTTAGCTCTCATGTGGATGCACTGAGCAGGCTAGATACTGAGCCATGGGGAGCAGGAAGGAACTGTCAAAAGACCTGCGTAACAAGGTAATGGAACTTTATAAATATGGAAAAGGATATAAAAAGATATCCAAAGCCTAGCAAATGCAATTCATCACTTAAGAAGTGGAAAATTCATAGACCAAAAAAGATTTCAGCTATAACTGCCAGAATAATTGTTCAGAATACAAAGTAAAAACCCACAAATAACCTCAGGAGAAATATAGGCTGCTCTGGAAAAATGAGCTGCATGGTCAAGTTGCCAGAAAACTTGTGCCATTCTGTCATGACCTACAGTTGAATGTGAGTCCCATAAGAAATAAAATACATGCGTTTTGTCTGCTCCCTTGTGTTTTCTTTGCAAATGGTACATATATTGCCAATTCTCCAAGGGTATGCAAACTTTTGAGCACAACTGTTTCTCCCTTTCAGACTCTGAAAACCACCTCTCACCCACACACAATGAGGAGCTGGAGCGCAACCAAGTTGAAAAGAGAAGAAAGGTCCTTGTCATCTACTCTCGGGACCATCCTCTGTACACACACGTCGTCCTGAAGCTCTGTGCCTTCCTCATGGCCAAGTGTGGCACTGAGGTGAGCATCGCCACCAGCCAAATGGGCCTTTAGAATACTCAGCGGTGGTTTTACCCATGGGGCAACGCTCCATGTACTTCAAGTGTATATTTCAAAATGCACTAGTCTGTCTGATAATCATCTGACTCTTTGAGGTGGTCCTGGACCTGCTCGACACCACCACGCTGGGCATAGTGGGCACTGTTCAGTGGCTGGACTGGCAGAGGGAACAGATCGAAAAGTCGTCAGATAAAATCTTGATTCTGTGCTCGCGGGGGGTGAGGGCAAAGTGGATGGCCATGTGCGATGCCGCAGAGGCCCCGGTGGCTCTGAGGGAGGACATGCGCTCTGTCACAGGGGACATGCTCACCCCAGCCCTCAGCCTTCTGGTCCCGGCCTTCGTGAGGTCCGGGACGTTCCGGAACTACGTGGTGGCTTATTTCGAGGACGTGTGCTCCGAGGAGGATGTTCCGTCTCCGTTTAACATCACTGTGAGGTACAGTATTGTCGAAGGGAGGAAGGGAGGCCCGTCCGTCTGACATCGCTCATTCCTGTTCCTGATCCCCCTTCGCAGGTACAAGCTGATGAAGCACTTCGAGGAGCTCTTCTTCAGGCTCCTGGATAAGGAGAAGTATGAGCCCGGCAGGGAGAACCACATTGAAGGTGTCGCAGAGGACCAGTATTTTCACTGTCCCTCAGGCAGGGCCTTGAGGGAGGCCATTGAAGCTTTCCGTGCCTACCAGATGGAGCACCCGGACTGGTTTGGCGATGAACTGGTGAAGGCTTCCGGGGAGGACGGAGGAGGGCATGAGCCCTACCTGGAGTGTTTTCCAGATTCCAATGCGGAACCTCTCACCCTCATTAATGATGTCACAATGATGTGTGAGAGGGAGCCAAGCGTGTGCTCTGCGACTCCATGCATGAAAGGGCAACCCAAAGAACCACATTTAGTGGACCAGTTCCACAGAAACTCTTTTGAGGAGCGCACGACTCTGTATGTTTCTCCGCAGAACACGTCAAAGGACTGTCTTCCTGTGATGTTGCAGTGTTCCTCCATAAACACTTGATGAACAAGTGGATGTGGATTTATTCCATACAATCTCAAAGTCCCATGCTGTTGACTACAATATGGTCCACTAGACTAAACTTGGCTTCAACCAATGACTCAGTGGGGTCACCAGGGACAAACCAAGGGGCTGCCTACGAGGGGTTGTTACTATCAAATAGTTTTAAGCATCTAATGTTACAGGCCCTGGAAAAAAACACGAGGACCCCATTTCATGGTGTCTTCCCGTGACCTTTCCGGAGTAAAGGGGCAGCATGTGCTACAGAGAAGGTTTAAACGCTTTGTAAGGGGAACTTCGAATGGGACAGGCCAAAGTTTCTCCCCTCATCTACAGCACCAAACCTGTTATGTAGACTACTCCTGTTTGCGCTCTACTGATAATATTGTTTTATTGTGATCAATCAGTAAACTAAGTAAGTAAGCATTTCATTGTACTGTGAACCTAGTAGTGAATGTAGAAACTAAACATGTTTCATTTGCTGTAAAGAAAACAAAAATTTGGTAGCAACGTTGTTGAAAACATCCAAATGTTTGAGGTCAAAACTCATCTTCGTTTCATCTTATATTTTACTAGCATGATTTATCGCAGAAATCTCTCACCCTGTTCTTGGACTAACAACATCCTGTAGATTTTTGCACCAGTCCCATTTGTAACATATTTGATTTAGCTTATCAAGCAACTAATTCTTAGACTCCGGTGTGCTAGATTAGGGATGGATACCTACAGAACAGGACAAGCCATCTCCAGCATCAGTGTAGGAAGGTCACCATTGTACAACATTGCATTGACTATAGATACATTGTATGTTATATACAATTTAGTTTTTTTCATGTCATCATTGCATGCACTCAGTCAGACTAGGTGGTCCATTAATAGACAGGGAACTATGGGAAAGGCTAGCTATGTCAACAAAAAGTGTAGCCAGGTCAAAGTTCGCTCCTCTGTAATTCCGTAGTTTCTCAGTTTCTTACTGCATTGCTCACATGCTAGTGAAAGGTAAGAATCAGCAGTTGTATTGACAATATTAACTTCATAATAAACTGATTTACATTATGGGAAAGTTATACTTACAATTTGACAGTGAAATGAAGGAACTAATTAATAAGTATGCTTAATATATACTTAAGTCATTTCTGGGGCAGTTATTGACACAGCTAATGAAATGCATATTGTGTCTTAGCCTTTCTGATAATGGCATGTTTTGAGTTCTGAAGGACTGTATTACTGTGTGATAAGCCTGTTTGTGTGAATTTGAGGGTCATGATAAATCTGACAGGTGGGTGATTTTTCCTCGTATCTTGTCGACTTGCACTGTCAGGTAGTTGGCTCGCATTAGTCTATTAATGAGACAATTAGCATAACAACATAAACAATAAAAGCATTTACATGATATCAGAAGGGTCTTTGATCTGTTCTTATTTAGTATGTTGCACAAAGTTGCAAACCACACTAGTGTTGTGTGTGTGTGTGTGTGTGTGGGGGGGGGTGGCGGCACTGATAACTGGAGCATGTTAAATCTCCTCAATAGCTTAATTGGATGTGTTCCTTGCAGTGAAGCGTCATCTACTCGCTGCTTTTTGTGCTGAGGGTCCAATGGTTTACCAATCTATTTTTTCCATCATGAAGTTAAGGTAACATCTTGTGATCAAGATATTCTATAACCTATACATGCACAATTACATTTTTAAGATTTGGGTTCTTTGTCTGCAATGTGATTCTTGTGCTCTCAGTGTTTGCCTTGGAGATTCTGAGTTGAGATTGCTGAGGAGGTTTTCTGCTCAAATCCTTGAACGTGGCATCTCAACATTATGCAGAAATGGTATTCTTCCGTCTTATTCATGTCAGATCATACCTCTTGTCATGCACTGCCTCTCAACCTGGGGAATGAGTTATTGTACATGGAAACTCTTCTTTGGCCAGGTTCCAAACAACAAAGGACATATATTTATTAATTGTCACATTTCAATGTTTTACGTATTAAGCTATGCTAAACCTAGACTTTAGATGCTCTCTCCTGTATTTGATGACTAATACATACAATTTGAATTTGTATGTATTAGTCTTGTGCTTTCAGTGTTCTTATTTTTATTAGACAATTCTTATTTTTATTAGACAATCTCTTCAGGGTCCACCCATCAATAACCCAGGCGTTGTCAGAAAACAGGCCGGTGGTGGCGCTAGAGAGTACCATCATCACCCATGGCATGCCCTACCCATACAATCTGAGGTACAGCACAAGGAGACACATCTAAATCCAGATAGGAAAAATGTTGATTAACACAAATTAACAAATCCAGATAATCTTGTTAAACACAAAGTTCCTGTTATAACGGTGCTGTGCATGCTGTCAACTGCAGTTTTGGTGTGCCGGTCTCATTAGTTTTATTTCAATATGTCCACTCATTGCTGCAATAGTACTGGCAGTGGCTTATGTCCACTTGGTGCTGCGTTAGTACTGGCAGTGGCTTATGTCCACTTGGTGCTGCGTTAGTACTGGCAGTGGCTTATGTCCACTTGGTGCTGCGTTAGTACTGGCAGTGGCTTATGTCCACTTGGTGCTGCGTTAGTACTGGCAGTGGCTTATGTCCACTTGGTGCTGCGTTAGTACTGGCAGTGGCTTATGTCCACTCGGTGCTGCGTTAGTACTGGCAGTGGCTTATGTCCACTCAGTGATTCGTTAGTACTGGCAGTGGCTTATGTCCACTTGGTGCTGCATTAGTACTGGCAGTGGCTTATGTCCACTTGGTGCTGCATTAGTACTGGCAGTGGCTTATGTTCGCTTGGTGCTGCATTAGTACTGGCAGTGGCTTATGTCCACTTGGTGCTGCATTAGTACTGCCAGTGGCTTATGTCCACTTGGTGCTGCATTAGTACTGGCAGTGGCTTATGTCCACTTGGTGCTGCATTAGTACTGGCAGTGGCTTATGTTCGCTTGGTGCTGCATTAGTACTGGCAGTGGCTTATGTCCACTTGGTGCTGCATTAGTACTGCCAGTGGCTTATGTTTGCTTGGTGCTGCGTTTGTACTGGCAGTGGCCTAATGTTCACTCTGGCGTCATTCAGCACAGCCAAAGAGGTGGAGGCCATAGTGAGAGCTGAGGGGGCCACCCCGGCTACGGTCGGGCTGCTTCGGGGCAGGCTCCACGTGGGGTTGTCTCCGGAGGAGCTGGACTACCTGGCCCAGAGCAAGACGTCAGTCAAAGTGTCCCGACGAGACCTGCCCTATGCCATCAGCCAGGTTAGAAACCCCGTCAACGCGTCAGGGTTTTCACAGACACCCGAAATGTCTATCGATGTGGATTTGATTTGGCATGTATATTTAGCTTACAGCCCTGGTATGTGTGTGTGTTCTACAGGGTCTCTGCGGTGGCACCACCGTCTCCGCCACCATGATAGCAGCCCACCGAGCCGGGATCCCTGTGTTTGTCACAGGGGGGGTCGGAGGTGTGCACAGGGATGGAGAGAACAGTAAGTGTCCCACGTCTCCTGTAGCCCATGGGCTTTCCCACGGGGGATTACAAACGATTCGTGTGTGTGACCTCCTCAGGCCTGGATGTCAGCGCGGACCTCACCGAGCTGGGCAGGACTCCCGTCGCCGTGGTCTCGGCTGGAGTCAAGTCCATCCTCGACATCGGCCGCACCCTGGAGTACTTGGTCAGTTCACTGTGGTTATGAGTTGAGTTAGCGCAACACTGGATTTTAATGACATCGCTCACAGGAGGTATATTTTGCTTGTATCTCTTGGACAGGAGACGCAGGGCGTGTGTGTCGCCACGTTTGGAAACTCCAAGAACTTCCCAGCTTTCTTCTCTCCACAAAGTGGGTTCATGTCGCCGTACAATGTCCGCAATGCAGAGGAGGCCGCTGACCTCATAGGTGAGACGGCTAAATACTGTGTCTACATTTAAAAAATGTTTACATGCTCTTTAAAACTGTAGGGTTTTAATCTGGGTGTCAGAAGGGGAGAAGAAGAAACATAGTTGTGTGTCATCCACAGTGTGAGTTTCTTTAGGAGAGGAGAAACTCTGACTGTGAATGATGTTGTTAGGGATGACTTGGTGAGGGATGTGAGGAATGGTTGAACGTCTCCACAGACTAACTGGAGGGAGGGATGGAGGGAGGAGGTGTTGATGAGGAAGTGGACTCAACAGGCTGAGTGGATGAGGTATGGATGTCATCAACCAGATGTCAAGCAGAGCGGGGAAACCGGCAAATTCTTTCTTGGTGTTACATGAACAATCGTGAAATTTGGAGTGATAGAAAGTGGCTACAGAAACAAATAGAAAATGAAGAGAAAAAGCATTGATCAGAGGCCTGCTGGTGGGTTGCAAGTAAGATAAGCAAACAGCATCTAGTGAAGATGATATCAAGGGAATTGCCTGCCTTTCAAGTGGGTAAGGATCTGACTGAAAAGGACACATTGAACTGAAAGGCTGCAGTTATTTAATCAGGGTTGTTACATTCTAACAAGAGTGTTACAATAAAGCTTACCTTCCATGATAACTGTGATAACACAGGGCATTATAACAGTATCTCTCAAGTGTCTCTTTATCTCGGCCTACAGCAGGTACCCTGTCTCTGGGTTTACAGAGTGGCCTGCTGTTAGCAGTGCCCATCCCTGAGGAGCACGCGGCTGTCGGAGAAGAGATTGAGGACGCTATACAGGCAGCGCTGGCCGAGGCCAGGTGAGTCAGGTAGCCTAGTGGTTAGACTGTCAGGCAAGGAACCCGAAGGTCACTGGGTTTAATTCCCGAGCCAACAAGGTGAGCAGGGGACATAATCCAGACTGCACCTCTGTCTCCACGAACGAGAAGGTTAAATGACTAAGATGTCAGTGTAAAATGTGTTTGCCAAATAATACCTGTGTTTTTTCAGTTCTACCTTTCTCTGAGCATTTGTTCTTTTGCTTCTCATGGTCTTTGAAACATGAAACGATCCCCATGTTGGTTATTTCCTGATCTCTGTAGATAGCCATTTGCATGATTGACGACAGGATGTCTAGTGAGTCTTTGTGGTTTGCCTGACATGAGAGGAAGGTTTCAGTACTTTGGTTACAAGAGTATTTCTCATGCCTTCTGATATCCCACACAGAGCAAAATGTATTAGAGGAAGAGACGTGACACCGTTCGTCCTTCAAAAGGTCAACACACTTACCAGAGGAAAGTCCCTCCAGGCTAGTATCCTTGTTAGGTCAATACTTCAGAGTCAGAAATGACACTGGTGAGAGATAATAGCAATGCTATTCTCAAACATATATACCTTTGAATGAACATACAGTACACTGCTGTTTTGGAAAATGTGTTATTATTCTTGACATCTATTGTGGTCCCTAACCAGATATTCCTATAGACATTTCTCTCATCCATAATAATGCCAGGGTAGGCAGTCATATAGCCTGTGCCCTGTCTGAACGAATGCTGAAGAAGACTCTTCCTGAACTTCAATTCAAAGAGGGAGAAGGAAATGTTGACTCACAATCCAAAATTGTATGTATTAGTCATCAAATACAGGAGAAAGCATCTAAAGTCTAGGTTTAGCATAGCTTAATGACAGTTTGGGACTTTTTATCACAGATTGTTGTAGGTGGTGTGAACGTGGATTTTATTGCCAAGGGGAAAAGAGAAAAGCTGGTGGTATGTTCCCATGAACTGTGATTATATAAATCATCTACTATGTCTAGAATATTTCAATTACATCTAATGGGTCTCTTAAAGGTTCACTTCACATCTTTCATATTTCACAGCTTGGACAGACAAATCCTGGAAGTGTTCATCAATCATTTGGTGGCGTAGGAAAGAACCTTGCTGGTTAGTTATTGTGCAATTGTATATGCCTTCTATTTTTGGAAACAGTTACCAAACCTGGTTTAAGTAAAGCATGTAATGTTGCATTCTTACATAATATCTTCCCCACCAGACTCTCTAAGCAGACTGGGCCAAAGGCCACTCTTCATCTCAGCCATTGGAACTGACTCTCACAGTGATGCTGTGTTGAACTATTGTCAGCACATGGTAAGTTTTAGTTATTCAATAGACCCTGTTATTCATTCAACAGCCATTTACAGCAGTGAGTGCATCAGCTCTTTACCTTGGCCCACCATAGGATTAGAACTCACATCCCTGCTGATGCGAGCGCCACAATCCCCCAGTTAAGCTGAGGAGGACGGGACCCTGTTCTGTCATTACGTTGAGTTGCTGCTTCCCGTTGTTTCACCTAAGAACACCAGGGGTATCACCAGGCTTCAGGAGCAGAGGACTGCTACGTACTGTGCAGTTTTCACGGAGAGTGGGGAGCTGAGTCTCGGATTGGGCGACATGGACATCCATGGGCAAATTAATCAGCATTATGTGAGTATTTCAAAAGCAGGAACTGCGTTTACTTAAACATGTGAATATAATCTGATTTAGTAGACCCGTGGCAACACAAAATAATATCAAATTGTTGTTGCACTGAAATAATAAGAACTTACCCCCAAAGGACTATATTAGATTAATGTTAAAATCTAAAGACCTTCTTATTACCTATACATAAGTCCACACACAATATAGTACATTGAATAGTTTTTTCAATGAAGAAAAAAGTATAAAAGACACTGAAATAATAGCAGCATTGTCCTGGACTACATTAGAGGGAAGGTGTTAACATAGTCCCTCTATATTCAGGTATCCAGGTTTGAGGAGAAGCTCTCATTAGCATCTCTCTTGTGTCTGGATGGCAACATCCCCACTTCCACAATTGACTATGTTTGCTCCGTCGCCAAGAAGCATGCTGTGCCAGGTAAACGTGGACAGCTTAACATTTTCACTGTCACTGAGAGCGACTGATCACCCTCTTTCTCACTGTTACGGAACACTGATCCCAGATCAGCCCTGCTACTCTCAGACACTGTATAGGGACAGACCTTGATATGGTAACATTGTGTTCCAGTATGGTATGAGCCAACAGATTCGGACAAAGTGAGCAAGCCTTTCCTGTCAGAGAGCTGGAAGGCCCTGACATATACCTCTCCCAACCTGGCCGAGCTGTGTGCTATAATCAGGACACTGGGCCTTCCAACACCAACAGGTATGGTAGTCAGCAATTCCGTCAATTTCTTCACATTGAATTAGCCTAGGCCTAGGACTAATAACCACATCAGCTGGCCGTTCGCACAAACTGTTCTGAAACCAGGCTGAACATAGATATTTGTGCAAGTTCATGCTGGAAGAGTTCCAAAGGTGGAAAAGGCATAAGTCATTCACACAACGCAGACAGCTTTCTTTGTGTATGACAACAAGCCGTCAGAGTATTCAGGATGTGGTCTAATCTTGTGGTGTCAGACTTGCCCAGCTCTATGGAGGAGGTGTTGAGCAGCGCCGCAGCTCTCACACGCCCCCTGCTGGACCACCTGCACTGTGTGGTGGTGACCCTGGGGGCCAAGGGGGTGCTGCTGTGTGGGGAGCACAGCAACGGGACTGTAGACCTGCAGCCTAGGAAAGGAACAAGGGTAATGGAACATTGGTATATGGCATTACATGACACTGGTGGAAGTGATGATGATAGTAATAATGTTTCCCCCCCCAGAAGGGTCAGCTATGTGCTGTTCACTACCCTGCTCTGGCTCAGATGGCGGAGAAAATCGTGAACGTCTCAGGAGCAGGAGATAGGTTGGTTAGCTAGATTTGGAGTAAACCATGAAAAAATGAATATATTTCATTCAGTGATGTCCATAACCCCCCCTTCCCCGCAGCCTTGCAGGCGGTATGATAGCTGGGATGTTCCAAGGCAGAGATACACACAGCTGTGTTAAGATGGGGCTCCTGGCAGCACGTCTCTCATTGGCCTCCCATCACCCCATCTGCCCCACTCTGACCAGTGACTCAGTGGATCCAGACAAAGTCCAACCACCCCAGCCATGGCCTCAGCCTACCCTCCTGTGGATGGAGGGATGAAGAATATTGTATACAACTTATGTTGGATCTTGTTGGAAATCCAAAATAACTTGTCTAGCTCAACCTTTGTGGTGATAGGCTGCTGCTAATTTGTTTAAATGTTGTGATGTTTAATAAAAAGACTGGTCTAATATCATACAGTGTGTAAAATGGTCTTACCCTGGCCTAGGCATGTCCCAATATGCAGATTGAACGTCAATGAACTTCATTTACCAGAAAGCATTGTTGATTGCATTCTGCGCACCCTCAGTACGCGCTGAATGCTGGCCCATTCCCCCCTCCCTGTTTCAATGCTAGCTAAGATGGTGGTTAGAGCGTAAACTGTCTTTACAGATAGTTAAACAAGAAAAGGGCAAAACATCTATCAAGCCTTTTGAATTGTAACGGAATAATAAACCTAGCATAATCTAAATTGTATATTTATACAAACCTGGACAATTCAGAGATATTACACAATCCCCGCCCAATTTCGTGTGACTGGAATCCCTGTAATACGGACAGGGTAAGTTGTTAGCTAGCTCAAACTATTATTGTAACTGTCTGCTATTGGTTTTGTGAGAAACGAACATTAACAAGAGCTTCGTTGTTCCATGTACGAATTGATACAATGTCTGCCTTAACCCACCCACCACCACCACCCCCCTCGTAGCTTTGTTCAGGTTTATATTTAGGGACATGTCAGTGCTTTGCTGTATTGCAGTCTTTTAACTTGCAACTAGCATTGGTAGGCCGCAGACGATAGCTTGCTAACTGCGAATGCAAGCCTAGATTCTGAAGTTAGCTTGAAGGCTAATTTTAGCCTTTAGCACTTTCGTTAGTTAGCAAGCTGTCACTTTGTATTCACACGGCAGTGCCTGTCGTGAATTTTGTGTATTTGTCTGACACAAAAAATCAAGTGTCTCTTTTCACTGGTGTTGTCTTAGTTAAATGTATAAATATGTTGTTTTGCCACCTGACCGGCTTTTGTGAGCTAACAGGTTAACATATGTCAATACCGCGAGCTAACAGAATATTTTCGAACCGTTAGCACCATGCTAACACTAGCGTCCTAGCTGGTAAGCTAACTGGCAAATCAGTCAGCTGACGTTTGCTGGTAGCGCTTACAGGTGTGCGTGGTAGTATGTAGAGTAAGCAAAAGCGTGTATAGCAAACGTTAGTAGCTATTCTGGGGTCCACTCTCTGTTTAGTCAGAGATCATCCCACTCATTGCCACTCCTTGTCATGCTAAACAATTGGGCTGGTGATGTTAGCTAAACGGTAACGCTAACCCTAAGAAGGAAAAAGAGGAGCGATGCACTTGCTTGTCACTGTGTAGTTTTGAAATATACATTTTAACCCAGGTATTCGATTGGACCTCCTCACTAAACCAAAAGACTCGAAAGGCCAGTTCGTTTGATCAGCAGTTACAAGATGAAATAGACATTCGTTTTTGGAAGGGATGGCGACAGCCAGGCTACAGTCGACTTAATCGACTCTGATCACTGGAGTAGGAGTCGACTCTTTCGGTACCCCCAAAACGCGTTGAAATTGATCAGCACACATTTATACAGCACATATTATAATGAATAAATGTGCCTTCTTGGAACTGAAGGACTGCGAGAGAATGCTGCATCGAATTGTATTAACTTAAGGCATATTTTGTATGAATACAGATGACGTGTAGGATCTAACTTTTGTCTTTGCTGTGTTATAGCTAACTATAAAGGCTCGTGGGAGTTGCCATTTCAATAAAAATGGAGAAAGAAACTACCATGGTTAATTTCCTATTTACAACATACTGTTGCCGAAGCCCACTATGTAGGCCCACAATGATCTTTCTGCCTTATCCTTCCTCTCTCCCTCCTTGGTTTGCTGGCTCTCTTGCTAGTGACTGTTTAAATAAAACAATCCACAAATAAAGTGTTCTGTTTTGAGAAATACTGTAAAATTTGATTACCAATAGATATACTTGGCACATAGTTCCGACACTCCTAACCCTCTCATGCCCGTCTGGCAACTAATCTGTCTTCTATCCATCAGTCAATCACATTTATTTTATGAAGCCCTTTTTACATCAGCAGTTGTCACAAAGTGCTTGTACGGGAACCCAGCCTTGAGACTGATGCACAGTGGCTATGGAAAAACCACCTAGTAATGTTGGAACATAGGAAGAAACCTATACAGGATCCAGACCCTGTGTTGTGCCTAGTCTTCTTCAAGCTGATCTGGGTGAATACGTCTATAGTACTTGACCTATTTTGTTCAGATGTCTAGAGGGTCAATAAATACCCTTGGACTGTGTCCAGAGTCTTTAGGCAGAACCCAGATCTGCAGCACAACCAAGACTCTAGACAGGAACGGCCAAAAGTCACCAGGCCAAGTAGTCAGGAGGTGTGGTCCAAGGAATCAGGTCCTCCTAAGATTCAACAGGACATTCCTATGATCCAAAAGGGTTTCTCAGCATGGAATTCAGATTAAACCGAGTCCAGGGGAACATGAGCTACTCTGTGGTGTGAATACTGGGGACAGACAAACTGTTGCTTCGTCTGAAGGGCGGATAGGGCAAGAGGACAGTCCTTCCAGTTGACCGCACAAACCCTGTTGGCCTACTCTTCTACTTTCTCCGAAATAATTTTGGTTTTTAGAGAGTCAAGTCATCCTAACAGGGTGATTCTTAGTCTAATTGACATTTTACCCTTGGGAATGTGCGTTGACATCGGGGTTCCGCTTACAAGTTGAGTCGATTATTTTGAAGTTGATTGAAGTGGTTTTTTTATGACTTGAGAGTCATTGTGTGGTACCTTGTAAACAGGCTTTTGATTGTTGACCTATAACTAACACAGGCAGAAAGCGTTCTGTCCTCATAACATCCAGGCGTGATGAGAAAAAACAACCATTTTGCAGTGCTGTTAACTAAGTGAGCTGGTCTAGTTTAAATTCTAATTCTCATTCTCCAATGTTCTCAATTCATGTACTTTAAAATACTCCAAATATAGGTTGAGTGGTGGAATGCACTATCCTTAAATTCCACATTGACCCAATTAAGCAGAGATTTTTTTTCACTCCATACCAAGCTATGCACAATCCAAACTTCTAACACTGTTTCGAACATTTCAAGAAAGCACATTTACATTTAGAACTGTGAAGATGCACAATTCGGCCCACAGATCGACAATTTTCCTTAAGGTGCTTTCGTCCCCACTGTTCTACGGATGGACAGCGTTTTTTGGTAACATTTCCTGTTTTAAAATGAGAACTCAGTTTAATTCAGTCACCAGCCAAAACTGAATGCTCCAGACACTTTCTAAGAAGCTCAGCTGCGTTTGTCTCCACCTTCTATGCTCTCTCATCCCTATGATACTGCCCTCTTCCCTCCCAGCTGCGACACCTGCTTCCCCTCGCCGTTCCATAGAATGTCCCACAGCCCTGACATGAAGGACGATCCCATGGAGTGCCCACTGTGCATGGAGCCGCTGGAGATTGATGACGTGAACTTCTTCCCCTGCACCTGCGGCTACCAGATCTGCCGCTTTTGCTGGCACCGCATCCGCACGGACGAGAACGGCCTCTGCCCTGCTTGCAGAAAAGTATGTGACCTATCCTGACCCGACCTCGTCCGCCTGCCCTGATTCTGGTACACTGACGGTGACACCGGGGCTGAAGGAGATTTTAAATAGCTTCTGAGGTGTCGTTGCATGTACGGCCAACGCTTTGTAACATTCAGACATGGTGATTGAACAAGGTCCGAAATGTTTGTCCCATAGAGACGTAAATCTAGATTCTGACTGGTGCCCTCAGACGTGTCCAGAAATGTTCACATCCCATTCCAGTAGAATACAACGCTACCTTACGCTGCTGTGTGCCCACGCTGATAGACCTACCTTCAGGTGTGCTTAACCCTGTGTCTACCTCTACCCCCTTTTATGCAGCCGTACCCAGAAGACCCTGCGGTGTACAAGCCTCTGTCACAAGAGGAGATCCAGAGGATAAAGAACGAAAAGAAGCAGAAGCAGAACGAGAAGAAGCAGAAGGTGACGGAGAACCGGAAGCATCTGGCCAGCGTCAGGGTGGTGCAGAGGAACCTGGTGTTTGTGGTGGGACTCTCTCAGAGGCTGGCAGACCCAGAGGTGAGAAACAACTGATTGTGGGATGATGATGATGGGAGCTGTCCAATGACTGTTGTATTTCCCGACATTAAAACAGTATTCAAAGTTATACAAAAGACCTGGAAATGTATTAAGTTTATCGTAAACTATGGAAGAAATGCGCAGGTGACAGGTATTTCCTGGAACTGTCTGAAGAGGCAGTGAGTAGGCCCCTGTATTTGTTTCTTCAGTGGGCCCATCCGTCACTTTGTTTTAGCCGTTTACCATTGAAAACAGTCTTCTGGTAGATAATAGCTCTTCACAAAACCTTGATTTAATCTTAACTTATGAAGTAGTTTCTGCTTGCCTAACAGAATGTTATTGTGGTTTTCATCAGTCCAGTGGGTATCTGTTTTGGGTACACTGTCCCATCTGCTACCAGAACACTTCCGCACAGCCTTATGCTATCTTTGCACTGAAGTAAATGGATAACTTATTATGAAATTGAGAAAACAATGTAATTACATGGGGATTTTAAGTTAATAACTCAGAAATACAGAAACTTAAAAAAGAGAGAAATCTATTTTTAAATTAATCTTTTTGCATAAGGCCCTATAAGTGGTTGTATGTACATGAGTTGGTGGAGCTTTGCAACTCTCCCCGAGTTGAAGGTCTGTGGTATGGTATATAGCACATTGATTAGGATTTTAACAGGTGCTTCTCTTTAAGTTCTTATCCATCCTCTTCCTTGAATCCTAGACCAGGTCTAGGTGGATCATCAGAATGTCTCACAACATTTTCCTCATTTTTTTTTAACTGTCTGTAACTGGTTTTTATTTTTCCTCATGTTCTATTTGAAAACAATATCCCATAATGCTGCTGTATAGCATAACCATCATCTCTCTTATCTCAACGTTTCTCCGTAGGTTCTAAAGAGGCCAGAATATTTTGGGAAATTTGGGAAAATACACAAGGTGGTAATAAACAACAGCACGTCATATGCAGGTTCACAGGTAAGACAGGTCAACATCAGGGGCCTTCATGTCCTGAACAACGTAAAGACTGTGACATAATCGACATTGTGTATCTAAGATCGGTGCCTTAGGCACACCTACTCCTAGACTAACACAGTTTGCACAGTAGAGAGCTTTTTTAAACATATGTCTAGGGAACGCTGTTCCATATTGATCAGTTAGTTTTCTTATCCAAAGGGGCCCAGTGCCAGTGCATATGTCACCTACATTCGCCCGGAAGACGCCCTCCGAGCGATACAGTGTGTCAACAATGTGGTGGTTGATGGCAGAACGCTCAAGGTAAATTGGGGTTGTTTATATTAAAATATTTATTTATGGACAGTGCAGCTATCTTATGTCATCTAACATAACCAGGCAGCTATATAAAGGCCTGTGTTGTGTTTAAATAAAACCAGACAGGAAGATGTGTAGTTTTAGGATGTACAAATTAACAAAATATGTGTTGGTTCTGTCTCTTTGTCTTGGTCCCTTTAGTTTGTTTAGTTCTTTGTAGAGGACAATGTTGATTCGCTCAGTATGACTGGTCTCCAATGGTGGATGATGTTGACTCACTCAGTCTGACTGGTGTCTTGTTGTGGATGATTTTGACTCAGTCTGACTGGGCTCCTATAGTGGATAATGCTGACTCACTCTGTCTGACTGGTCTCCCACAGTGGACAATGTTGACTCAGTCTGACTGGTCTCCTCTAGTGGATTTAGTTGACTCACTCAGTCTGACTGGTCTTTCTATAGTGGGCAATGTTGACTTGGTCTGACTGGTCTGCTATAGTGGATGATGTTGACTCAGTTTGACCTATGTTGGGTGATGTTGACTCACTCTGACTGGTCTATAGTGGGTGACGTTGACTCACTCTGTCTGACTGGTCTTCTATAGTGGACTATGTTGACTCAGTCTGACTGGTCTCCTATAGTGGATTTAGTTGACTCACTCAGTCTGACTGCTCCCTTATAGTGGACAATGTTGACTTAGTCTGACTGGTCTGCTATAGTGGATGATGTTGACTCAGTTTGTCCTATGTTAAATGATGTTGACTCACTCTATCTGACTGGTCTCCTATAGTGGGTGACGTTGACTCACTCAGTCTGACTGCTCCCTTATAGTGAACAATGTTGACTTAGTCTGACTGGTCTGCTATAGTGGATGATGTTGACTCAGTTTGACCTATGTTGGATGATGTTGACTCACTCTGTCTGACTGGGCTCCTGTAGTGGATGATGCTGACTCCCTTCTGAATGGTCTGCTAAAGTGGATGATGCTGAGTCACTCTGTGGATGATACTTAGTGGTCAGATACAACACCAGCCACACAATCATCATGTTGCACCATTTCATTTCAGCAATTTAAATGATTAGATCAGACATTTTAACACATTGTAATGAAATTTCTTTTCGAGGAGCACTTATAGTGATAGTGATTCAATGTTATCATCAGCGTGCTTTTTACTGACCTGTCCTACTCTGTGTTCCTCTGTACAGGCATCTTTAGGCACAACGAAATATTGCAGCTACTTCTTGAAGAGCATGCAGTGTCCCAAGGCAGACTGCATGTATCTGCATGAGCTGGGGGACGAGGCAGCCAGCTTCACTAAAGATGAGATGCAGGTAAATGGTTGTCGTCTCCTTCCCGTGTTATCTCTGGTGGTTAGGCATGGATGCCGGTGGAGGTCAGGTCCTGTACTCCCCTTGCTGTGTAGTTCGTTTCTGTCACCTGAGATGGTCACATCCAATTTCTTCTCTTGGAATGATTAAATATGTATTTATATATTCTGATGTAATGGGTAGGTCTTGCTGATTTCTGTCATGGGATTCCTGTTTTCTTAACTTATGTTTATCTGTTTCTTGTTTGTATCCAACTGGATTCTTCCTTTGGGTTGTCTTTATCTTTATCTCAGATTGGTGTGTTTTGTAACCTCTGATGGCTGTCGTCAAGATAATTTTCTATGGTTGGGTGCAGTGCACAGTGGTAGCACTGTGTGTTTTATTTACCACTGCTGTGATGTTGTGTGTGTCCCAAGGCCGGGAAACACCAAGAGTATGAGCAGAAACTACTCCAAGACCTCTACAAAATGAACCCCAGCTTTCTACAGACGCCAACGTGTGCAGGTGACAAGTCAAAAAGCAAATCTACAAACTCCACACAAAGGTATGTTTTAGATTCACTTTGATCACATTTAGTGTTTTTGTATTTGATTTATCTTGTTGTGTCCACCGAACGCTCGTCTTTCCTGACTTTTTCTATTATGTGATTGTTTCTTTGTAAGACCTTGGGTTACCAACACCCATTAATACATGTGACAAACTCCTTACTTCGGCAAATAAACTTGATATTGTGAAGTCCTCTGTGCCGACCCACCAATAATTTCCCCCCAAGGCTGTGCCACGAGACCACCGCTGGCCACACCTCTTTCTCCACCATTGCACACAGCATCCACCAATCAGTGTTGACCTCGTGTCTGTCTCTCTCTCTCCCCTCAGACCCAACAACGGGAGCGGTAAGGACGGGTGGCCCACGCTATCGGGGTACGGTGGCAAGCTGGCCAATGGGCTGTCAGAGGACAGGAAGTCCCCTCCGCTGCTAGACTGCTGCCTAGACCCAGAGGTCATGACCTCCGATGGGTTAGGACTTGGCTTAGGACTGGACACGGACCTGGGGATCGGGTCCGGTCGGGGGGCTGCCTTGTCCCCTTTCTCCTCTAATTGCGACAGCAACAGGTAATAACATATAATGGATCATATACAACATTATTAACTGGGTGGTTTGAGTCCTGACTTCAGACTGCTTTCCATGGGTATGACAGCACATCACTTTCTACTGCTCTAATTGCATTGGTAACGGGTTTGTAAGGATGATAATGTGTCTTGGGGGTTTGTGGTATTTTGTCGGTATTCCATGGGTAAGTGCTGTGTCCAGGCACTCCTCAGTGTGTCGTGCATTTAAACAGCTTTTCGCCATGGTCCCATAATTTCCCGTTCATTCATGAGGCGTATACATGGATTTTGAAAACGTTTTCAACCCCAGTGGTTAATACATGGTGACCGCTTATACACAAGTTTACATTTTATAACCGTTTCCGCTGTTAAACAGATGATTGCTTGACCACGTAGAGGTCTCAGAAACTCATGTAACAAATATACCACTGCCGTTACAGGGTTTTCAAAAACATATATTTTATATTTCAACAAATTAATTTTGGTAGCGCCCTATGACAGATGTTTAATATTAATGTACAATGTATGTACAAGTCATAATTTACCTGTGACAAAAGCCCTGCCTATCGTGGTTACTGTTGCTGCGGCCGTCAAACCGTGCTACATTGTATGCAGCAACTACTGTAAACAGCCAAGCATGCAGGTGAAAAGTAGCATATCACCAGTCACTGTAAGTGATTCTTTTAGAAAAATCCCTGCGCGATATCCTCCAGATCGAGACATTGCAATGTGCATTGGAAGGAAGTGTTTGCACTGTTCAGATGAACAAGGGGACACTAACTGAAACAAGCATACAGATCTCAATCAAAAAATGCGAAACCCCGTGAACACAAATGCGACCAGCACAGTCATGCTCTTCTGTTTATATAGCAATTTATTGAATTATCATCAGTCAGCATCATCCTATCAACTTACATTGGGGCACTCGTAGACTTAAGTATAACAAGCTACTATTAGAGGTAGCTAGCTATCTAGCAAACACACTGCTAGCAAGTCAGTCATATTAATGGTCACGTTGGCGCAAATAACTATAACGTCAGTGTTAGATATCATTGTTGTCTAATGAATAATAATGTATAAATGTTGACCAAAGCATTTTACAACCCAAGAGAAGTCACTGTAAATGACTTCCCCCTCTAAACATTTCGGGTGCCTGCTGTGGGATTTGCTGCAGGTGCCATAGTAAAGGCACACCGTTTCACCATTTTAAGCCTTAATCACAACAGCTTGACTGGCCTTCAAGCACTAACTGCTAAGGTAGGCTTGGACATTGACCATTCGGGGGAGTTTGTTTTTAGGGAAAGGTCAATTTTCCGGGCAAATGCATTTTATATATGGGTGCGGTTAATCCTCAGGTTTGTATCTACTCACAGCTATAAAAATAACGGCACGGTTTATACACAGTCTGGTTTATAAATGGGGATTTTCCGGCTGCATACCACACCTCCCCGTAACTTTTTGCTTTGTCATATACCCCAGCAGAACAGCACCATGTGCCACTGCCGGCTACACTCTGAAGCTAAGCAGTGTTAGTCTCTGGATGGGAGACCAGGTGTTGCTGGAAGTGGTGTTGGGCCAGTAGTGGGCACTCTTCCCTGTGGTCTTAAGATGTGACTCAGGGTACTGATACAGGGGCCGGTACCTTGAGCAGGTTGACATCTGTTAGATTAGACTCAGAACGGACATCTTCTGTGTTCGTTAACGATCCCAGGACAGTCTCTTGAGTAGATTTCCGTTGTGGCCTGATTGTCCCCGTCTGTAACTGCTTTTCCATTTAAGTCACCTTGCAGGGTTTCTCATTCACAGGGAACGGGGGGGTCCCTTACTGGTCAAATTACTGTACCACGCACCCCGCTTCGGAGTACCTCTCCAACCCGTTCTGAAGTCCATGCAATGTGCTCTGCCACCAAATGTCACAAACAGATGTCACAAGTGTCAGATCCCACAAGGCCCCCGTTACTGTGTGGTCGACCTGGTTGCCATCACCGCCAAACCCTACCTGATCTTCTTGGTGGTTCTCACTTCATCCATACTGTCTGGGTGACAGAAATACTCGACAAATAGCAGTGCCTTTTTTGAGATGGTTGAGCTTCTTCCCTGGCGGATGTTTATAATTTGTTTTTGTCGTTTCTCAAAATGTTCAGTTGTTCATTATGAAGAAAAAAGTAATCTCAAACCCGGAAGAATACGTCTGAGAGAGCATCATTTCTACAGAAAATAACTGATTCTGGAGAGTAAAAATCTTAGCTTGTCGTTTAGGCTGTTATTTTACCAGTATAATGACAGGAAGTACATTAAGAACCTGATGATGTTACAGGTGAATGAAGAAAATAATGTGGCTATTTCAAAGCTTGAAAAAAAAATTAGTTGCCTGCTAGCATTATTATTATATTTTTTTAAATGGTATCTCTCCTGCTCAAAAAAATGGGAGCTCCCCTGTGGCCGGCTTCAGCTGAGCTAACCCAGTCGACACTGGACTGGTAATGCATTCACTATAGTAGCTGGAAACCTGCTGAAAGGGGTGTTGTAAACAGAAAATATCAGAGCCAGCAAAGTTTGGCTCAGGTTGTCACAATAGAATAAAGAGGGGCGTCTCGTGGGCCAAACTGGTCTTGTTTTTGTTCCTTTAAACACTGGTGTTAGCTGTCCGGGTCATTGATGGTCTGACCCGATTCTGTTTCCTCTAGTCCCAGCGACAAACCACCGGACCCTGTAAGCATGGTGAATGGAGAGGCTCTACAACAGGTAAGAACGATTATACCTCGGACTAAATTTGATTATACCTCCGACTAAAGACGTAAAGGAGTAGCCATGTTTTTACTATTTTGTCAAATCTATAGGGGTCAGTTACTGTGACATCTAAGTAATAAAGTCATGGTTTTTGGGGCATTTTCAAAATCTCCAAGCAAAGTGTTCTCTGTTACCATAGATTCATATTATTGTTGTTTAACGTTAATGTAGCGGGGGCTCTTTCTAATTCATTTTGATACAACCCGGCGTATGGGGAACCCTGGTACCGACACGCTGATGGGTTTTTGTGTCCTTGTTGCCCCCCTTCAGATGCCTGACGGGGAGTCCCCCTCTCCCCCCCCGGGGCTGACCAAACCCCCCAGCAGTCTGCTGGTCCCCGTCAGCGTAGCGGACCTCGCTGCCCGCTCGCCCTTCGAAGGCGCTGCAGCCGAGTCCCAGTCACTCTTCTCCGACAACAGTAACTTCAGACACCCCAACCCCATCCCGGTCGGCCTGCCCCCCTTCCCTAGCTCGCCTAGGGGGGGATCCGATTGGCCCATGACCCCTGAACCACAGAGCCTCTTCACGTCAGGTGGGTCATGCCCACACACAGTGCTTCCGTTAGCACTTCCAAGTGTGTTCAAATGATACATCCAGTCCCCGCCGGGATTTGAACCGCTAACACTGGTGTCCCTCTCACCCCATCCCCAGACACAATACCAGTGTCGTCCTCCACAGACTGGCAGGCGGCCTTCGGCTTCGGCTCCTCCTCCAAGGCACAGCAGCAGGACGATGACCTGGGTTTCGACCCCTTCGATGTGACCCGGAAGGCCCTTGCCGACCTCATAGAGAAGGAGCAGTCAGTCCAGGACCAACACAGCCCCCTGGGGTCCCCTGGGCCCTTCAGCCTGCACCACGCCGGGCCGCACCACGCCGGGCCGCACCACGCCGGGCCGCACCACGGCCTCCACGTCCAGGCCCCCTCCGGCTCCAACCATTTCCCCGGCAGCATTGGACCTCCGCCCCGCCTCGCCCAGCTCCACCACCGGCCCGTTTACAGCTCCTTCAGTTTCCCCGGCAGCCAGAGTCAGAGTGGTAACCACGGCGGAGGTCAGACGGTACAGACGGCATCGACCCGGCATCCCTGGATGGGCCTGCCCCCCTCGGCGCGCAGCAATAACCACCTCCTCTCCCACCTGAACCACTCGGCCAACGCCGGGGGGCCACACAGCCACTTCCTGGACTTGAGCATGGGTCCTCAGCACCACAGTACGGGACTGGGAGGGATCCCCATATCAGGTAGGACACCCCAGCCTGGCCCCCCGCGGTGGGGGTCGGGTGAACTAACACTGGGACTCCCTCTTGCCGTCCTGCGTGGACTGAGTTGACATGGAACTGACCCCCATCGCTGGTTTGTCCAGCTTATCCGCAGCTGATTTAATTGTTTGCGTTGTGAACAGCTGGGGTACACTAACGGGTGAAATGTTGAAGAGGGAGACTGGAATAGACAACGCACATATCTGATAGGAAAATAGTAAGAAACATGTGTACACGATGGGAAACCACGAGGCAAGACGGGACGATTCTATATAGTTTACTGTACATTTTCATGGTATACATTGTGTCACAGAATGCAAATACAATACAGGAGACTGGTACCAGTACCAGGTGGATGGTACCAGTAGCTCGGACCCCTGGCTTGGTACCAGTACCAGCTGGATGAGCAGCAGGGATACGAGGTACTAGATGTTTGTGTAAATATAGGTGAGGAGGTGACGAAACAACAGAATTAACATCAGCAGCCATGTGTGGGGTGATTACATGTTAACTAGACACCGTTGTGTTCATTTAGTCAGTAGTAGAGGTCAAATCTGTCCCCTGTGACTGGGGCAAGAATTTAATAAAAAAAACATAAAACAGTTTTGCCTTTTTCCCCAGGCATTTTTATGCTTTATAAATGTTTTTTGTTTACCATAAGAGCCGAAGGCCAGGTTCAAACCCACGCTGCAGTAGTACATGTTCACCAGAGACAGCGACATGGATCACTGTAGGCCAGTGTTTTTTTCCCGTTTTGGCCAACATTATGTTGATTGACCTTATAGGCCTTAAATGTGCTTCTGCATTTTGGCCACAAGAGAGCAGTATACACCCACTTGTATGAACTTGCATTAAAAAATGATCTATATTATATCTAAACGTGTATGAAAATATTTTACTAATGCGAAGAAGCACTCTCCCTAGTTAAATGTATTTCTGTCTCACTCTTGCAGAAAACAGCAGTTCTAAAGACGGTCTCAATGTAAAAGAATGGCAGGACGGTCTGAGAGCCCTCCTCCCGAACATCAACATCAACTTTGGCGGTCTTCCCAACTCCTCCTCCTCCTCTTCCTCCTCATCCTCCTCCAGTGTGAACCACGTGGGGGGGTCCAGCCACATTGGGGGTCCTGCGGGGCTCAGCAGGCCGGGGGGCCTGTCACATAGCCTCAGCTGGGAGGGTACGGCTAGTTGGATGGACCCAGCGATCATCACAGGTAGTGAGTAACCTCTGAATTATATTTCACTACTAACTACTAACTATTACATGTTTTTTGCCGGACCGCGTAAGCGGAGCTGGCTAAGAAGAGCGAATGTCTCTTGGTGACCGACTGACTGACAGACAACCGTTGGCAAAAGCAATACTGTTCATAGACGCTATGGTGGAGGTAAACTTCATGAGAAACGTCAGTCAGTTTAACACAATCCTCAATGGCGTCTAGCGACTGCTGAAAGGTGTAATGCTGTGGTGTAGTGGTTAAAGACAGTACCTCTCATGTGAAAGACCTCAGTTCAAACCTATTGAGAGCAACACCGTTTATTAATTATTTCTGTTAGATTCCACGATTCTCTCGTCTTTTCACTTGATGAAAAGGTTAGTTATCGTCGCTTTTTTTGATACTTACTGTATCAATGTCATTCACGAATGAAAGATAAAGTATGTTGTTTTGCCATGGAATGAAATAGCTTTGGCAGACTCGCTAGCAATTGCTCAATTCTTATGACTATTCCAGTAAGTTAGTAGATACCGGTAAAGCTTATTACTGGCTAATACGCTGTTAAAATGGCCAGTGGCAAACGCCATACATAGACGCTATTTGTGGTGGAGGTAAACTTAGTAAGAAATGTTAGTCAGTTTAACTGTATCAGTGTCATTCACGAATGGCCAATTAACTATTAAAACAGGCCAGTGGCAAAAGAGGATTTGTTCAGGATATACAGTTGCTGGGTGTCTGTATAGACAAGAGGCTATACTGACAGGTGGCAAATGTACAGCTCTGTGGTGTAGTGGTTAACGACACAGCCTTTCATGTGGGCAACCTGGGTTCGAATCTCAAGATGGCAACACTTTCTACTGCGGGCCGGCTGAACAAGGCTTGCTGGGTTTCTTGTTTATGAAATTATGAAATTAATTCTGTCATATAACATGTAGAAATCTTTGAACGCTTGCTGTTGTTTTCTGAAAGGAACTTATTGAGGTTACAGTAAAGTACCTGAGAGTTTGAGAGTGTTTCTCCAGGTTATGTGGACCTTTCATCGTTATTTTACTGAGGCAACTTGAATCTCCAATGATGTTCACCATCTGTAGTCAGCCCTAAAGATGGGTCGTTACTACAACCCTGTTTCCACAACAAGTTGGGACGCTGCGTAAAATGCAAATAAAAACCGAATGCAATGATGTGCAAATAATTTAAACCCTATATTTAATAGAAAATAGCACAAAGACAACATGTCAAATGTTGAAACAGATTTTATTGTTTCTTGAAAAATATATGGGGCAATTCCACGCAAATGTCAACCTTGCTGTGAAAAATTAAAGTTATCATAAAAAAATCAAAACCCTTTCTAAGTTGTCCATTTGGATCTGTATTTTATTGTATTGATGTGCTGTCATGTAAATTTTAAGGACATTTCTGTTTATTCACCTCAGATAAGGTGTGCACAGATACTAAAATTGCTTTTTTTATACAAACCTATTTCATGCTTTAAAAAGAGGGATCACAGACTCCTTTAATTATACTTTATGTTGATAGTAAGGATTTTGCAGAAAGATGGGGGCATGACTGAGATATAAATACACTCACTTTGTTATAACTGCATTTCCCTTTAAATTTATAAAGGCTATATTTAGGAAGTCACGACGCTTAAGTGCTGTGTCACGTCCGTAACGATTTAAAGAATAAGTTTAGATTGTATAATCATTATTATTACAATTAATTTGAAACTTTATGTACAAAGCCAAAATATGTCCATTCTAGTTATGATTGACAAATCATCTCACTTAATTGCTCTAAACAACCTAATTATGCGTTACGGACGTGACCGTTATGGACGCTTCACATTAAATCATGCATGATTTGACCAGCTTATATTTGTTTAATTAATTAATTCATTTATTTATTTCAAGCAATATAATGACACATAAAGGCAATCAAGAAGCATTCTGATTAAATCAATACGATATAAGATAAATTCATCAACTTTACAATATAAATCGATCTATTGCTTGAAATGGAGTGGAAAGAAGTCAAACTTATTTAAACTCACCTTGGTCTTTCATCATTTTACTGTTAAAAAAACCCCACACATATATTAAATTGATCTCTATTACTGTACATCAGAACTTTTTAGAAATCAATTAATACTAGTACCATGGAGTGTGCGTGCGCGTGTGTGAGAGAGAGAGAGAGAAATATGAGACGCGCCTTCTGTGATGACTCACTTTCTTTCCCGCGCACGCCCTCTGTGGTCAAAGGCAGTTATTTCTGTAGTGATTGTAGATCTGCGATTTCTGGACAAAATCTCTACTTTATTTGCAGTAATTGGTAAGTATTTTGGGCGTCTCTTTCACACAGATCGTCTTGATCCTCCTGACATCCAAACCAATATAAACGTGGCAAAAACCCATCGGGCCTAATGAAATGAAGTAATCATTGTGATTTTGACTTAAGACAATAACATTTCAATTATTATTTCAATGCATTGGCTAATTTTGCAATAATGTGGCTATTTTAAAGCACGATTACGCATTCAACAATGCAAAACGGGTATAAACATTGCGATTAGTTTGACACAAAACATAATATTGCGATCATTGTGACATGATTGCTTTTTTGCATGCAAAAAAAAAACGCTCTCCAGACTGTTTGTTCTATATAGACACAGGCCAACACACTGTTACTATCAGACAGCGTTTCAATTCACTGACGTGACTGAGGGGAAACCGGTGCTCTTAACTCCGGAGAATATCGATATGATAAACTGCATATATAATGATTATGTATCTTAGCATTATCAATTCCATATCTTTCGGGGTCTAAAGTAAACACCTTGATGATAAAAACACATTATCAAGCAAGCAATGTTTTGAACATGCTCACATGCCGGTTAAAGTTTAGCAGCATGAGAGATATGCGTGAACTAATCTATAAAACGGTGATTTCAGTTTAAATTTGATTAATTGTGCAGACTTATACCTTACTGATGTCTCAGATGTTTGTTGTTTCAAATAAAAAGAGACACACAAAAAGGTCTCTGTTCAAGTTTTCCAGCGTCAGCCAAGTGAGGATTTCGGAACGGTCACGTCCATAACGGAAAGAAGTCACATCCGTAACGTCCGTTTTTCCTCATAAATGATTTTTTTTAAACTAAAATAAAATAAATAATGTATGTTCTATAGAGAGCCGACACTCATCCATTCGGCTAGTATTATTTATTTTGGCTTGTGCATTTTAATTCACAGAATTTCAACAAAGTATATTGTCTCCCACAAACTCCCGTCTATTTTTCTAATGTCTGTACTCCTTTATTAAGGGAGTATGGACATATAAACAGACATTTAAATATATTGGTATTAAATGCATTTTCTGAGAATTTATATTTTATGTTTTGACTGCAAATGTCACGTCTATAACGCTGGAATTGCCCTATGACCACTTTGAATTTGATGCCAGCAACACGTTTCAAAAACATTGGGACAGAGACAACAAAAGACTGGAAAAGTTGTGTAATGCAAATAAACTCAACCTACTGAAATATCACACAACTAATTAGGTCTATTGGAAACAGGTCAGTAACATGATTGGGTATTAAAAGAACATCCCAGAGAGGATGGAACTGTCAGAAGTGAGGATGGGGAGGAGTTCACCACTCTGAAAGACTGCAGGAGTAAATAGTGCAACAATTTAAGAATATCTGAACATAAAATTGCAAAGAGTTTGGGGATGTCATTATCTATTGTACATAATATTAATAGATTAAGAGAATCTGGAGAAATCTTGGACCGATATTGGATGATATTCAGGCCCTCAGGTAGCACTGCATTAAAAACACACAATTCTGTTGTGGGCATCACTGCATGGGCTCAGGAACACTTCAGAAAACCATTGTCTGCGAACACAGTACGTCGCTGCATCCACAAAAACTTAAAACTCTACCATGAAAAGAAGAAACCAGATATAAACAAGATCCAGAAATGCCACCGCCTTCTCTTGACCCAAGCTCATTTAAGATGAACTGGGGCAAAAAGTGGAAGACTTTTTCTGACGGATCAAAATTTGAAGTTCTTTTTGGAAATCATGGCCCCCTGTCGCCCAAACTAAAAGGACAGCCACTATCTGGCTCGTTATCAGCGCACAGTTCAAAAGCTAGATCCGTGATAGTATGGGGGTGCATTAGTGCACATGGCATGGGTGACTTGCACATCTGTGAATCCGTGAACACCCAGACAACATCCTTTTCAGGGAAGGCCTTGCTTATTTCAGCAAGTCGATGCCAAACCACTTTCTGCACGTTTTACAACAGCATGCCTCCGAAGTACAAGAGTCTAGGTGCAAAACTGGCCTGCCTGCAGTCCTGACCTGTGGCCCATCGAAAATATTTTGTGCTTTATGAAACAAATATGACAAAGGAGACCCCGAACTGTTGAGCAACTGAAATCATATATCAAGCATGAAAGGGAAAACATTTCACTTAAAAAAATTACAGCAGTCGGTCTCCTCCGTTCCCAAATGCTTACTTATTGTTTAAAAGAAGAGGTGATGCAACACAACATGCCCCTGTCCCAACTTTGTTGAAATGTGTTGCTGGCATCAAATTCAAAGTGGGCATGGATTTTTCCAAAAACAATACAATTTCTGTTTCAACATTTTATATGTTGTCTTTGTACAGTTTTTAATTATATATAGGGATAAAGGATTTGCACATCATTGCATTCTATTTTTATTAGCATTTTATGCTGCGTCCCAACTTTTTTTGAAACAGGTTTAGCGTTTCTACCGTTGACTTACTAAAGTCTGGTTTTAATGCAATCTTAATTAGACTGCTTACATTAAGCCTGCCTCTGACTGTACATCCCGACCAATAAGCACATTTTAATAAGATAACATAACCCCTCAACTGTCTCTGCTCCCCTTTCTCTCCAGGCATCCCAGCCTCCACAGGCAACAGTTTAGACTGTCTCCAGGAGGACCAGAACCCTCCCCATTGGCTCAAGTCCCTCCAGGCCCTGACAGAGATGGATGGCCCTGCCCTGCCCAGCTGCTCCCTCCCCCAGCAGAACCAGCACCAATCCCTCCACAGCCACCACCACGGCCTCCTAGACCAGGCCGCCTCGCACCCACACATCCCCCTCCACCACAGAGCCGGCTCCGGCTGGGCCTCCTACCTGCCCGGCCTGAGCCAGTCCACACAGGCCAACCCCAGCCAGTTCCACAGCCCCCCCCCAGGCTTCCAGACAGCCTTCAGACCCCCAGGCCAGAGTGCTACAGAGCTGCTACAGAGTGCCACCGCCGGTGACCGCCTCTAAAGACATATTACAGATGAAATCAGTCCACCCCCTGACCTACACCCTAGCCCTTGCCCCATCGCCACCACGCGACAGATACAGATATACACCGACCTGCCGATGATCAGACAATGAACATTATTCCTGAAATAACAACAAAGCTTTCTTCTTTCTCTTCTCCTTTCTTTTCTTCTCTTTCTTCCTTTTCTATTCGGAAGGCCTGTTTGGTTGGTTGGTTGGTTGGTTGGTTTGGTTTGTTGTGGCACATGACATGAATTGCCGGGTACACCCGTTATCCTTCTGCTGCCAACCAAGCACAGTTCTTAGACACCGCCGAGCGCCAGTGGTCAGGATCCTGTTCAGCAGGGTGCACCGTAGGAAAACCAATATTGTGATGTTTGGCGGAAGGCAAGCTATTCCTATCGGACAGAAGTGAATGTTCAGGTCCATTTTCCATCGTTTGGTTCATAATGAACACAAGCCAGGTGAAATGTCTGGGATCAGACAGGCACTGACTACTGTAGACTTGGCATGGATTATCTTGCCGTGTGCAGAGAATAGCAGCAGCGCTACTTCTTGTGACACCCAAGTCTGTAACTCCACATGATTAGCTTATGCGAGTAACTTAAGAAATAAACAAATGATTGAGTAAGAACATTGTACGTCAGCCTAAGTTGGTGTGAAAGAAGTGAAGTAATAATTAAAAGTCCTCCTATGAGAAGGAAGCAGAGAAGTGAATGGTAAATCTGCTCCAAGTGCTTTGTCCCAAAGACCCTCATCCTCCCCGTTTTGAACAGAAGACGGGTTACCCCTCCAGCGGCAAAGAAATCCCAGAGTTGGAAACTTGCCTGTTAAGTGACACATTCTCAACGTTTAACGGTTTTAAAGGGGTGAGGTTGAGAACGCTTACTGGCCTGTAGTTTGACTTGGCTTGTTCTAATTGGTTCCGATTAGAGGAAAGTATACAAATAGACGGTAACCGATGGACCGAGATGTTCAGAGGGGGATCTGAGGACACTGCTTGGCTATGCATGCTACGGGTTCCTTCTTAGGCAGGGTCAAAACGCTCGCGTTCCACGTCGACTGTACTGCTGTCGTGCTGCGTTCACACGGCAACCAGAGGTCACCGACTTCGCCGTCGGGAGACAAGACTGTTACTTCATGTGTGATCGGCTGAAATGACTGATTTGCTGATACAACAACTGTCCAGAACATGCCCGGTCCAGGACTTGTTGTGTCACAGGTCATTAAATCCCTTTGGGTGTCTGGTTCCTGGCGCCCCGTCCTGCAGAGAGAAGATGCCGTTGAACCTCTGTATCAGAGGAAGGGAGCATTGCCTAACGACCGACTGGCAAACCGACTGGACTACCGGAACAGGTCTTGCGGCTACGCCTCGCGGGTTGGAAGAACAATTAGGCCTTGCGGTTCCAGGAGAGGCCCGTTAAGTGCCAGTTCTGGGAACACTGAGGAACGTCTGCAGTCGAGGGGACGCCTGGAAAAGAATCTCTGAAGACATTTGCGGTGAAGATATAGGCTTCTCCGGGGACATCCCGTGGTGTAAGGCTTGGCCTAAAACCCCCAGTGCCACTGTGTGGTAACTGCAGTAGCTAAACCCTTATCAGGATCGAAGAAACACCTGAAGACGACTGGAACAGAATGATGAAAAGGCTTTGTGGATACGCAGCACAGGTTAAGACTAATCAAGGATAGCAGTATTGTAAAATGTTCTGCCTGGGGCTCTCAACAACGGCTTCCCACTAATTGATGGAATGAGATTTGAGATTATTGGCAAATGAAATAGTGTCGCAATGTTTGGTACATGCACCTGTAGCGTAATGAGAAATAATGCAACATATGGTTGACTGGCAGGAAGGTGCTCCAACAGGACAAAAACGGCGGCTAGCAATTTAATCCAAGGAGCTTTCTGCTTTTCTCTGGGCCTTGATAATGAATTACCTCATCTCTCTGCACAAGCTTCCTTTTCTTGACACCTTGGTCTCCATCTTTCTCTCCCTACATCTTTCGCTCTCTCTCTTTCTAATCTTCTCTGTCCCCTGCTATTCCCTATTAAAACAGTATTCACCAGAAACATGAACTGATCCGGGGAGAACCATCACAGCCAATCATACTACTGTGGTTTTAACATGATGCTGAGATAAAAGCTTATTCAGGAGCTTAAAGGAATTGAACTGTCCTCTTCAGGTCTGGAAAAACAAACCTTAAATAAAAAGAAAAACCCAGTGCTTGAATTGGCTTGTTTGTTTTGTTCCACAGACTCCTATGTCTCTCACATTGTTAACATTGAAGCGTTCATTTGGCTGTTCTTACAGATGCAGTATGGGGTTTAAGAGATTGACCTCACGTGGATGTGTAATTTATTTGAATGTGCATAATCTGTGAGTTTTAATTACTATCATACCTTTGCTACAAAAGTGGAGAAATTTCAGTCCAGGACTACACCTAATCCTGAAAACCCTTTTTACGTTTTCATTTAAAGTTGCAGTGGTCACGTGATCAACCATCTGGCATCTCTTTTTCCAGCAAAAATGTCCCACATTGCAAACATCGTTGGGTTAGAAGACAAGTTATATCTGAGTTTGTCCTTTTGAAACAGGGCAGGGGATTCTCCCTCCCCCACTGAGCAGCTTCACATCTCAGCCAAATATGTATAGGCATTGTAGTTTGGGAGAATATGGCTGAGACGGTGAGGTAACAATGTTGGGATCGTGTGCCTTGAGGGCACTTTCAACTTTGTTTAGTAAAAACTACCAGAGCAATTGAGTACATACATCTTTAGCAGAACATGTCCATTGAGTGTCACATAGTTTCTAGTCCAGAACTAGAATTGATCTGCCCTTCCTAAAACCCAACTCCTAATGTTTCTGACAAGCTTCATCCCCACAGCTAAAAAGCCCTGCACTTCAACCCTGTTAGACATTTAGATTGACCATTGCTAACGTGACAACAGAAAGATGTGTAATTTTCCTTTCTTTCCATTAGGGGGCAGAAAATGTCCTCACTGCTGATGCTCTGCAGTCCTAATTTGGCAGTTCCCAATGACTTCAGGAACCTGGGTAGTACACTAAAATTTGGGACAGGGTACCATTTGGCACAAAGGTTATAGGACACCATGGGATGTTGATGTTCAAGCGCTGAAGGTTATCTGTGTCTATGATGGCAGTTTATTTATCCTCTCTTAATTACCTTTTAAGCATTAAAATCCGTCCATCTGACGATATCTGGTTGACTTTGTCATATATTGGTTTATCGACTTTGCGGAAGATACCTGGAGTGTGTAGCTAACAAGATAACACTTGTATCTTTTTGTGTGGGTGGGTAGGTGTGCACGTGAGCATCCGTGTGTGTGTGTAAGCGTAAAGCGAGCGAGAGGTGTGTGTGTGTGTGTGTGTGTGTGTGTGTGTGTGTGTGTGTGTGTGTGTGTGTGTGTGTGTCAGTTCTTGCATAGGCAGTCCTCTCCCACTGTGCAGTGCCCCCAGGCTCATGAAGCCAGCCAAAGCTGCATTCTGTTGCTACCCGCAGCATACTATCAGCGTAGCTAGTTCTGTAGACGTTCTTTCTTTGGACCTCTGCGAGAACAGAAGGCGACGGTGGGGCCATGAATCCTGGGACATAGCCAACTGGCTCTCCTCTGGCGCTGTGTTACCCATGGTCCCGGTGTGTCTTTAGCACATCACACCAGTGGAGTCATATTTATCTGCCTGTTAACTGATGTACCGGATTAGTGCAATAACTGTTGAGGGGATCTAATGTGTAATGACAGTGTTGTCTGACTTTGACCATCATTTTACCCATGGTGCCTCTTGAGGTATAGCACCGTAATGCCTAATTGCGTAGTCAAAGTCGTGTCACAGCTCATCTCGTAACTCCTGATAACATGCTGTGTCCTTATGCTGGGAGAGTAGTGTGATGTCACATGGATTTAGACATGTTTTGACATGAAACCGACAAGACCTACCACATCAGACAAACCATTCCAATACACTGTGAATATATAGCAATGTTATTCAAAAATTGCCATCCTTTATTCATTGTCATTATTCACACTTTGAATTTCATCAATCCCACTGATGACTGGGATGAATTCAAGTGTATATCTCACTGATGACTGGGATGAATTCAAGTGTATATCTCACAGATGACTGGGATGAATTCAGGTGTAGATCCCACTGATAACTGGGATGAATGCCGGTGCAGATTTCAAAGCAGAGCCAGACATCCCTTTTTCCCCAGACGTATGACTGACACAGTCTAAGATTATGATGTTTGTAATCTTCCTTGATATTATCATAAAGTGTAAAGTAACAAATTAATTGTATAGTGTTGTTTTTGTCATTTCAGCTGGTCTAGTCTATATAATAGTATATGTAATGGCCATTACACCTTCATGTCTTTTATTGGACTGCCATACATTCACACTAACATTAAGTGCAACAGGTTCTAAATCCTTATTACTGAACAGACAAGACAGTCTGACCAAGATCCCAATTGTTGTTTGTATTACACTGTAGAATGAGCTAAATACAAATGTTTTCAAAAGGCAGCAGTCTGATTCAGAGTGAAGGATGATAGAATGAACAAATATATCTACATCGATCAGCCATAATATTATGACCACCTGCCTAATATTGTGTAGGTCCCCAATTTGCCGCCAAAACAGCCCCGACCTGTCATGCATGGACTCTAGTAGACCTCTGAAGGTGTTCTGTGGTATCTGACACCAGGACGTTAGCAGCAAATCCTTTAAGTCCTGTAAGTTGCGAGGTTGGGCCTCCATGGATCGGACATGTTGGTCCAGCACATCCCTCAAATGCTCGATTGGACTAACATCTGGGGAATTTGGAGGCCAAGTCAACACCATGAACTTGTTGTGTTCCTCAAACCATTCCTGAACCATTTTTGCTTTGTGGCAGGGCGCATTATCCTGCTGAAAGAGGCCAATGCCATCAGGGAATACTATGAAAGGGTACACATGGTCTGCAACAATGCTCAGGTAGGTGGTACATGTCAAAGTAACATCCACATGAATGGCAGGACCCAAGGTTTCCCGGCAGAACATTGTCCAAAGCATCACACTGCCTCCGCTGGCTTGCCTTCTTCCCATAGTGCATCCTGGTGCCATGTGTTCTCCAGGTATGCAACGCATATGCACCTGAACATTCATGTGATGTAAAAGAAAACATGATTCATCACACCAGGCCACCTGCCATTGCTCCGTGGTCAAGTTCTCATGCTCAAGTGCCCATTGTAGGCACTTTTGGCAGTGGACAGGGGTCAGCATGGGCACCCTGACTGGTCTGTGGCTACGCAGCCCCATAGACAACCAACTGTGATGCACTGTGTGTTCTGACACCTTTCTATTAGTACCAGCATTAACATTTTCAGCTATTTGAGCTACAGTAGCTTGTCTGTTGGATCAGATCACATTGGCTAGCCTTTGCTCCCCACATGCATCAGTGAGCCTTGGCTGCCCATGACCTTGATGCCAGTTCACCACTTTTGATAGGTACTGACCACTGCAGACCGGGAACAACCCACAAGGGCTGCAGTTTTTGAGATGCTCTGACCCAGTCGTCTAGCTATCACAAGTTGGCCCTTGTCAAAGTTGCTCAGATCCTTACACTTGCTCATTTTTCCTGCTTTTAACACATCAACTTTGAGGATAGAATGTTCACTTACTGCCTAATATATCCTGCCCACTGACATGTGTCATGATAAGGAGATTATCAGTGTTATTCACGTCACCTGTCAGTGGTCATTATCTTATGGCTGATCGGTGTAAATACAGTTAGGTCCAGAAATATTTGGACACTGACACAATTTTCATAATTTTGGCTCTGTACACAATGGATTTAAACTGAAACAACTGAGATGCAATGAAAGTGCAGACTTTGAGCTTTAATTCAAGGGGTTGAAAAAAAATCATATGAAACATTTAGGGATTGCAAAAATTTTCATAAACAGTCCCCTTATTCCAGGGGCTCAAACATAATTGGATAAATTAACACAATCATATATACAATTTTTGTCAAGAATCCTAGGACGCATGGACATCACCAAATGCTGGGTTTCCTCCTTTGTGATGATTTGCCAGGCCTTTACTGCAGCTGTCTTCAGTTGTTGTTTTTCTGGGTCTTTCTGCCTTAAGTTTTGCAAGTGAAATGCATGCTCGATCAGGTTGAGATCAGGTGATTGACTAGGCCATTGCAGAGTAGACCTTTTTGCCTTAAAAAACACCTGGGTTGCTTTCACTGTATGTGTTTTGGGTCATTGTCCATCTGTAAAGTGAAGCAGACAGTATATCCCAATACACTTCAGAATTAATCCGGCTGCTTCTGTCTTCTGTCACATCATCAATAAACACTTGTGACCCAGTGCCATTGAAAGCCATGCATGTCCACGCCATCACACTGCCTCCACCATGTTTTACAGATGATGTGATATGCTTCGGATCTTGAGCCGTTCCAATCCTTCTCCATACTTTTTTCTTCCCATCATTCTAGTACAGGTTGATCTTAGATTCAGATGTAAAAAAAATACTGTTCTAGAACTGGGCTGTCTTTTTTAGATATTTTTTAGTAAAGTCTATCTGGCCTTTCTATTCTTGATGCTTATGAATGGTTTGCACTTTGTGGGGAACCCTCCATATTTGTTCTTGTGAAGTCTTCTCTTAATGGTAGACTTGGATAATGTTATGCCTACCTCCTGGAGAGTGTTCTTCACTTGGCTGGATATTGTAAATTGGTTTCTCTTTACCGTGGAAAGGATCCTACGATCATCCACCACTGTTGTCGTCCGTGGACATCCAGGCATGTGTGTTCTTTTTCTTCTCAGAATGTACCAAACTGTTGATTTGGCCACTCCTAATGTTCCTGCTTTCTCTGATGGATTTAAAAAAAAATTATGCACTTACATTGAGTGCTCCTTTGACCGCATGTTGTGGGTTCACAGTCACAGCTTCCAAACGTGAATGCCACACCTGGAATCAACTCCAGAACAATCACCTGCTTTATTGATGACAAAATAATGAAGGAATAGCTTACGCCTGTCCATGAAACAGCTTTTAGGTCCAATTACTTTTGCTCCCTTGAAAAATAAGTGGCTATATATTAAATAGCTGTAATTCCTAATCCCTTCCTCCAATTTGGATGTGAATGCCCTCAAATTAAAGCTGAGAGACAGCATTTTAAGCCCATTTTCATTTTTTAACTGTAACTTCAATGTATTTTGGTAAACAGACAGAAAAACTAAACTTGTGTCAATGTCCAATTATTTCCATACCTAACTGTATATTGTTGAATTAATTAGTACTTCAATGCAGCTCACTTATTAAATAACTATAGGGCTTTACACAGTATAGTGAGCAAAAATCACATTTTAATGACTTCAGCTCACATACTCTGGATTTTGTTGATTGAAGTCCTTTTGAATATTATATTTAGCATCTTAAACTGAATAACAATAAAAAGCACAGTAGACAAGGTAACATGGTCCAACTCTTAGGTGGCTAGAGTCAGGTTAATGAACCCATCTTGTTTAAATTCCAGCAGGATGGCACCATTCGCCTTATTCAAAGGCCTTCTCTGCATGGAGAGATTTAACAGCCAGGTAGTCTAACATCAGTTATAATCAGTTATTACACTGAACAGATGCCTATGATGGGGAAACTGGTCAGTTCTGTCCAGCTCCTAAGAGGCCATCCAGCATTGCTTCCAGGAGCATCTGGTCTCTCATCCAGAGAGCGACCAGGGACCAACTAGGATTGGCCAGGAACAACCAGAGAGCAGCAAGGAATGACCAGGATTGGCCAGGAACAACCAGGACTGACCAGGGAGGAATCAGAATGACAAGGACGGACCAGGGAGCAACCCAGGAACGACCAGGACCAGCCCTGCTCAGCATTCAGATGGAAAACAGCAGTGGGCATCACTTGAAATAAAGGCAAGATTTCTAGAATACATTAATTAAAATAAATAAATGTTTAATAAATGTGAAAAATGCTATACTGTATATAAGGGGGAGTACAACTAGCATAGGTTAAATATGTATGTAGATGTAGTTAATGTAACAGAACGGAAACTGGTTGGTTGAAACTGTTGAGTGGGTTAACAGAACATCTGGAGCCACACTTAAACCGTTCTTGCTGTTGTACACGCTTTTAGTTAGCTAGCAAATATACATAGCCCTACATGTATAGGTGGCCAATCCGTATAGCTCTACAAACGAGAAGACATATGACAACAGCCTCTCTCAAAGAGCTGATGAAAGCATTCTTTCAGAGAAGCAATCAACTTCCAATGAAAATAAGCCTACGGGAAATGAGAAACGCAAGCGTAAGGCGATAAGCCATTTACGTCGAAAATAAAGAATTCATACAATTTCGATTAACTTGCTTTCCCATTAAGGGCATCATTCCCGATGCGTTCTTTGCTCAGAGGTTCTAAAATCAACATGTTTTTTTGCGCTGACGTCTGGTGGCTTTCGCGGGGGAAAGTTCTCACCAGCTGTTTGCAGTGGCGTTTTATATGAAAATAATTGGTGGGGCACAAACCATTTCAAAATATAGGATACATACCAGTAAAGCTACAAAACTCCCTCTTGCTACTGATGTGTTTATTTAATACATCAACAAACAGCGTGGCTCCACAAAACACTTTTAAGGACAGAGCGGCTTGCTTCTACCAGGTGTTGTAGTACACATACTGGAGAGAGAGGGACCTTCTTGTGTAATTACGCTCCTTCTCTCACACACATGTTACCACGGTCACATTTACAAGCCTAAATCAGGAATGCAACCAAGCTCCGAACCAATGTGTCTACAGGGCACATGAGCTCAGCAATGAGCTCAACACCACTGAAGGCCACAATTAAGCGGAAAGAAAAAAATTTAGGGATACAGACCCATTCAACAACCTTAATAGATAAGCATGGACACACTGACACTCGTCACCATCTATACCAATCGATCCAGCACAAACATATGACCAATGCACGGACCAGCACTACAAAGGCAGGATGATAAAATATGCTTTCACTCACGAAGGCTGAGGCCTCACTTGAAGAGAAAAGTGGCACAGTGGTTCTTCCTCTGGCAAACCTATTGATGACTTTGGGAATGAAGTAATGCAGCTGCTGAATCAGCTGGCTTTCGATGGACAACATGGCCAATGTGTTGAGTCGCAGCTGTCCCATGGTATTGCGACTGAAGGTTTTTACCCTCTTCAAGGTGGAAAAGTTCCTCTCTGACTCAGATGTCGTCATAGGTGTTGTTATGATAATTTTCAACAGAGTGATGCCTGAAAAAAAAAAAAAAAAAGCCTCCTCTAGGTTGTTCTCATGGATGGATCTTAACAGAGGCAGGGCCGTCTTACCAGTGTGAAGCTCAGTGTGGCGGTACAGAGTGGTCAGCTCAGACTTCAACTTTTGTTTCCTGGAAGCTATAGTTTCACCGCACAGTCAAGCTCAGATGTAAGGAATGACATGACAAATTGTGGGAGGAGCGAGCTGTCAACCAGGTGGTCACTTTGTGAAAACCTCTGCTCCACCTGGGAGATGACTGTGTCGTATGCCTCCTTCAGCACCGGCGCTGTGTTGGTTACTCGTCGGACTGGCTCGTCTGTTCCATCGTTAACGGTGGCAACCCATTCATCAGTTTGCTTCCGCATATTCTGGACAGTCTCCTTGAAATGGGTGAGCGCACTGCTAATCCCAGATGCATCGATACTCCGTTTTTGCAGAGTGTTGTGTAAAACATAAATTTCTGGCATAAGGAAGAAGAAAAAATCCAGCAGCTGCAGAAAGGCTTGGTCCCTGAGTTTTTTTGACAGGTCGTATGCCTCACTTATCGTCGCCTCATCCCATCCTGGTTGTGTGCGTATGTCCTCCATACACAGGAGCAGCACAGCACGGTTTTCCCAAACTGCATTGACAATTCTACTTTTAAAGTTCCATCGTACAGCGGGTGGCCTTGGAATGCGTCTCTGTGTTGCCTCAGCAAGTACCGAAAACACATTTTGGAGCGCCAGAGACAAAGGTGGCAACAGCAGTTAAATCTGAACACCTTCAGGATGCTCATCCTTGCTGAACAAAGTTGCTGCATGGTCAGGTTCAGCTGGTGAGCATAGCAGTGAACAAACTGAGCATGTGGGTTTGTCTCTTTCATTAGCGAAAGTGGTTCCAGCACACCCTTGATGTTATTAGAGAGGCCAAGTCCAGTTTTTTCTTTGACTTCCACAAACTCCAAAAACCCCTCTATCACTGTAATGTCAGGCCACATGTATCGCAACACAACTACCATTTGTGATTTACAGGAGACATCAGTTGTCTCATCTGCCTGTATGGCAACAAATTATGTCTCGTCCACTTGCTTGGCTATCTCCTCCCTGTATACTTCATACATACTGTCTAACAGTTCGTTTTGTACAGTGCTAAATGTCCCTTTGAAGATGAGCTGAGCGTAATAGTGCCTCTGAAGTCTCTAATCGCCCTCACATATATTCTCAAAAATGAATATTCCAGGATTCAGGGAGTCCACTGACTCGTCATGCCCCCGCAGTGTGGTTTCACATTATCCACACAGTTCAATAAATTTTATGATCCGACTGAGAACTTACCTGTTTTCCTCCACCTGTTTATGCTGCTCAATGGAGCGCATGTATGCACTGTCAACTTGGGCTGCAACATTTACCCTTCCAAATAAGCCCAATTTCACAGCATTGTCCAGATGACTCCCGCTTCTCTCATGTTTTGCAATCCTCTCAGAAAGATGTTTCAAATCTTTGTAACACGTCCTCAACCATGTATCATCTCCACCAAACAGCAGACACGGAAAACAGAAGAGTGCCTTCATTTTTATGCTAATTGTTAGCCACTTTTTCTTCAAAAACCACTCCACATTAAACCTGCGGTTACTTTTACCAGCAGTTTGTGTGATGACAATATCCCATGGCCGATGGACACCAAGTCGCTTTACTTCAAGTTTCTCCTCCAAATTAAGGGTTTCAAACCGGTGCTCGAGTATGAAATCCACTTTATTCATTTTCTCAAGTTATTTGGCGTTTTTGTGAAGCTAACAAGCTAGCAAAGACAATTTACCCTCCTCGCTCTTCTTGCCGACTAATGTTCGTGCCAGACAGACAGCCTGTCTGAAATATGAAATGACGCTGTAGTGGGGCTACCGGCTGTCAGCCCCACTTGGCATCAAATTTGTGTGATCTTGTGTGATCTTCCCTGGCTGTTTGAAATTCGTGAAATTCCTGATCGAGTCTGGGTCCCAACTCGCAGACCACCTGACAGACCCCAAATAGTCAAGTACCCCTGATTGCATTGTGCATTTCAGGCAAGGATCAATGTGGGTGGAGTCAAACGATTGACTCTGCCCACATGTGACCCCGCCCACCGTTTTCTTGTCCATCAGAGGTTTGACAGTCACACACTTAATACAAACACGCACGTTTGTGCAAGGCACATGTTGAAGACAAATGTACTTCATTTTTGAAGATCGTAAGAAATATTATATTAAGTGATACCTGCCAGAGTATGTGAGCGGAGAGCTGATAGATATCCCGCTCATCACTCTCGAGCAAAGGTTAGGCTCTGCTCCAACGCTTCACGTCTTTTCACGTCTTTCATCGCACTGGTCAGAACCGCTATTCGCTCCCAGGTAAAATAATTGCCACTACAAATACGCTCCATGAATTTTTTGATTAGCCAAATCTGTCCATTTAGTCATTATGTATGTCAAGTAGTCGTTTACTTATATAAGTCTTACAGTATTTTAATGTATTTAATCATCATTTCAAATAGCCTACAGATCTGTCTATCCGTCTTTTACCCAAAAAGTATAAACCCAAACAAGTAGCACTATATTATTTGTTTATTATTAATTAACGAAATGGTATAGCATTTTCGGCTGCCAAGTAAATCAGATTCTCTGCATTTTGCCTATAGAATGTATAAAATAAATTAGTACATTTACTTGCTTTGAATTCAATTAAATTGAAACGAAAAAAGCCGTATGCTGTCAGCACAAATTGCAAATCGCATGCTTTCAAATATTAAGCGCTCATTAACTAGCGTATAACTTGCGTATTGGCTGTACAAACGAAAATATAAAATTGAAATACAACCTTTTGCTAAATGTTTGTCAATAGTTACTTGTAAAACACTTATACACTTATTCTTATCATTACTGTACTTCTCTACAGCTGCAATCACTGCTCCAGCAAAGGACCGTTGCAGCTGTGTAAAGTACGAGCAGTCGCGTATATTACGCACCAGATCTTCCCTTATCACCCACTAGGTTTTAAATCTACGATCCAAGACAGCAGCAGGGACAATATGCTTATATAAAAGTACCGCGTGTAAGGTGTGGAAACGTTTTGATAATTTACTACAATGTAGCTATACCACTTTCTGATAGCACGTTCTCCATAATTATTCTCTAGTTGTGGTTACTACTTCATCGCACTCCCTCTCCTACAAGCCCTTGCTTGGTTCTTCCTCATTTCTGTAAGTTACCTTTATTTTGCACCAGTGGGTTTCATCAACTTCTTTACTAAATTATTGAGTAAACGTCATGAAATCTTAAGCAACAAGGTTTATATTTTTATGTATATATATGTAGGTTAGATTCGCTTTTGTTGATGTTGGTACTGGTGGACCTCAGCTTGAGTGACCTTTAAGGAGAGGAGAAGGGGTCGGGTTAAACGCGTTTGACTCCGCCCACATTGAGCCCGGCCGGGAACTGCACCCTTCTCCAAATAGTTGGTAAATCTTGCATATTTGGCGTGTGTATTCGAAAAACAATGTACTCAACTCATTATAAGGCACAAAACGACAAGGGTTCACGTCTACTGGGGATCACCTGTTATCAAACCCTAAGGACGCGCTGATGGACCTGTCCAGTGATCGGACCTTAATGGCAATGTTTGACACAACATTTTTCACACTGACATGTATCAAAAACAACAAGATCACGTCTCAATGGGGAAGATTATCTCCGAGTTGCCATTTCGACGATCAAACCCAGGATGTAGCTGATGTGCTTCAAAAAGCAGGCCCACCATCTCATTAAACAAGTTGCTCAGTCTTACTAATAATAAACATAGAAGGGAAAACAGATTATTCATATGAAATTGTTGATAAGGGTTCTTCTATTAGACATATTAATATGGTCTAGTGAGCGTGTCTGCGTTTGTGTCGCGTTATGCTTATGTTATGTGCGCATTCGTGTGCCGTAATATTTCAAACCATTTGTTTTTGGGATTCGCGCGTGACAAAGTTAAACAACCCCAGTCCTAGTACACTATTAGAAAATGAATGTGCCATCTAGAATCTAAAACAGTTGTTTAACTATTGTGGTTGTAATTCCATGGATAGGAACTCTTTTAAGAGTAAGTAGGCTACAAAGACAAAACTCTTGGCATAATTAGCTAATTATTTCCATAACACAGTCCACATATGGTAAAGCTTCTGAGAAACGTTCTGATTCAAGTTAAAATCCTGGGCGCCCCTCTGCCCTGCATGTTTTCGATCTCTTCCAGCTCTGTCACACCTGATTCAAATGATCAGCTCATTATCAAGTCCTTCATGAGCTACATCAGGAATGTTAGGGCAGGGAGAGATCTAAAACATGCAGGGCAGGGGGGTGTCCAGGAGCAGGTTTGAAAAACTGATTAAGAGGATTCATCATGGAACCTATTTGAAACCAAAAATGTATTTTCCAGGAACCATGAAATGTTATCAAATAGGCACAGTCAAAGAAACTGTTTGGACGTGTACTGTAATTTGTGGCCAGTCTGGGATTGAAGATCATGCTAATGCATCACAGGACAATATTCTACCTTGTTTTGCATGTTACCTGTGGTCAGTCTGCGTTATTACAACCTATGCTGCCACAGTGTTGCTGACCTTTTACACCGATAATCTTGTTATCATGGCACCTGTCAGTGGCTTGGTTATATATTAGGCAGCAAGTGAACATTCTGTCCTCAAAGTTGATGTGTTAGAAGCAGGAAAAATGGGCAAGCGTAAGGATCTGAGCGACTTTAACAAGGGCCAAATTGTGATAGCTAGACGACTGGGTCAGAGCATCTCAAAAAACTGCAGCCCGTGTGGGGTGTTCCCAGTCTGCAGTGGTCAGTACCAATCAAAAGTGGTCCAAGGGAGGAAATGCGGAGAACTGGCGACAGGGTCATGATGCATGTGGGGAGCTAAGGCTGGCCTGTGTGGTCCGATCCAACAGACGAGCTACTGTAGCTCAAATAGCTGAAAAGGTTAATGCTGATACTGATAGAAACGTGTCAGAACACAGTGCATCGCAGTTTGTTGTCTATGAGGCTGTGTAGCCACAGACCAGTCAGGGTGCCCATGACCCCTGTCCACTGCCAAAAGTGCCTACATTGGGCACAGGAGTATCAGAACTGATTCATCAGAAGAAGGTGGGCTGGTCTGATGAATTATGTTTTCTTCTACATAATGTGGATGACCGTGTGCGTGTGCGTTGCTTACCTTGAGAACACATGGCACCAAGATGCACTATGGGAAGAAGGCAAGCCGGCAGAGGCAGTGTGATGCTTTGGGCAATGTTCTGCTGGGAAACCTTGGGTCCTGCCATTCATGTGGATGTTACTTTGACACGTACCACCTACCTGAGCATTCTTTCAGACCATGTGCACCATTTCATAGCAACGGTATTCCTTGATGGCATTGGCCTCTTTCAGCAGGATCATATGCCCTGCCACAAAGCAAAGATTCAGGAATGGTTTGAGGAACACAACAACAAGTTCAAGGTTTTGACTTGGCCACCAAATTCCCCACATCTCAATCCAATCGGGCGTTTGTAGGATGTGCTGGATAAACAGGTCCAATCCATGGAGTCCCCACCTCGCAACTTACAGGACTTAAAGGATCTGCTGCTACCGTCTTGGTGCCAGATTCCACAGCCCACCTTCAGAGGTCTAGTGGAGTCCAGGCCTCGACAGGTCAGGGCTGTTTTGACAGCAAAAGGGGGACCTACACAATATTAGGCAGGTAGTCATAATGTTATGGCTGATCGGTGCATACAATGTACAGTATGTCCTATTATTAAATGCATTACCAACTAAACAGTGTACAGCATGTCCTATTATTAAATGCATTACCAACTAAACAGTGTACAGCATGTCCTATTATTAAATGCATTACCAACTAAACAGTGTACAGTATGTCCTATTATTAAATGCATTACCAACTGAACAGTGCACAGTATGTCCTATTATTAAATGCATTACCAACTGAACAGTGTACAGCATGTCCTATTATTAAATGCATTACCAACTAAACAGTGTACAGTATGGCCTATTATTAAATGCATTACCAACTGAACAGTGTACAGTATGTCCTATTATTAAATGCATTACCAACTGAACAGTGTACAGTATGTCCTATTATTAAATGCATTACCAACTGAACAGTGTACAGTATGTCCTATTATTAAATGCATTACCAACTGAACAGTGCACAGTATGTCCTATTATTAAATGCATTACCAACTGAACAGTGTACAGTATGTCCTATTATTAAATGCATTACCAACTGAACAGTGTACAGTATGTCCTATTATTAAATGCATTACCAACTGAACAGTGCACAGTATGTCCTATTATTAAATGCATTACCAACTGAACAGTGTACAGTATGTCCTGTTATTAAATGCATTACCAACTGAACTGTGTACAGTATGTCCTGTTATTAAATGCATTACCAACTGAACAGTGTACAGTATGTCCTATTATTAAATGCATTACCAACTGAACAGTGTACAGTATGTCCTATTATTAAATGCATTACCAACTGAACAGTGCACAGTATGTCCTATTATTAAATGCATTACCAACTGAACAGTGTACAGTATGTCCTATTATTAAATGCATTACCAACTGAACAGTGCACAGTATGTCCTATTATTAAATGCATTACCAACTGAACAGTGTACAGTATGTCCTATTATTAAATGCATTACCAACTGAACTGTGTACAGCAGAGGTCTCAAACCGGTTCCACGGAGGGCCATGTGTCTGCAGGTTTTTGGGTTTTCCTTTAAATTGGTTCCCAGTTCAGACCTAAACAACCAGGTGGGGTAGAAACAAACCAATTAGTGACCTAATTAGTCAATTAAGTACAAGGTAAGAGCGAAAACCTGCAGACACTCGGCCCTCCGTGGAACCGGTTTGAGACCTCTGGTGTACAGTATGTCCTCTTATTAAATGTATTACTAACTATACAGTGGATAGTATGTCCTCTTATTAAATGTTTTGCCAACTAAACAGTGTACAGTATGTCCTGTTATTAAATGTATTATTAAATATACAGTGTACAGTTTGTCCTCTTATTAAATATACAGTGTACAGTATGTCCTCTTATTAAATATATTATTAAGTATACAGTATGGAGTGTAAGTCAGTCTGTGATTCCAACATGGTCCCTGATGTTACCTTCTGTATCCTACTGGGACTTTTAAGCCCAGCTCTGCAAGCTGTGTTTATCATAATCACCGGAGCGAAGCAGCGCTCATTATTCTCCCCTGTTTACCTCTGTCTGGCCTGCCTGGTCAGCAGGCATGGACTGGAGTCTAATCCGCACTGGAATTTATTACATGCTGGCCCATTTTTGGCCTCGACACGCCCACACTGATCAATTTTTGTCTTGGACACGCCCACACTGGCCCATTTTTGTCTTGGACACGCCCACGATGACCTATTCTTTCCTTGGGGCTTTCATTATTAGCCAGATCATGATTATTTTGTCTAAATTATTATAAGGATAATTATTTTGTCTAGCACCTTCCCAATGACCTAACACCACCTACCTCACCCATGGTCCAGCACCTCCTCCATGGCCCAACACCCATGGTCCGGCACATCCTCCACAGCCCAACACCACCCACCTCACCCACGATCCAGCACCGCCCCCACGGTCCAACACCACCCACCTCATCCTTGGTTCAGCACCTCCCCCATGGCCCAATACCGCCCACCTCCCCCACGGTCCAGCAACTCCCCCACGGCCCAACACCGCCCCCAGGTCCCAGCATCGCCCACCTAACCCATAGCCCAGCATTCCCGTGGCCAACCAGGTCCAGGTGCTGAGAAGGCAGTAACAGCTGACATAGGTGGGTCTGTGAATAATGCAGTCAGCCAGCACATTCTGGGGCACTGACAATGAGTCAGCAACACTGAGTCTGTGCAGGGGGAGGTACCTGCCCCTCCCTCCTCTCTCCCTCACTCTCCCTCTCCCCACTGCTTGGTGTTCCCAGTCGGATGCACACAGTCTTCCTTGCAACCTGCACGACAAGCAGAAGAGCAGAGTGCTTTCACACGATACTTCACACACTCACAGTGGGAAGGTATTCTGCACAGTTGAAGTCTGATACATATTTAGGTATTCACGTATTTAGGAAGTTATGAATAAAAATGTAAAACACACTAAACATGTGTTTTTTACTTTGTCACATGTGAGAGTTGCAACCAGTCATGGGAAAAGAGAGAAATGAAGGCCATGGACTGTATGACTTGGGGAGATTAGAATGGGCAACTGAACAATGTTTTACGAATAGGTTGTGCGTGGATGGGCCATGGGTGGGCAATCAGATTTGTCTGGTCTTTGGCAGAGCCACGGAGAGACTGTTTTCAGTGGTGGCTCCAAGCGGGACCCCTTTGTTATTAAACGCTCAAACTAATTAAAACTGATTGATTGACGTAATGATTTCCTCACTTTGCTGACAGGACTGTATTCATTCTAGTTTGTTTATGTTGTGCGACTTGACGCGTGAAAACCTTAGGGGACCGAAGGAGAAACGGAGGCAGCAAACACACGTGTAGAACACTAAAGGACATGGTGATACATCACAACCGCTAATAATGTGCTCATTGTTGTCATTATCCTAGAAAGAAAGGTTACACTTTGTCCTGCTGCAAAGAAAGGGCTTCTGCATTCAGTTGAGTAGCAGTAACACAAAAACACACAGCAGTTACTTCAAGTGCTGAAATTTAGGTTTCTCTGTTTCTAGAAAAAGAGAAAATGAATGTATCATCCTTCTTGTTCATCCTGTATAACTGTTTTCCTGCTTCCAGCAAACCGCCTTCTAGTGTTAACAACAATGAACTGGACCCATGGAGCACCTTCCCTCCAACTGAGGTGCTCAGAACCCCTTAAACAGTGGGTGGGAAATTCACATGGTCCACCAGTGGTGTGTGGCACTCGGCAGGATGGTATGGGGCCGCTGTGGTTCATGTGGTGTCATACCGTAATCCAGTCGACTTTGCCATATAAATCCCTGGCTGCTAACTTTCAGCCTTTCTCCCTCAGGCAGGGCCTGCTGACAATGCACGCCTGTAGGCTGAGATATCCACCCTGTGGAATTGAACAAGGACATATTCCATACCGGTGCTCTGGGTGGATGAGCAGATGGAAGGACGGCATGGAACGAGGCTAACTGCTAACTTTCAGCTTTTCTCTCTTTCAGAGTTGCTGACACTGCTTTACGAACGGCTTGGGGCTGTAAAATGAGATATTTGCCCTGAGTGAGTATCAGCGACGATGCGTTCTGGACTGGTCTGCTGACCCGGCAGAGACAGAACACCCCGGACTGTTCTGGATTTTGACTGATGCATAGCTTTAACTTGCAGGACTGGCTGGAGAATGGAGAAGACGATAGGAGGACTGCAGATGATTGAATGCTTTTCCCCCAGGGGTCTCCAGCAGGTAAAGACCGTTAGGCTCGCAGGCCACTTGAGTAACAGTTCTGAAGTTACATGAAGTTCACATGTTCCACCACAAACTGTCATTAACACATTTCACTAGCATCGAACACCACACGGGTTCCCAGCAACCATCTTGTAAAGGCAACATTAAAGGGGAGTTCTACGAAAAAGAGAATCTTCTGGTTGACATGGACTGAAAACATGAATTTTTCTGTTTAGATACTTTAATTTCAAAAACAAAAATCTACTGGGAGTAAGGACTGGATGGAGGTGTAGAAGGATGGGGCGTGGATGGAGGGATGTATGAAGGAATGGGTGTATGAAGGGATGAATGAAGAGATGGAGGGATGTATGAAGGAATGGATGTATGGAGGGATGGATGAAGACATGGTGGGATGTATGAAGAGATGGAGTATGTTTGTATGAAGGAATGGATGCATGAAGGGATGGATGAAGAGACGATGGGATGTTTGTATGAAGGAATGGATGCATGAAGAGATGGAGGGATGTTTGTATGGAGGAATGGATGCATGAAGAGATGGATGAAGAGATGGAGGGATGTTTGTATGGAGGGATGGATAAAGACATGGTGGGATGTATGAAGAGATGGAGGAATGGATGTATGGAGGGATGGATGAAGAGATGGAGGGATGTTTGTATGAAGGAATGGATGTATGAAGAGATGGAGGGATGTTTGTATGGAGGAATGTATGAAGAGATGAAGGAATGGATGTTTGAAGGAATGGATGTATGAAGAGATGGAGGGATGTTTGTATGGAGGAATGTATGAAGAGATGGAGGAATGGATGTATGGAGGGATGGATGTATGGAGGGATGGATGAAGAGATGATGGGATGTTTGTATGGAGGAATGGATGACGGGATGGACAAAGGTGTTCTTGTGAGCGATCTCTCATCTTTCTTTTCTTTTTCTTTCCTTCACCCCTGACCTCCTGGGTCTCCCATTTCATTGGTCATTCATTTCTTTGCTGCGTCACCAGAGAATCCTGCCTGCCTTACATCCAAACAAAGACCACATCCGGTCAGGCTACATTCCAAAATGGCCGCCCTATAGTCCGTGAGGAGTGCACAACTCCTGAAGTGCTCTACAAACGTGCCTGCTCTTCACCTCTGCCCCCCTCCCCTCCTGAAACCACGGCCGAGTAGCGCGTCGTACAGGGAACAGCGGTGCAGTTTGGGAGGGTCCCTGTGGACTTCCACAACGATTAGGGAGGGGAATTATGAACGTGTCCTTAATAATTAAACAAATCTGTCAGCAGCACAAAGGCCTAGTCCTGGCTGTCCTATGATGCTCATCACACAAAGTAGACAAGACACACACACAGGTGTGTGTGAAGAGGACAACACACCTGTCCTTGTGTTGCAACATGTGCAATAAGCATGTGCAATACCTATGATATCATATGTAAACAATACATATATATAATGTGATATACAATGTACAATATTATACAATTAACATTGAAACATATATATACTCTCATTTATATATAAATGTGTGTATATACACTCACCTAAAGGATTATTAGGAACACCATACTAATACTGTGTTTGACCTCCTTTCGCCTTCAGAACTGCCTTAATTCTACGTGGCATTGATTCAACAAGGTGCTGAAAGCATTCTTTAGAAATGTTGGCCTATATTGATAGGATAGCATCTTGCAGTTGATGGAGATTTGTGAGATGCACATCCAGGGCATGAAGCTCCCGTTCCACTACATCCCAAAGAGGCTCTATTGGGTTGAGATCTGGTGACTGTGGGGTCCATTTCAGTACAGTGAACTCATTGTCATGTTCAAGAAACCAATTTGAAATGATTCGAGCTTTGTGACATGGTGCATTATCCTGCGGGAAGTAGCCATCAGAGGATGGGTACATGGTAGTCATAAAGGGATGGACATGGTCAGAAACAATGCTCAGGTAGGCCGTGGCATTTAAACGATGCCCAATTGGCACTAAGGGGCCTAAAGTGTGCCAAGAAAACATCCCCCACACCATTACACCACCACTACCAGCCTGCACAGTGGTAACAAGGCATGATGGATCCATGTTCTCATTCTGTTTACATCAAATTCTGACTCTACCATCTGAATGTCTCAACAGAAATCGAGACTCATCAGACCAGGCAACATTCTTCCAGTCTTCAACTGTCCAATTTTGGTGAGCTTGTGCAAATTGTAGCCTCTTTTTCCTATTTGTAGTGGAGATGAGTGGTACCCGGTGGGGTCTTCTGCTGTTGTAGCCCATCCGCCTCAAGGTTGTGCGTGTTGTGGCTTCACAAATGCTTTGCTGCATACCTCGGTTGTAACGAGTAGTTATTTCAGTCAAAGTTGCTCTTCTATCAGCTTGAATCAGTCGGCCCATTCTCCTCTGACCTCTAGCATCAACAAGGCATTTTCGCCCACAGGACTGCCGCATACTGGATGTTTTTCCCTTTTCACACCATTCTTTGTAAACCATAGAAATGGTGGTGCGTGGAAATCCCAGTAACTGAGCAGATTGTGAAATACTCAGACCGGCCCGTCTGGCACCAACAACCATGCCACGCTTAAAATTGCTTAAATCACCTTTCTTTCCCATTCTGACATTCAGTTTGGAGTTCAGGAGATTGTCTTGACCAGGACCACACCCCTAAATGCATTGAAGCAACTGCCATGTGATTGGTTGATTAGATAATTGCATTAATGAGAAATTGAACAGTTGTTGCTAATAATCCTTTAGGTGAGTGTAAAGTACTGAATAGAAAATTGTTGTAGACCCTGTCAAGATTTTTTGTGCCAAAAATCAATCACAACTGGTGAATCCTTCTATGTGTCTGAATTTCGGATATCCTCGCTGGAAAATGTATTTGCTGTGCATAAATACTTGTGTGATTTCAGAATCCAGGTGTTCCTGAATGAGGGCCACATTCAAATTCACCTTCTGAAACTCTTTGGAGGATGTAAGCGGGAATGTAATGGTGTTTCTTTCAAATAGGGATATGGGGTGAGCATTCTTTTTTTTTTACGGGAATCAATATGGAATATCAAGCGAGCCAGAAGCCTGACTCAGGGAAAACGGCGGTCCCTAATGTGTGTGTGTGTGTGTGCGTGCATGTGTGTGTGTGTGTGTGCAGGCGTGCAGGCGTGCAAGGCTTCCGTGCAGGGTCATTCATTTCTGCACGATCATTTGGGCACACAATCAGGCATTCGTCTTTTTTGTGGTCATTAGGAATGCGGGATCAGCAGTGGAACAGCAGTAGAATAGCAGTGGAGCATCAGTGGAACAGCAGTGGAACAGTAGTGGATCAGCAGAAGATCATCAGTGGAACAGCAGTGGATCAGCAGTAGAATAGCAGTGAAGCATCAGTGGAACAGCAGTGGAGCCTCAGTGGAACAGCAGTGGATCAGCAATAGAATAGCAGTGGAACAACAGTGGATCAGCAGTAGAATAGCAGTGGAGCATCAGTGGAACAACAGTGGAGCCTCAGTGGAACAGCAGTGAATCAGCAGTAGAATAGCAGTGGAGCATCAGTGGAGCATCAGTGGAGCATCAGTGGAACAGCAGTGGATCAGCAGTAGAATAGCAGTGGAGCATCAGTGGAACAGCAGTGGATCAGCAGTAGAATAACAGTGGAGCATCAGCGGAAACATCAGTGGAACATAGGGCCGCTCTGTGTACACTGTACTCTCTATGCCACAGGACAGAAGAAAGCTCTGGTGCCAGTCACAGCATTTTAGAAGAAAACAACACTGGGACTGGAGCCAACTCACCCCACCCCTGCTGCCACCGCTGCAGAAAGTGAGAGAGAAAGAGAGGGCAGGAGAGAGAGGGAGGGAGGGAGGAGTGCTGCATTTCCTGAGGGCAATGTAGAGGACGCGACAGGGGGACCTACACTGGGTCGCAATATCCCAAACTCCCAGGACAAGCAGAAACAGAGAGCGATGGAGTGAAAGAGCAAGAAGAGACAGAGAGAAAGGGGGAAGGGGATAGAGACACAAACAAAGCAAAAGGGAGAGAGAGACAAGAAGAGACATGATGAGAGCAACGTGGCCAGGCGTTTGGGAGCAGACAGACAGCTAATCAAGAGAAAAGCAAAGAGGCAAAGAAGGAGAGAGGTAGAGTGAGACAGAGACAGAGAGAAGTAGATAGAAACAAAATAGCTTTGCTCTGACTCTAATGTCTCTGTCCAAAGTCCTCTGCCACCAGCAGGATCTCCGCTCTGCAGCCAGGGACAGTCAGTGAGGGGATGAGTCATTTAGAGTTCCCACTCAACTACAGACATGTGCATCGATGGGCATAGCTTTCACACCAGCGGTCTGGGAATCTAAGATGATTAAGTGTTGTTTAGCTTGACTTGAACCAAACACAAAACCTGGGGCTTGTTAAGTATTTATAATGGTGTCATTGGTTCTCTACATCTGGAAGATTCAGCAGTACGATACAACAGCTTGGCTTTTGGGGAAGTGGCAGGGGATTTCACAAGTCACTTTGTAATTGCTGTTTTCCCAAAAGGAGGAATGCAATAGTTATTCAGTAGACTTACCTATTCAGAGAAGTGAGGACATACATTTCATACTGGTCCCCTGTGGGAATCAAACTCAAAACCCTAACATTGCAAGCGCACTGTTTTTCTAATTGAGCTACATGGGACCCGAAATTGAAAAATCGAGGGGTTATCTTCAGAGGAAGGGATTAGTGTAAAGGAAACCCATTAGTCTCCCCTCTCTGTATCATTATTAATTGGTTTAAAGTGTCTAGTTCAATAGAATCTAGATAACTGAGTGTATAACAATGACAGGTCTGATCCCTGAAGCTCTGGGAACACAGTTCCATTATGATACGTATCACAGAATAAAGCTGTTCTCACTTGATGTGTGCTTTGTGCTTAACAACAATTAAAAAAAACTTGCTTGACAGTTTAATATTATGTCTTTGTTTGGGGAATACCATAGCCTTATTTAAGGTCCTAACCATATGTGTCTTTTAGACGTTATTTATTTTTTCTTACCTTTCTAAGGAGCATACAAGAGAAGAAAAAAATTTAAGCGAAAGAGAGACGGACAGACAGAAGTAAATGCCCTGGGGTAACAGTACAGTAGAGTAAATCATAGAATAGTACAGTAGAGTAAATCACAGAATAGTAGAGTACAGTAGAGTAGAACCAGTCAGGCAGATGCTAAAGGCAGAACCTGAATGCAGGCCAAGGTAAGTCATTTTTAATTTGAATTAATTAATACAGGTGTTAGTCGATATAGAAGTACTGGGATGTTTGTAACATTGATCAAGACTTCCCTGAATGCGAAGTGATAGGGACTGTGCAAAGTGATGTTCCATTAAGGATCAACTGACTGTGTCATTGGAAGGTCACAATTTGAGTTGGACAGAAGCCATTTAGGAAACTTGAACACTTGATTGCTCACAGGCAAGCAAACAGTCAGCAGCTATGAAAATGGCAAGACACCCAATCCCCCTTCTTGTCCTCCAAGTAACAAATGAAAATACACAAGCAGATCCTTAAAAATTTATTGAATTTGATGTGCGACGAAAATCATAAAGTAGGACATAAGAGAATATATACCCTTGCATAGATCACAGACCATGCCTTTGTCAGATGTCTGACAAGCTGAACATATCATAGCATATTCCTCATTAAACACAATGAAAAATGATAAACAAAGATAAAGGAACACACTTTGCAGTTTTCACAAGGCAAATGGATTACTTAAAATAAATAAAAAAGCAGGGGTGTATTCCATTAGGTGAAACGTTCAAAACGTTGCTGGTAGAAATGTAATATGTAGAGCTGACATGGCTCACAGTTTTACACGACAGCCTGTCAGGTAGCCGATCTACACAATACATTTCTATCTTAATGTATTATAAGGTGGGACCCTGCTGAACAGTCGCCAGTGGGTCAACAGTTCCTTGTGTCCTTAAACCGTTTTCTTCAAAAGAGGGCCAGCTTCCCTAATAATAATGCACTGTCACAGTCCGATATCTTTGTGACACATTCCAGTTCCGGAATTCCGGTTTCTATAGGTTGTATATAGGTTGGCTACAGCTACAGTACCTAATAGGGTCACAGTTCTATATAGGCGCACAATGTTAGCATTCAAAATTGCAGCCTTCTCTGTTTTTATTGCGTTACATTTGACCAGGGCCTTGGGATGCCCAACATGGCTCTGGATAAACTGCACAACAGAGGTAACAGGATGCCATCTGGGATGCAGGTACGTTCTGACTGGTGGACTGGAAGACAAAACTCCTAGCAACCGTATGTCTAGCAACCATATAATTTCCTGTCATCAAATGGGAGCCCCTCCCCTCCCTTCATTAACCTGAGTGAAGTGAGGTTTGAATGCGCATAGCCTAGTCACGGGTCTGTATGTGCTGTATCGCCAACTCCTATGATCGTTGTCATTGGTAACTGCCAAGCAAACTTGGCCTGACAATGACCAGATAGTTGGCAAGACAGCGCAAACACATCTGAAACCAGGCTATTTCGAAAAAGGTGTGACGTTAATGATTGCAGTATCAGAACTGTCTGATTAAATAGTGATGCCACCTACTGTCAGGATGTTCATCTGATCTGATATTGAGACGTGTGTCAAGATTCTTGGCAAACGACGATGTTTCTTGAAAACGATAGATTCTAAATGAAGGAGTGTATTTGATATAGAAGCCTTTGGTGTCAATGAAAGCAAGGGTTTTCTTTAAATGATGCAACCGTCATTATAGTTGATCCACAGTTCTTCTAGGCTAAGCTCATGCAGTCTTCTTGTTGACCATGCAGTTTTTGTGATCAGTAGGTTGCCATAGAGATATGTCTTCATTTTCTATACATTATCGGTTGGTTTTTAGTGATGGGTGTTTGGAATCTCTCTCAATCTTCAGTGATTTGGTTTGTTCAGACAAATGTTTGTTTCTTAAAAATTAAATAAAAATGATTTTAAATACATCTTGGTGCTAATACAGTTATTTGTTGTCCATATCATTCAAACATATTGTAAATGGACAATGATGCTAGGTCAGGTAAATCATCATGGCTTGCCAAAGGAACACATTATTATAGCCTTTGATATTTCAGTATAAAGGCGTGCTCCTAAAAACAATCAGTCATAGTATAGCGCCACTAAAAAACAAAACAAAATAAGACACAATGAAAACAGATATTCATCATTGGTTTTGACATTCTGCAATATATAGTTGCTTGTTATACTCTATTTTACTGTAGCTTAATGGTATGTTTCTGACGCATTTTAAAGTATATATAGTTTACTAATAGTTTTTTTTTGTTCATGTTGTTTCTCTGAATGGTGGTTTTATTTTTTTAAAGACCTCCCTCATGTCTTCTGTTTAAAAAAGATACATCTCTGAAACAGTTTAAAGTAAATGCAAAATGTGTACAAACCAAAACAGGCAGACTCTCCTCAGACTCTCCTTCACATTAAATTCACACTGAACACAGGTAATACAGCCGCGGATGGGCACTGTATCCTCTCAGCTCATTGCCTAACAAGCTATCTTTTTCCGACAGGGCTATTTTGCCTCATTTTATCAACACTATCCATGTTAGAAAACAATTCCAGGTAAACCTGATAAGTTGATGGGGACTGTGTGACCACTGTACAATACTTATATTTGACTTCATAGGTTTTCTCTGGTTGGTTTTAGAACAGGGTCCTGTTCATTAGGCACCAAACTGAAGAAAACATGATACTAAGGGGAAGAAGAGGTGCTATCTGTACTTGTCAATAGAAAACACAAGTGTTTTTGTTTCAGCTATGGTTTTCCCTAGTCAACACGGCCCAGGTGTTGAAATGTACCTTTAACCTCTGGCTAACTGACATTAAAGACCACAACAACCTTAACATGAATCAAAGAATAAATAGGTCAGAATAAATAACACACACAGCCCTGTTGTAAATGTCTTGTCAAGAGATCAAGATTTTCTTTCTTGTCCACATCTTTATAAAATAGATTAATTCATCTGCTATTTTATAAAAGTCTCTAAGAAACAGGTACCTGTAATTCTATTGCTATAAGAATGCATTGTTAGTTTCTTTGTAAAATAATTGAATGCATAGCACCATACATAGATTGCCCTCACATCAAGAGCAATGGATGCACTGGTATTGTGATGTGAGGAGTTTCGCATGACTTCCCCCAACCTCACTCTGGACTGTTGCATCATGGGTATTTGGTGACGCAGGACGTCTTTGTCCAACCACTCATTCTGGGCCGTCAGAGAAACCACATATGGTGAAAATACTATTTGCCCAACATACAAGGTAGAGATCCGTTGGCTGACGGTAATCACATTATACACGCTGACATATTGAACACGGTCCTTCCTTACAGGGGTGGTTAACAGATGCTAACATGTTGGTGTCAAGAAGTCTGTGTGCAGTCTGTGTACAGGTATGACAGCAAATCAGGCTTTGGTTTAGCATTTCTGGCACAACTCCCATACGTTGGACCAAATTGTTCATAGTTGTTTACATTCCATTTTTGGTGAGCTTAACAATCATGTTTCAAAAAAAGGGTATAATAGGGTTTGTGCCACAAATGCTAAAAGGTTAGCGTTTCGATGCAGTGCCAGAGGATCTAAATCAACGGATGAATTGCTGTCCTCCTTGTCCATAAACTGCTTACACGGTAAGGAAACCAATTGGTAATTTTGTGGTTTGGGTGAACCATCCCTCTAAGACTTGATTACCTTTTCTTCATTAGAAGGCCTGAAAATCCCTGACACTTTTTTAACTCATATATCAACTCCACTGATATATGTAACTCATATGTCAACTCCACCGACATATTTAACTCATATATCAACTCCACTGATATATGTTACTCATTTGTCAACTCCACTGACATATTTCACTCATATATCAACTCCACTGATATATGAAACTCATATGTCAACTCCACTGACATATTTAACTCATATATCAACTCCACTGATATTTGTAACTCATATGTCAACTCCACTGACATATTTAACTCATATGTCCACTCCACTGTCATATTTAACTCATAAGTCTACATCACTGATATATTTAACTCATATGTCCACTCCACTGGCATATTTAGCTATGTCCACTCCACTGATATATTTAACTCATAAGTCAACTCCACTGACATATTCAACTCATATGTCAACTCCACTGATATATTTAACTCATATAAATCAACTCCACTGACATATTTAACTTATAAGTCAACACCACTGATATATTTAACTCATTCGTCCACTCCACTGATATATTTAACTCCTATGTCAACTCCACTGATATATTTAACTCCTATGTCAACTCCACTGATCTATTTAACTCCTATGTCAACTCCACTGATGTATTTAACTCCAATGTCAACTCCACTGATATATTTAACTCATATGTCAACTCCACTGATACATTTAACTCATATGTGAACTCCACTGATACATTTAACTCATATGTCAACTCCACTGATACAATTAACTCATATGTCCACTCCACTGACATATTTAAGTCAGCTGAAATCACATTGATGAAGGGACAGGCACACACCAGACCTGTAGAAGACAGACACGTTCTAAACATCCAGTGATACAGTAGAAAGATCACAAGCAAACAGAAAGATTACAGCCAATGACATACCGCCCAAAACAACCAGCCAGTAGATTCACAGAATCAAAAATGTCTTTGTTTACAAACATGTGCAAATTATCTTGCTGAAGTCCAAAGTGGCATTCTACTAGTCTACCAAAGTTATAGCCTTTGCACAAACCTATGGGGGGGGAATTGTTCAAGGGGTGTAGATGCAGCCACTTCCAATTGAAAAAAAAAATGGCACACTAACTTTGACCTAAATTATATACACACTGTCATGAGGGTCACTGAATCTTTCACAATGTTTATACATGGTGTCATAACTTCTATTCCAAGTACAGAGCCCACTCAGTGTTAGTGTCACAAACATTTCCTAGGGGTGCTACCACAACCATGTGCCTGGACCCTAAATCATTTTGTCATTTCACACACTTGAGCCCAAATTCGGCTGCAACAACAAAACATTCACAATGCATCAGTTAGCTTTGCTGAGAGATGGAAAACTCAATGATAAAATACCTGTGACTATTAAGCAAATGGGCCTACTGTAGCAGACAGAATAGCATATGATAAATGTGATTTTAATACCCAGAGTGAAATTTCAAATCACTTCAAATCAACTTTACATCTCTCTGGCTACTCCATCGTACTTCTGACATGTATACACATAGAATTACAATAAAGGACAATCCCATTCAAATCACTAGTCTGAAATGGGTGTGAGTAATTCTATTTCCATTGACACACATTAATGACATTTGGCTCAATATTTGGGCATTCTCAGATATAATTCTCCACAGTGTTTCCATGACATAACAGTCGCACCAAATATTCCAAACCAAACCATTTGTATCGATGCATTTTTTTTTCAAAGATTACACATCACTATGACATAGCCTACTCACTATGACTCTGCCTCCTCACTACGATATAGTCTACTCTGCTTTTGCATCTATATACAGTAAAAGCATGTTTCAATTCTTCTTTGATTGTGCGCAGCTTGGAAGGAAAAGGGAATAAGGATACAGGTGGTTGATACAATACGTCCTAAGACCTAAGTGCTTGTCTAAGGCTACTTTCGGAGTCCAAGAGTTTAACACCAGGGAACGCACTCATCAAGCATCTCAGCAGGGGACTGTCGCTGTAGCATTGTTTTTGCCTTTTATATCATAATGAATATAGGATTATGTGTACTGTAGATTGGGCACATGATCCTATATCAGCACTTTGACTCTGAGACACTTTATAAATGCAGGCCCTGGTGACCTCAGTCCACTCCAGTAAGAGGCCATTTTGCATGCCATGGACAAAGTACGTTCTGCTCAGCAGAGGCCTGTAGCTCTGCTTAGCTTGCGGCTCTGCAGTGAGTTCTGCAGTAACCTCACTGAGGTAGACACATTTAAAAGACTTATGGCACATAAATCAATGGCAACAGCAACGCAAAGCAAATGCAAAGCCATGGTTATTCCCTTTTGATTTGGAGTGGTGCATAGGGGAGAGCAGAGTGAAGGACTTACAGACTGGGCTGTTCTACTGAGGACATAAGTGCATTACAACAACTAGAATGTTGAGTTGTTCTAGAGTCTTGCTCTAGAGTTTTCATTCTAGCATCCTATTCTGGTGTCATGTTCTAGAGTCTTGAGTCAACACAACCATCGTGCACCTACATGGCTGTTCTCGCAAACATTCTCTTGCTGAGTTCATTATTATCATAACAATCGATCATCCTCATCAACAACAACAACAGCAGCATATCAGTGCTGAGAGAAGACCTTCTGCACCAGATCTGTTCAACTGGTCATGGGTCACAGTTGTATGCTACATATACAGAGGCACTTTCACTGAGCCCGTCGCATGGTGAGGGGGTAAAGGCACTAGCAACTAATGTAAAAAATAATTATTTGCAATATCTATTAAATAAAGGCTAATATCGGGAAATTAGGTTGTATTGATTGTTTTGTTTGTTAAAAAACAAACATGTCTCTAAATTTAGTGAAATGGAAGGCATGACTCATAAAATGTTTACTTTTTCTTTGTTCAACGGTCCATGCACGGCACTATTGAAGTAACACTGTAACTTGGTGCTTATTTATGAATATATGCATTTTGATAATAGGTATTTTCTTCTGCTTCTTTGATCTATTACGTTATTAAATAAAATAAAAAAAAGTCGGCATCCCGAGTTGGGACTGAATATATTTTGTCACATTTCAGAAACGTTTTAGGGATAAAAATAAAAAAGGGAAAGAAAGTTCCGTCGTTTCGTATGAGTGTTAAACACTTTTCAGTGTCTCTATTTGCAACAAGCTGGATACTGACTTCATGCATTTAGATATACTAGGATACACGGTACCTTAGTCGTTAGGCCATAATGCAGGTAACTTTTTCTCATGCTATGATCTTTGTTTAGTTACTGTTTCCTTATGATTTTTAACATTCACTCTGTAGATACTAATAAATGATTTAGATATTTTCAAATCCCGAACTATTTGAAAACAGTGCTGCACTCTCAGTGAAAACGAATGCTAAAGGGGGAAATCGAATGAAGGCATAAGGGGAATGCAAAAATCCAAAATAAAGATTTTTTACCATTATTATGTGGTCTCATCGTCACGCATGCCAATATCAAAACGTATGGGGAGTCTCTAAACATGCTCACATTAAGCTCTTCTGATATATCATTGTGCTGTCTTGCATCTAAAGGGCTAAAATGCCATTGAATCACTTGGTGATATCATAATTACAGCATCTTACTGCTGTAAAATAGCAGCATTGCGGATGTCCGTATCAGAAGGGAGTAGACCACCCTCTCTTTAACATTTAAACTAGGGGATCAGTGATCAGTCTTTTTTTTCCTATAAGGTGCTTTGCTGGATAGTAGGTCCTTTGAAGACAGGGAGGTCAGCTCCCTGACTCCCGGCCAGGCGTGGGTCGGTCCGACCACTGCCTGACTGCTGCAGATGCTGACTTGCTTGTCTCTCTGCAGCAATGGTTATTTCTGATGCATTTTCTCCTGGAGGCATTGTGCGACTTGCTGAAATGTTATCAGTAATCCATGCATAACGTTTAAATCATCTTGCCTGACTTCTTCTGATGAAGACAGATATGTCCTCGAGTGTGGTCGGTCAGGCATCCCAAAGAGCGCCCGCTTATGCCGTGTGCGTGTTAAATAGAAGTTTATTTGCATTATTGTTCGAAATGTAACTGAGGGATCACTTATTAAATAATTAGCTATCCGTCATATTCTCTAGTGTCAACTTATTTTCTTATTTTTGTCTAATAATTCCATTCAAATGCTGAGCATGGTTGTTTTACATAATAGAGCGCTTTAGCCAAATGAGACATTCGAAAGTGATGGTCTATTCCAACATGTTCCATGGGTTCTAATTCTATACATCTGTAAGCAGCTTGCTTTTATTTACACAGTTTTGGTTAGCTATAGTGCAATTCCCAATTCTGAGGTTTGCCTCCCTAAAATTGTCGATGCTATTATTTATATCTCCATCAATCTCCATGTATTCTGATTTGCTGACCGTGGATGAGCTGCGGCGACTAGAGTTGGTCTCAGTAATGTTTGGTTCACTAACGTTTAGGAGTTGGGCCTGCTCCTCTCCCTCCGTCTCCCTGTGGTAGAAGTAGTTGAAGTTGGACACAATGACAGGCACTGGCAGCGCAATCGTCAACACACCAGCAATGGCACAAAGGGAACCTACTATTTTGCCCCCTATGGTGACGGGCACCATATCCCCGTAGCCCACAGTTGTCATGGACACCACTGCCCACCAGAATGCGTCCGGTATGCTACCGAATTGAGAGCCTCTCTCCTCGGCCTCTGCGAAATACACTGCGCTTGAGAAGAGGATGACTCCGATGAAGAGGAAGAAAATCAGCAATCCCAGCTCGCGCATACTAGCTTTGAGGGTCTGCCCAAGGATCTGCAATCCTTTGGAGTGTCGTGACAGCTTGAAGATTCGGAACACTCTGACCAGACGGATCACCCTGAGGATGGCCAGAGATGTCGCCTGCTCCCCCATGCCTTCGCCTTGGTCTTTGGGGTCCTCAGCCAGCTCCGTGCCCAGTGTGATGAAGTAAGGGATGATGGCCACTATGTCGATAATATTCATCATGTTTTTGGAGAAAGCAGCCTTGCTTGGACACGCGAAAAAACGCACCAGTAACTCGAATGAGAACCAGATAATGCAAAGAGTTTCAATAATGAAGAAAGGGTCGGTTAGGATATTGGGTTTGTAGTAAAATGTATGGTTTCCTACAGTCTTAAAACGACCCTTCGGGTCTTCTTTCAAGTCGGGTAAAGTTTCTAAACAAAATATGACTATAGAAATCAGTATTACCATTACAGATACTATAGCAATCCCTCTGGCTGGACCCGAGCTCTCTGGGTGCTCAAAAAGCAGCCAGATCTGACGCTGAAACTCCTTTTCAGGTAAAGGACGTTCTTCTTCCCTGACGAAGCCCTCGTCCTCACGGAATTTCTCCATGGCATCCACTCCCAACTCATAAAACTTTATTTCTTCCGAGAACATATCCAATGGGACATTGACGGGCCTTCTTAGCCTGCCTCCGGACTGGTAATAGTAGAGTATAGCGTCGAAACTAGGACGGTTTCTGTCAAAAAAATACTCGTTTCTCAGGTGGTCAAAGTAGCGCATCCGCTTCTTGGGGTTGCCTAGCAATGTCTCTGGGAATTGAGAGAGAGTTTTAAGCTGCGTCTCGAACCGGAGCCCTGCTATGTTGATCACCACCCTCTCGCAGCAGTCGTGGTCTTCGTGGTCGGGGGTGTAAGCGTCCTGTGGATGCCCCGGTACGGCCGCTGTCTCGTCCATGTTATCTCCTGCCACTACGGTCATATTGTCGGTCGACTTCGGGAGCTCTGTTGCAGCAGGAGTTAGGGAATTCCGTGTATCCGTTTAATTTTAATGCATAGGCGGCATTCAGGTTTTGGGTTGTACGATTACCTCCACCACGTTTCTTCTCCCCCTTATTTGTTGTGCTAGTCCCAGATAGGGGGATAGCTTGCTCTGCCTCAGTGCGGCTCCACTGCGGTTCTCGCTGACTCGACCATTGCTGCTCTCGGCTGCATCTGCTGTTGCCTCTGTCACCCAGAGAAAAAAGAATGGATCGAAGGAACAGCGGAGATATACGCCAGCTCAGCAATTTCTTAAATTTATTTATAGCCTCTAGGTTATCTTTTACTGTATGTTTATTTACCAGCATTTGATAAGCAATATGTCTGTTGTTTCTTCTGAAATTATCTAGCCAATGCAATCGAAATGTGCACATTGACGGGGGTCAATGTTATATTATTGCACCACTTTTTATCGGTGTTTGGGCGCATTAAACTGTTGAAAACGTGCTAACGTAAAGCAAATTATTATTAAATGCACTTTAAAGTAATAGAAAACAATATCCCTTCACTTTTAAACTCTCTAAGCAGCCTAATGGTAATGAACCAGTAGTTATGAATGACCCTAACGCTCTAATGACTGAACACGTTTCAGGGCTTACCCAAGAATGATCTTGAAGGAATCCTGAAGGAATGCGTCTTGTCCACGACTCAGCAAAGTCATCCAACGCAGGACAGTCAGGTCACGCGTAGTTTTGTTGTCATGCGTTAATAACGGATTAACACTTCATATCGCAGTCCATCGCCACACACTGGAGTTTTCCTCTGTGTAGTCAGACCACCCTGCTTGACTAAAACCCCCAGGACATCTGTCTGAGCTGTTCGTATCGGATAACGTACTTTCTAAAGGGTCTAGGCCTACATCTTGATCCCGTTCCTTGACATTCGGTGTAAAAATATTGGAATAGAAAAACGAACGGTAGACAAAAGCCGCAACGTCCGTGGCCTGTAGCCGCTTGTGCGGTGGGGCACTTCGGCGTGAATGGCTTATACCGCAGGAGGAATTCTTATGCTGCAATTCAGCGAGCAGATACATTAAGGGGCGATAAGCGAACCCTTGCCATTTCCAGACATCACCGCATCAGCAGAAATTTCCCGTTTCGACTAAACAAGATGACGGGCATTCTACGACGTTTTACCTCTAGCCGACACACAGTAAAGAGGGAATGGAGACTGGAGGTGCCTAAATAGAGACAGGAATCGATTTTCTGAAGAGAGAATCATTTCTTAATAATGTTGTGCATATTGTTAGGCATTTCACATGCAAGGAGTGTGGAGGTGGAGAGATTGGGTAGGTGTAAGGGAGAGAAAAAGAGAGTGCGAGGGAGGGAGGGATGGAGGGAGGGCATAGGGGAGGAAGCGAGGAAGGGGAGATATAAGGGGAGTTCGACGCAATGCAGACCCGCTATACTAAAGCACGCGGCCACGAGGGCTCTTTACACCACAAAACAAGAGTATTCGTTTCTGCTAGCACTGGCGCAATATCCGCTCTGTAGAGAAATTATGAGCCGCTACTTCTTAAACATTCCGCAGTGGTTGATAGACTGCTGTTAAACTGATATTATATGGTTGAGCGAGAGTAAACTAACTGCAAGCACAGTCATTTATATTGTTCAGCATTTATGTTTCTATACATACAAGCTTTTCATATTCATATTTCGCTCCGTTCTGAGTGGCCACTGCCGGAAAAGAGTGACGGAGGTGTGCATCGTTTCCGCGCTACTAGGAGTGGCTTGATTTAGTACCATGGACAGAGGTCGGAAGCAGCGCATCTCAGAAGCGCTCGATCTCTCCCAGTGCTTTTCCTCGTGCTCTGTACAGTCTTCGTTTGTTGTTGTCCCTGTAAAACTAATCGATAGGACGACGTGAAAACACGCAGTTTACTGGTTCTTGACTGAAGTGAAGTGATGGTTGGACTTTGTTATCTTCCATTTTTTATAATTGTGTATCTGCGTGTTTTTAAAATGAAAAATAACGGGGGAAGAAATTGAATAACATACAAAATTCCGTATTATTTCACTTTTTCAGTAAATCAGGACTAAACATGTTGGGCAATAAGGAAGCGATTTAGGGACTTCCACTGACCATCCATTGATGGACATTTAAATGGCAACTGGGGTGACCTCTTAACTGCTATAATGCAATAATAAAGTATGCACTGTCCAATCCTCCCTCCGTACAACGCATCTCAAATAGTATCTCTTTTTTAAAATTCCTCGGGCTCTCTCAATCTGCATAGTTTAATCTGCTAAAATATACTGTGAACTGGTTGTCAAAGTGGAACTACCACTGATTCATTAATATTATACATTTAATATTTCGCAGTCACACTTCGATTAACTTAATGGGGCATGTTGCAATATTAACGAGTTCATTTGAAGACACCCACCCCACTCCCTAATTGCCAAACATGAATTCTCTGCTCGAAGAACTATTCTGTTTTGTGATAAAAACACTTGAGGTAGATATTAGACTTATTGCAACTGTGGTCCTTAAATGTGTATTTACGTAAAATTATATAATTTTACGGAAATACACATTTAAGGACCACAGTTGCAATAAGTCTGATATCTACCTCAAGTGTTTTTATCACATAACAGAATATTATATATATATATATATATATATATATATATATATAATATATATATATATATATATATATATATATGTTTTGTTATCGTTTTATGTTATTAAGTACATATTTATTAGGATATCGGTTTTTTTACATTTATAATTAACAACATCTAACATAAATAATAATAATAACAATAATACAGCCCACATTGACTTATTTCCTGAAAAAAATATTGAAAATTTATTAATTAAAAAGATGTTTCAAAACCTTACAAATACATTTGAACAATAATAGAAAAATAGAAACAGATATTTCATTTTAGAGCACTGGGTTTTATAACATGCAGACGAACTCAGGGCTCTATGTGTTAGGTTATTTTAAGATTATAGGACCAATTCTTTCCCAGTACCTGGTTATAAAAAAAATCAGCATTTCTGTAAATACATGGATCAATAAAATAAAGGTCTACAAAAACTATTTCGAAATGTTACACATAAAATGTTACCCTGTTTGTTTTAGGAATTTTAGCTGAGCACGTGAGGGTGACTTTAAACATAGTCCCATTTTCAAGCAAAACAATACAGAATTGCTGATTAATTTCGAAGTTATTCATTATATAGAAAAGTAAATTAAAGGTTTTTTAAAGTTTCATCGATTTCTATAGTGACTTCTAGATAATTTCCTCAAAAGCAGAAACTCTATTTCACAAAATTGTTCAGCAAGCTTTATGTAGGATGATGAAGCAGCATCTGTCATCTTGCGTTGCTGGTCAAGTAGTTCCTGGAGAATTGTTGATTTTGCGTTCTTGAGTTTTGGAGGTACAGGTAGTCTACTGCATATCTGTAATTTAAAATAAGTAATGCCCGCATTTTTCTTTAATGAGAGCAGAAAGGCCAACGTCATTGCTCTAGGATTTTTGTGACATTCTGTCACTTAAGTCAAAAAGGTTGCCTTTACAAGCATTGCAAGGACAATTTCTACACAGACATGATTAAGCAAGACACATCACACTAGCGATCTCACAAATATAATAATAGCTGTTTTGTAACGGTTCATCTGATCAGCGTCAGCTGCACGATTGTGTTTCAACCACAAAGAGGCGCACTGAGTTCAGAAATTCAAGAGGCTTTCAAAACGCTGCCAAGTTTTATGAGTTTCTGGGGGAGCTTAACCCTCTATGTAATTGACCTGTAATACACCTCCCGAGGGTGTCAAACACATGTCCAGCTATTTACAGATTATATGCAAACAAACAGCACAATAACATGGGTGAAACGCGTGTAATTATTAAAACATGCAAATGAGTAGGGCCCTGACTTGATATCTGTGTCATTTAGCTTTTGTCCCTCCTGAATATATCAAACTGTTGAATCAAAGGAATTTAAAGGTGACGTGCCAACAAACAGTATACGCGCGTAAACCACGGGCACTCACCTGGACGGGTTGAGATAAATCACTAACAGTCGTTGTTCATACATCAGTTAGCTTGCCACTGTAATCTTCAAATAAGTTGACGTTTATACATCTGAAACCTTTTTCTAAAGAACCCTGATCCAGGTACTCGGTATTGCTGAGGGACTGCTTACTGTTGCTGGTCGATTTGTATTCGCCAAATGAAGCTTTCTGTTGACCACACGTCACGCGGGTATACACAACGGTTTCCTCGTCATTGCGCCCTCGGTGATAAAAGTAATTAAAATTGGACACGATGACAGGAACCGGCAGGGCTATGGTCAGCACACCCGCGACGGCGCACAAGGATCCCACTATTTTGCCGATAATAGTAACCGGGCACATGTCTCCGTAACCAACTGTAGTCATGGATACCACCGCCCACCAGAACGCAGCGGGGATACTCGAAAATGTAGATCCAGGGTCGTCTGCCTCTGCAAAGTAAACGGCACTGGAGAACAGAACCACTCCAATGAGAAGAAACAATCCCAAGAGACAGAGTTCGCTGACGCTGGCGTTGAGTGTCTGGCCCAGGATTTGGAGACCCTTGGAGTGCCTGGAAAGTTTAAAAATCCTGAAGACTCGGACCAGGCGGACGACCCTGAGTATGGCCAACGACGTGGCCTGCTCGCCGCCTTCTCCCCGTAGCTCGCCCAGTTCAAGCCCAAGGGTAATGAAATAGGGTGCAATCGCCAGGATGTCTATTGAGTTCATCGCGTTTTTGAAGAAAGCGGGTTTGCTGGGACAAGATAGAAATCTTACGACGAATTCAAAGGAAAACCACACAATGCAAAGTGTCTCAACTACAAAAAACGGATCAGTGAATAGATTGGGCTTTTTATTTAAAGGCGTCCCGTTTGTGGTGAGGTCATTACTGAGTTTTAGGCCTGCGCTGTCGTCTCTGAATTGTGGTAAAGTCTCCAAACAAAATATTACTATAGAAATCACAATCACGCTGACGGATACGACTGCGATCATCCGGGCAGGCCCCGAGCTTTCCGGGTACTCAAATAACAACCACATCTGTCGCTGAAAGTCGTTTTCAGGCATCGGAGGTTCCACCTCTGGTATTATTCCTTCACCACCTTTGAACATTTCTATGGCCTCCTCTTCAATTTCATAAAACGTAATTTCTTCCATGAAAATGTCCATGGTGACGTTGACAGGTCTCCTGAGTCGTCCTCCAGATTGGTAATAATAGAGGATTGCTTCAAAGCTGGGTCTATTCCTATCGAAAAAGTACTCATTCCTCAAAGGATCAAAAAAGAGCATCCTTTTACTAGGATCTCCCAACAGCGTGGTAGGGAAGCGTGAGAGAGTTTTCACGTGAGTTTCGAAACGCAGCCCAGAGACGTTGATGACGACCCTATCGTTGAATACCTGATCGCCCCGTTCCACGTCGCAATCGTCTTTATAAAGGGGCGCAACTGCCATTGTCTCGTCCTGGTTATCACTGTGCACTACGATCGACTTTTACCCTTCTCGAGGGTAAGCGTTTCACTCACCTCCACGGCCCAAATTGTCACTTTATCTCGGTAGTTGTCTTTATTTTTCACCCTCTTTGGGTAATAAATCCAAGTAACTCCTCACTATAACACAGAAGGCTCACGGTGGGTTTGACTAATTGCTCAGCTATATGTGCCCTACCCCCTTGCCACAACAATTTTGCTTGTTGTTGATTTCCCCTATTAAAATCTATAAAAATAAATTAGTAGCAGGACGTTATATCCTCTCCTGCCAGTCAGTCATTTAGTCAGTCCACTTGCTATACAGTTGGCTGTCTACACTGATGGCTATCATATTCAAGCCATTTTAAACTGACAGAAGCCCTCCCCAATTTGACTGATGAGATGACACTCATTGCAATGTCCCCTGCTTAGTTACTGCTCTATCTCTATCATGCTGTAAAATATAAAACAACTTGTAAACAACAACTACACAAATGTTTTCGCTTCTGGGCTTGCAGTGTTGACCAGGACTATGTCACATTTCTGAGAAAGGGAAATCACTGCCAAATTTGGTCCTTGGTCAACCCATCAAATGTGGCCCCCTGCCTGAACAACACTGTTAGCCCGGTGGAGGTTTTTTCCCTCCTTGTTGCAGTTCAAATGTTTGTTTTCAATCTAAAAGAACCCCACTGGCTCTACAGAAGCCTTATGTGAGGCTCTCAGGTAGGGCAGAAAGACAAGTGTGGAGCAGCAGCTTTACATATCCAAGCAGGGGCCCTCCTGGGCCGAGCCAGTGGAAACTGCTGGCTTGACTGACACCCGAGCACCCACAGGGGACAACGTCTTGAGGAAACCACGGACAAAATAATACCCCCAATCCCTGCACTCGAAGGGTTCCATTTTTCAACTGGAACAGGGGGCCTCTCGCAGAAATGTGACCTAGCATGTGGGCCACAGGGAGCCGGGCTGTAAGAAACAGCTACACGTATAGTGAGCCTTCAACCCAATTACACCGCGACCCCTCCGTCGCCTGGTCCTGTTGACCTCGTGGACCCGTTGGCCAAGTCTGCTGGCTTTCTGAAAGAGGGCGAGAAAGGTTGAGTGACACTTTCAGTAACTCTTTCGGTGACCCTGTCTTTTCTTATAGGAGCAGCTGATGGCGGATAGACCACAGCTGAAGTGCTTATAGATTTTTATCTTCCTGTCGGATCGGATGATTGCCGTGGTCCGGAGCAGTTGTGCATTGAAGTGAAATGTGTTTGCAGTTCATGTGGATTCTGGGTAAAATGTGGTCAGCCACTTTATTTACTGTACAATGAAAATCTAAAGTAGGCTTTGTGGCCTGTAGGGTGGGCCTGCACTCATGATGGCTGCCAATGTACTGCTGTAGCATGGGTTCAGATCCGGCCCACTGTTCTTTCAGCAAAAACCTTGTCTTTCAACACTGCCTCTGTCAAACAAAGCATAAAATGCACCCAGCCCCCAAAAATGCCCCCCACCCACTACCTTAACACAGTTCATTATTTTAACATAGTCATGGAAACAAGTACAGTACAGTGCAAAACTCTTAGGCGCCTGAAAGTCGAACTAAGGCAATTTTTTGGGTAGTAAGTGTTTTAATGAAAAAATACTTATATTTATAATATATAAATACATGAATGTAATATATATATATATATATATATTTTCTTTTTTTTTACAAATGAACACTATCCAAATAAATGACTTTAGTTTGACTTTCAGGTGCCCAAATACCTTTGTGCAGTACTTTATGTGATTACATTAAAAAACATCTGGCATTTGGGCTACTCCCATAATAATGGACAAACTAAACCAAATGTGTTTCATAAAGCCAATTTTTACAACAGTTGTTGTCACTAAGTCCTTACACAACTGGAACTGGCTCATTGATGATTGAGGATGTGACTGGTGACAGCAGCAGTAGGATGAAGCCTGTTAAGAAACTGTACTGAAACATGTTGCCTGCACAGATGCAACCAAATGACCAACCAACCTGATTCCAATTTAGCACGCGTTTCACTTGCTGAAGACAAGACTGAAGGCATAAATGCCCCAAAACAAACAAGAACTGAAGACAGGTGCAGTTCAGGCCTGCCAGAGGAGTGTCACCAGGGAAGGTACCCAGCAGCATCTGGTGATGTCTAAGTGTTTCAAACTTCAAGCAGTCATCGAATGCAAAGGTTTTGCCACCAAATACTAAATATGACAAATGTATTTTATGGTCATTTTTCCCATTAATAACTCAAAATTATGAACTATTTTAAATGTTTTTCTATTTCTAAAAACATTTGGACTACATTGAAGAAAGTACTGAATAAAGGCTCAGAATATTTCTGCATGAGATACGTTTTTATTTTGAATAAATTGGCATACATCAGTGTAAATTGAGTGTAGACTGATGGCAAAAGGTTTAGTCAATGATAAATAAAGCCTATAACCCAATAAAGGGTTTAGAAATTGAAGGCTTCTGAATTCTTATTTTATATAATTGAATATTAAGATGATGTGATTGTCCACTTTATGTACACAGAATCTTTCAGCAGGTCAGACTTACTAGTCAATACCTTCAGCTGAAGGCCTTTGAATCAGATCATAATTGTACTAACTATGTTGTTGCATAAGAAATAAGGGGACTACAGACCTTCCCTGATGAATGCATCAAGGGGGAAGTGGTGACAGAGAATTTTGTGGAATGGCTGAGTAGGGGTCACTGTATGGGGAAAGCCGCTTCTCACTGATTTGTGCAGGCTTCCTTTTACACCACAGTCTTCAATACAGGTCTCAATGCTTCCTGTTAATAAGCTTGGTAATTTAGAGGAATCTCAGAACAGGATAAACTGCAAAGGTTTGAAGTGTCGCCTTTCTGTTTCTTGAAGAAAACTTGTTGGTTTTGTGTCTCAATGTCATGATAAAATTACGTCAGGAAAATAACATGGAGACGACCCCTATTCATACATGTCACATTATATCTTGTGAAACATTTTTCTTCTATCTACTTTCTCGCTGCAAAAAATGTCTTCAACAGAAACATTACAAAATGAAAACTGTGTTGGTCATACCTGAATTTGGACCAGTAGAAAGCATGTTTGACCAAATGGTCTTGTTTCTGTAGAAGAAATGGTACCGAACTACAAAGTTGTTTTCATGGCTAAATTACAAGTATGTTCAACATGTCAGGGCTAACGGCAATTCTTTCTCATTAGGAGTGTGAAAGTCTTGGCCCAAACAACCTTAAAATGTGTTTATACTATCTCAATTTGCCCCTCAATGTACATGCCGTGTGTAGAAGAGCCACAGGCATTCTGACCTGGGTTCAAAAACAATAAAACAGTAAAACTGCGCTGTGTTGTGTGTGCATGTGGCAATAGAACCAATAGAGAATTGCAAATCTCAACTCTGCCAAGATTGCAGTCCAGGCAATTTCAAAGTAAACACCTTCACCTATGGAAATCGGATTTGAACCTGGAGTCTGAACACAGACATTTCTCGCCAACCCCCTGTTCATGGGGCTTTGACTGCTCCACACCCATTTTAGAAGTCTGTCACCTGAGTTTATGGCCATGTTGTCACTGATAGTTAGTTAACCAACCAGACATGGAACCAGACAACTAACTGTTGTTCCGGAAAGCTGAAGTTCCTCCTCGGAATAGTTTCCTCTCCATTCTCCATTCTATCTTCTCAGGTCCTACTCAAGTTTCTTCAGGAGCATGACTTCATTGCTTGATCACATCGGGCCCCCTTCCTTTTTTAGTACTCAACATTGGCCAACTAGTGCTTCCAATACAAGCAAACCTGGGTTCAAATACTGTTTCAACATAGAACATACATTTTCTGTGGTTGTTTGAACTTAAAAGGAAACCAATATAATTGTTACAAACTGCAAACCCCACCCACCATGTACTATTTTGTGCAAACCCTCAAATTATATGCAATATGCGGTATTGAATAGTATTTAAACCCAGGTCTGAATCCAACCCCTTCCTGGCAACTGTAGTGGGACCTGTTCCAAGACTGAGAGGCTGTCCTCTACACGGCTGTTAATCAGGGGTAGACATCAGAGGAGTTCTTTTAGTAATAAATCATGTTTAGACCTAGTATCTAGTCTCATTACTCCCTGCTGTTTTTAAGGAACCTTTGGCTGTAGCATTTTTATTAACTTGATGATGAGTGATGGTGACAGACAGCCCTGTCGGACCTGAATGGTACTGTTATGTATTATGTTCGGCTTTCATTTACTTCCTTTATGCATTGCAAGTTTTACTACAATATCACATCTTTTTTGTTTCTCAGCCATTAGAGTCCTTGATCAGCTCTGCAATTATGACGTAACATACATAATGCACATTGAATTGTTCCAAACTGAGAGATACAGTCCTAAACCTGCTCTACAAGCAGTCATCATGGGCTGACCTGGACCAAATTTATGACCAACACATTTATTCCCAATAAATATGTTCCAGCACAGCTCATGATGGCGGCTTTTAGAGCAGGTTGGTCACTTCATCTATCAAGGTCAAAACATTTTTAAAAGAAAGTAAAGTTTTCCAACTTCCAGAAGCACCCTCTTCCAGTTTCTCCCACCGACATTTTGGTTCTGATGCATGTCTACCAGTCTCTGTTTACAGACAGTGTTTAGACTACACGCTTTTACAATTGGACTTCCTTATGTTGGCTGGAAACACATAATCTTGCCTGGTCTACATTCTTTTGAAAACACTGCTTGGGCATGCTTGGCGTAGAAATAGTAACATAAACATGGCTATGGACTATGTACTCTAATGTATATTACTGTATATCAGGAAATATACAAAATATCAGAAACAGTCATTCTTAGGACCTGCCACACCTCATAGTATATTTAAAATATAAGCCCTTGAGTGTCTTTGTGTGTGACTGTGTGTGTGTGTGTGTGTGTGTGTGTGTGTGTGTGTGTGTGTGAATCTGTGAAAGTGCATGCATGCGTGGGTATAGGTTTGTGTAGATGTTGCTGTATTTTCAGCATCCATCAGAGCAGGACATGTAACAGAATCCAGCTCAGAGCAAACCTCTGTTAGGGAACCTTAGAGACACCTATAAATAAGCAGACACACATAGTCCTCCAGCGACCAGAGCTGGTCTTAGAGACGTAAAGACACACATGCGATGATCATGCTCCCCATCGCATTTAACAGAAGTCTTTAATCCCTGTGCCAAAGAGAAAAACCTCTGTAGTTCTGTCCCTGAGCATGACAGTTAACGCAAGTTGCTCCCAGGTCATTGCTAAAATTAAAGCATTTCTTAGCATACTTACCTGTTAAAACAACGATTAGAGAAATATATACAGTTTGATCACCAAGTCCAGATGTGATTTGTGTAGGTCTGTATATTGCCATCTACATTTTGTTTGGCTAATAAGAAAGATGGGTTCTTTAAAAAAAATGTATCACAATAAGCTTGATTATGTAATTCAATTCAGGAATAGATAAAGCTTTTCTGGATGGAAAACCACTGAAAAACTGATCATATGTTAAATTCCCCGTGGTGAACTGTAGTTAAATGCTATGTCATTACATCAAATAAATGCATTAAAATATTTATTAGCAGATGATTGTACTTATTCAGTCTCTATTATTTTTAATCTAGGTAACTTTGTTAAAAATAAATAATTTTCTTGTTACCTTATAACAGTATTAAAGTAATACGAGAAATGTACCTCTTTGGCATGCCTTAATACCAAAAAACAAACAGAATGTTTGTTCTTCAATCAGAGCCTAACGCAACCTGGCTTCCCCCTAACCATCCTTGCCCTTATTGGGACTAGGTGAAAATATGGCAACACAAATATCTTGGCATAATGACTTGACAGCTAACAAAGTTAAATCTAGAATTGGTTTCTGTTTCCACATAAAAGTATCCCACACCAAGCCTGCCAAGTACAAAAAAAAACCTGTAATAATTATCATCTTGGCAAATCTCAACTATGGCGATGTAGTCTGTAGGCTGGCCACTAATAGGTTCCTCAATAAATTAGACTTGTACACTTTGGTTAAATTACCATCGCTACATACACAACTTAAAACTCAAAGATATACAAAAATGTATATGTCCCTTTCATGAAAATGCCTCCTCTATCTTAACTCAATCAAACAAAGAGCAATGAACAGCAGGAATGTGATGCAAAGTGTCTAGGAAAAAGTCCCCTGTTGTGTTGGAACCTGGGAAGAAATCTAGATAGGAGCCAGACTGAGGGGTGGCTGTCCCCGGTGAAGATTCTAAAAGTGTTATTATATTTTTGTACCACATCAGTATTCAGATAAATAAGTACAGCTGGACTGTGTCTAGGGTGTTGAGACAGAATCCATATCAGCTGCACAACCAGGTGGGCAAGGACAGGGATGACCAGGTGGAGACAGACAGGAAGGATCAGGTGGACAAAGACAGGGAGGACCAGATGGGCAAGGACAGGAAAGACCAGGTGGAGATGGACACGAAGGACCAAGTGGACAAGGACAGGGAGGACCAGGTGGGCAAGGACAGGGAAGACAAGGTGGAGACGGACAGGGATGATCAGGTGGGCAAGGACAGGGATGACCAGGTGGGCAGTGGAAGTAATCAAGCAGAACTACATCTGCAACACATCCAGGGGGACTCTAGATAGGGACATCCAGGAGTTCCAAGGCCAGGTATTCTTAAGGCCAGGTAGTCCCAAGGCCAAGCAATCCCAAGGGCAGTTAGTCCTAAGACCAGATAGTCCCAAGGCCAGTTAGTCCCAAGGCCAGGTAGTCCCAAGGTGTGGTCCAAGGAGTCAGTTCCTCCTAAGATTCAACAGGACACCAGAGAAATTAGAGGGAGCATTCCTATGATCCAGAGTCTGGTTCCTCTATAGGTTGCTTCCTAATTTTGGATCCTACAAAGGAGTTTTTCCTAGCTGTGCATGAAGTGTTGTTGCTTGCTCTTTGGGGTTTTAAGCTGAGTGTTTTACAACTGATGCAAAAAGGGCTTTATAAAATACATTTGATTGACTGATTTCTCATCATGTAATTCAGATTAGACCTAGTCACCCGGGAACATAAAAGTGATTGCAGTGTAAAAACCAGAGCTTAAGACAGGATTGGGTCTAGAGGCAGTGTGGCTCCATCCAAAGAAGTAAGGGCAGAGAGGGTGCACATGCTGTGCCTTATTTCTACCGGGACGAATTGTAAAATACCCTTCAGCTACATACTTTCATCACACCTGACTCCTTTTAAAATTAACTAAACCCGGCTGCTGTCTGATAAAGGCACCTGCTGAATCTGTCTAACATATCTGTTAATTAGCCTCTTACCGTTTTGCACAATTGGATGTAGATTGTCTGTTTCCGTGTATATAGTGTTCATTTGTTTATTTTTATTTCGTTTTTAACATCATTTATGTTTTTTTGTTGGCTCTCTTGTCATTTTACAACTGATTGTTGTTTGAAAGGTTGTAATGGAAAATGGGAATTGGTTCATAATCGACTTACTTAAAGTAAAATAAAGCAAATTTCCGTGCTTCAACTGTGTAGTTTTCATTCTACTATATGAAGTTCCAGTAAATACCTGGTCATATATTTTTTGACCTTGGGTTGAATGTCCCTAGAAGTGCACATTGTGTTACAAACAAAATGACTAACATCAACATCAATCATTGAGTGGTGCAAGTAACACACTGACGCTGTATCGTAATTTAAGAAAATTCCATACTGCAGAGAAATATTTCTTCAGCAACAGAGAATGTGAATCGTTTTGTTGATTGTAATAAACGGAGAGACATTTTTTGTAGATGATACATTTTTGTCAGGGGAAATCAAGTCTGGCATTTTTATTAGTAAATTACAAAGTTTAGAAGCCTTTTTAATCATTCTATAAACTACAAGCTTCCATTTCATGTAATCCAGGAAAGTTCCTTCTGTAACAAGATGATCAAAAGAACAGTGTTTGTACAATATTATTATGTGTGTATGTCCAGTATGGGTGTCTGTTATCTCCCCACATAACTCCTTATGGCAAGACCTGTATAACGACCTAGCCGTAGATAATTAAAGACAGTTTTAAAAAATTACGATTCATGATTTCCCACGCGAGGTTAAATATAATTAAATTATTCATCAGTTGAACGCAAGGTCCAATCAAAATTTGACTTCCGCTTTTAACCCAACCCTTCCAAATGGGAGAACTACTTGGGGCTGCCATGTGGCTGGCGAGTAGTTAGGCTTGAACGTTCTGGTTTAACAGTTTTTTTTTAACCTCACCAGCTTGGGGGATTCCATCGAGGAATATGCTTCGATACCGGTCGATTGCTCTAACCGTTAGGATATAATGAAGGTAAGAGATCAACTAACTTGAGGATTCTGGTAAGGTCAGAGTATTCTAATGATGCCGGGCTCAGTCTCATCATACAGCTTTTCTTTTGACACCTGACACGGTAGTAGTAGCTTGATTTTCACCCGCTGGCCATTAGTCTTGTTTTCAGCTTTGGTTGATAATTGAACACAATTTAAGCAAATTACTCCATGAAAATATGTTTGGAAAAGGGCGTGCCCTGCATAGGTCTGTCAACCTGTAGAAAATCTAACTGAAGGTGTACTGTGGTTAACTATTCTGCGATAATTGTCGGCTCGGGTGATGAACAACCTCCACAGCACTCCTAGATCAAATTCCAGTGACCAATTTAGTGTTACCACGAGAGGCACGTGATGCACCACCTTAAAAAAAACAGTTGTGCATAACCATAAATAATACGGGGATTGGAAACATTGCTTTTCTTGATGTGAAAGTTACAAAAGGTAATGTGCTCATTCAGGAGGATTGGCCTGTTTGGATGTGCCTGTTAGTTGGGGTGTGATGCATTTTTTATGAGGTTATTAATGCATTTGTATACTTTAACAACAACTTGATACTTGTAACTTGATAGTCCTGTTGCTTTCATGTAATGGAGATGGGTTGTCTGTCACACTTTTTTACTAATATGTGAATTCTTCTCCATCAATATGTCTTACAAGTCAACATGGAGCTATAAGTTATTGAAAACACTGTCCACTTGTGACAGTGTGTTGTCAAAGTCCCCATTATGGGATTGGTTGTGAAATTGTTAGCAATTTGTTTTTCGGCCACAACTGAACAATCATAGATGTGTTTTACAGGTTTGGACATCACAGAAAAGCACCAGAACAGTAGTGTATTCAACAGTAGGGTAAAATACAGTGGAATGAATTCAGAACAGTAGGGTAAAATACAGTGGAGTGTATTCAGAACAGAACAGTAGGGTACAGTACGGTAAAATACAGTGGAATTTATTCAGAACAGAGCAGTTGGGTACAGTACTGTGAAATACTGCAATAAGTCTGGCAGCAAAGTTTCCAGACAGATACCGTCAAGTTACAGTAAATAACTTACACAAAATTACATGTAATAAACTGTAAAAAAAAAAACTGCAGGATTTACAGTAAAAAGTAATTAAATTATAGTATATTGTTTTTAAATGTTATTAAAAGTGGGAAAACAGAAATTATGACAGAATACATTAAAAACAACTACCTTAAGTTAATCTCTGTAAATGTAAGGCATGTATTGGTTACTTTAAGAAACATTCCAGTCTATCTACAGTAATTTCCTATTAAATTAATGCTTTATGTACAATAACTAAGAAATGTATAAATATGCAAAAAGTACATACAACTAAAAACTAATAAATACTGTAAATGTAGACATCAGTCATTATAAAGAATAGATGTACAATTTTATTTGGACAGTGGAAAAAAGCATAGTAAATACAATACAAAATAGCTACATTAAGGCCAATCAATATAAATATAGGCTAAGTAAAAAAATACGACATTGTATAAACACAATGTACTTTTTAATCCAAAAGGAATTTCTGCACATTTACAGTATTAGTCATTTTAGAGAATTTTAAGGTAAACATTTAACTGAACAATGGAAAACTAAGCATTGTTAATACATGAATACTAGCTATATTTAAACATTATTTAAATCTCTGTAAATTTAGGGTATTACCTTTTTGTTATGGAATTTCCTATTATATCTACATGTTTTACTATGTTCAAAAATATATTAACATGAAACAAAGGTCTGTAAATGTATGGCACATGTATGTCAGAACACATGAAAAATAGCTACATTAAAGGCAATCTGTAAATGTATTCAGCAGTTATTTTATACAATTGTCAATGTGTCATTGAATTCTGGACACATGAAATATGTGCCACGGTTCGCAATTCACTTATATGCAAATAAATCCACCATTTTGGGACTTCTCTTAGCCTTTAACACCCTAATCAGTCATTTATCCCATAAGTCAATTGGACGAGTGGGACATAAAACTTGTAGTTTTGGCCAAATGTTTGCTATACAGAACAATACAAGATGGCAGACTACATGGTGTCTTGAGTTTATTTGTTTATTTCTCATGAGAAATTAGGTATATGTGACAGGTTTCATAAATGGACAATTATTGACAAACAGGCAAGATATGTTATTACTTAGAAAATGAAAACATTGGGGTGTGGCCTGTAACACTACCTATGGGCGAATGTTGGCCATTTGATGAGTGGGAGTTACTTGTGGCCTGTAGTTTCAATGTGCCAAATTAGAAAGTTACCAAGGAGATCTTAAGTTATTGGGCAGCTTTATGCAGAAGGAGAATAAGAATACTACCAATAATGGGTATATAGGAACCCTACTGATACATCTACAAGATTCACTGTTTCAATTAAAGTGAAATTGGAGACAAAGTAAAACCAAACATAGCACAAAAGGTCAATTAATCTGTACCCAAAGTGACAGTGAACTGTAGCAGATAAAGAACAATCTTTTCCAAATTGCCTGTAATCAGCTGGATCCATCCGTAGTGTATCTGGAGGGAAAAGAGAAAAAAGGACACAGAAACATTGACTGAGAAGTAGGATTAAATTTTTTGCCATTCCTTTAAACAAGCTTTATTACATTTTAGTTGAGAAAGTTTGAAAAAAAAATTGGGGCCAATTGGTACAGGTAGTCGTCGACATGCAACCTATGCAACTTACATCTGCGCGAACTGTTTGTGACACAAGTAAAAATTTAATTTATAATAAATACTGTAAATCAATTTCTACTCTATTGTTGTATAAAACTTGAGTATGGTACTGTAACGAATCTTAAACGGCAGCGTGAGCGTAGTAAGAGAACAAAATGACTTTGAAAAGGGCTTCGTGCCCTTTCAGTGTGCCATCTCTGAGGAAGGAAAACATGTTTACCATTTTTGATTGCCCATGGGGGAAATGTCTTAGACATTGTTAATGTTGTAAGGGACAATTGAGGTTGGAAGCAGCTGGCTTTTAATGGATTATCTACATAGGCATACAGAGGCCCATTACCAGAAAACATTACTTCTGTTTTCCGATAGCATGTTGTTTGCTAATCCAAGTTTATCATTTTAAAAGACTGATCATTAGATAACCCTTTTGCAATTATGTTAGCACAGTTGAAAACTGCTGATTTAAAGCCGCAATAAAACTGGCCTTCTTTAGACTAGCTGAGTATCTGAAGCATCAGTAATTGTAGGTTTGATTACAGGCTCAAAATTTCCTGGAACAAAGACCATCATCTGAAACTTGTCAGTCTAATCTTGTTCTGAGAAATGAAGTCTATTCCATTCTGGTCCTACTTAATGAAGCTGCCATTTGAGGTGTCGGTTTCTCAAACTAGACACTCATTTCTCAAACTAGACCCTTTTAAAAATTATAAACTTGGATTAGCAAACAATGTGCCATTGGAACACAGGAGTGATGGTTTCAGATATCAGGCCTCTGAATGCATATGAAGATATTCCACAGGAAAAAAGAAAATAAACTACAGTTTCCAGCTACAATAGTCATTTACAACATTAACAATGTCTACAATATTTCTGAACAATTTGATGTTGTTTTAATGAACTTTTTTTGCTATTCTTTCAAAAACAAGGACATTTGTAAGTGACCCCAAACTTTTGAATGATGTTGTATATTAATCACAATGTAAGGTTTCGAAAAGGTGGTTACAATTATATCTTGTCTTATACACGGCAGTTGATACTTACTAGTGATGGACTTGTCTGTCTGTTGGGTGCCTGTTCTACTCTGTACACCTTGTTCCAATGCTTGATCTAAAAAATGTAAGCATGTTTATCATTAGCAGTTATCAGTGTTGGAAAAAGGAACGTAAAAATTACTCCAGAAGAAACCGGCAGCTACACATACATAACAGGTTTGGGCCCACATCTATATAACAGCTGTCAAAGATGAGCACAAGTTGGATCATACATTTTTGTAGTTAAAGTAAAAATGTGCAAAGTTTTATCACCTGGGACTTTCTCATTGATAGACATGACAACTTGTCCAGACCACATTTAATTGGTTGGTACCAAACTCTGTACTTTTGTGTCAGGATGGGTGGCTATGACCTTAAACTCAAGAACAGCATAGATGAGTAAAATATTGTTTGATGGGTTTGATCCCCAGCTCCTCCTGTCCGTGTGTTCCGACGCCATCAGTGTGTGTTTGAATGGGTGAGTAAAGGGCAAAAATATAAAGCGCTTTGAGTACTGTTAAAATAGAAAAGCACTATAAGTGCTGTCCACTCACCATGTGTTCCCTCACACAAAAAGGTAACTGTCAAATCTTGGGAAAACTAAAATATTTATGTGCATAAACCCCCTGGCAACAAAATAACCACTAGTGCGCACTGTATTGATTCACTGTCTTTGTCAGGATGACATGAATACTCTGAAGCTCTTGTGGCAGGAGACTTCATTCCCAAATCACCTGGATCATGAGGTGAAAAAAATACACACAGACAAAAACAATATTAACTATTGGCTTACTGACAGAGACATGGGCATGCAAAATATTACTAAATAGCTCCACACAGAGTTTTGTATAAACAAAGAAACACAGAAAACTACATTTGTAAATTGGGAAGTTTTTTTTGTACACTGCGTGCACAATTAGGCAAATCGTATTCCTCAGTTTATTTTATTGTTGAACAAACAATGCTCTCAGTCAATCCAAAATATAATTGAACCTCAAACCTGAATGTTTAACAAAGTAAAAATGGGTTTGTTTTGATCTTTCTCAGGGGAATACATAAATGTGCACAATTATTAGGCAACTAAATTACAAACATTTCTCCAACTCAATTGTTTATTCTACATTTTTAGAGTAAGGGCAACAAATGCGTTACACAAAAAGTTGATTTTTTTACAATTTCACTGAAGCAGTAACCACAGCCTCCCAAATGCTGTTCAAAGAGGTGTAGTCTTTCCTGATTGTAAATTTCACATTTGAGAAGGGTCCACAAGTTCAAAAGGATTTAAGTCCGGTAAGGAAGGGGGCCAGGTCAATATTCTGGCATCTTTGAGGCCCTTGCTTGCTAGCGAAGCAGTGGAGTACTTGGATGCATGTGATGGAGCATTGTCCTGCATAAATAACATGGCCTTCTTGAATGCAGAGGACTTCTTTCTGTACCACTGCTTGAAGAAAGTATCTTCCAGAAACTGGCAGTAAGTATGGGAGTTGAGTTGGACCTTTTTTGGACCTTTGCAACCTGAAAACAACTGGTATAATTGCAGCTGAAATCCTTGCCACTTGTAATAAAACAGCAAAGAAGCACCTAAATGAAGTTGCACGTAAGATGGTCCTAGCATATCCAAAGTCTTTCAAAGACATAATAGAAGAAGTCGTTGGAAGTGGCCATGATTCTATAACAAAGCAACTTTAGTACAGAGTTGATAACTACAAGCAAAATGAGAGACTTCATAAGCAGAAGAGCACTTCAGATGACCGCAGCACTGTTCCAGAAAGTAAGAAGCAACGGAAAGACTCCTATGGTTGTACTCCGTGGGAATCTGGGCCTGTGAATGTGGACGCACAGATGAAGAAAAAAGACATGCAAAAATTTTACCTGGAAAATGAGATGAATGCAAATAACAGAACCCTTAATCTCAGACACATTCATATCTCTGAGAAATGACATAAGGTCTGGTAAGGACACACAGACCCTTAAGGAAGACTGGCCTTAGCTATTCTCACTTGTCGGCGTGAAGGCAAACCTTTAACTGGTGTCCACATCAATGAAGGATTTGAGGAGGCAATGGCCACCAAATTTACCAGAGTTCTTGACTATTTGCAGTCTCTTCCATTGGAGAAGTCAAGCGAAGCTACAAGACAGACATCAGAAATCCAAGCAGGTGGTGGACCATGTGAGGCGGTATTGATGCTACTTTCTCACTTCAAAGAGGATCGTGCGAGAATATTCCACATGGTCGACAAAATGTGCATTGCAGATGAGGTTCAGAGAGAACACCTGCCATCCACACCATGCATTGTTGTACGTGGTAAGTGAGAGACAATAGAGTGTGTGCGCCCTACATGCAAATAGAGGTATTTAAACTGATGGATTTGCCTGTATTACTTTTTTTCATAGGAGCGAGTCTAATGTCTGCTGCAGCTTTCATGTTGGCAGCGGACCAGACGGTGATAATAGAACTTGGCAAGCTTCACCGACGCACTGGTCAGCATGTTCGCCTGTTACTATAACTTCGGTATGCATTACCCAGCGGACCTCGGGGGCGCAATGGCATTTCTTCAAAGGTAAATGTACATTCATTCTCTTCTGATTGTTGAGGTTTTAAGCTGAGGGTTTTTCTGCGGCTGGGGCACCTGAAGTGTCACACCCAGCCTCACCCTGGTTACTTGGATCATAGTGTAAAATTGGGCGATATGACTTTCCTCCTTACAGACGTTGACAACAGCTTAAGTTTAAATCATGTATTTATTATAGGATACAGAGTATACTACACTTAGTAGAATCCTACATGAAAAATAATGACCAACCAACCAACAGTTCTCAATGTCTAGTCAAAGCATTCTGAAACCTCATTTGAGCTATTTTCCATGTTAGCAAAATAGATTGGTGTGTTACTCTGAGTTGATGTTTTGTTGATATCTAACCGTGTATTTTGTACCACTCCATTACCTACAGGTGCATCTTCAAGATCAATCCCGACAAGGGCTCCAAAGTACAGCGTAAGGAAAAGAAGAGGAGCAATGTGGTGAACCCCAAAGTCCTGACCCATATCACCCGCATTTCAGAGTTTGAGTGCTTCCAATCAATCAAATGTAGTTAAAGCCCTTTTTACATCAGCAGTTGTCACAAAGTGCTTTTACAAAACACCTGGCCTTAAACCCCAGGGAGCAAACAACAGTAGTGTTGAATTTAAGTGGCTAAGAAAAATTCCCTAAGAATGCCAATATTTAGGAAGAAACCTAGAGAGGACCCAGGCTCAGAAGGCTGACCAGTCCTCTTCTGGCTGTGCCGGGTGAACATATTAAGAGTACAATTGTAATAATTAATGAATGCATGTGGGCTGGGTCCAGAGTCTATTTAAACTTAGTCCAGGTTGGAAGCATGACCAGATGAACAAGGAAAGGGACAACATGGGGGAGGTGTGAGCACAGTGGTAGCTGTAATTGTCAGGTATCGTCTTGATCTGCAACATAACCAGGAGGACTTTGGACAGGGACAGCAACGGGTCTTTCAAGCCAGGTACTCCTAAGTTCAAAAAAGGGAGGAGTCTAGGAAAATTCAGAAAATGCATTCCTCATATCAACAACGCATTGGAGGGAGGGCATCCCAATGGAAATGAGCCCACCTGGCAAGACCGCAAAGGTGGACAGTATCAAGCCTTTCTGGTCACCTTCATGCCCCTGGGCCAGACTACACCTAATCATAGACCGTGCTGTACAGATTAGTCTAAAGTTTAATTGGCAGATCATTCCACAGTAGTGGAGCTCTATGAGAAGGCCCTGCTTTCTAGGTACAATTACAAGGCCTGCATCTTGCGATCGTAGGTTACGTGTAGGTATGTATGGCTGGATCATTTCAGCAAGGTAAATAGGAGCAAGTCCATTTATTGATTTATAGGTTAAAAATAAAACCTTAAAATCATCCCCTACAGGCAGCCAGTGTAAAGAGGCTAGTATAGGAGTAATGTGTTAATGTAATGTGCAGCACTAATTGAAGTTTATCTATTGATTTGTCAGGGTAACCGGAAAGTAGAGCATTGCAGTAATCTAGTCTATAAGTACCAAAAGCATGTGTTAGTTTTCGGCATCAGTTTTTGATAGAAAGTTTCTGATTCATGCAATGTTTCGAAGACGAAAATAAGCAACTCTTGAGACATTTTATATGTTCCATCAAAGGAGAGGTCAGGGTCAAGGGTAACGCCAAGGTTTTTTACAGTTTTTTGGGATACGACCATGCAGCCGTCGAGGTTCACAGTGAGATCTGCTAACAACGCTCTTTGTTTCTTGGGTCCTAAAACAAGCATTTCTGTTTTTCTGGAGTTTAAGAGCAAGAAGTTCTGTCATCCACTTCCTAATATCTGAAACGCATGCTTCCTAAGTAGCTAATTTTGGGGCTTCTCCATGCTTCATTGAAATATATACTTGTGTCATCAGCATTACAGTGAAAGTTGACATTGTGATTCCGGATTACAGGCGTGCCCTGATTGGCATCTTGTATAATGAGTTTTCAGTACGGCTGCTAACGCGGCTAGGGTAAACCACTAGGAGCTAAAGCCCCTCAAGGGGGTGGAGCTCCATGACATAACTGGACATTCAGAATCCCTTTGCGGTAGCCTACAAAGCTTTGTGTAGCTAGTTTGCGGTCTGTCCATGCAAACATTTGTTTGAAGGTTTTCAAAATTATTTTGCTTTTAGTGTTAAGTATCGTGTCTAAAAAGCCAATACCTGTGATTGGCCCTGTTTGAGAGTTGATGAGTGTTTCTCTACTGTAGAGATTAAACTTTAGGGAATATCCTAAGAAAAACTTTAGATTTAAGTTCATTGTCTTTGAACGTACAATACAATGAAACACAGTTCACATCTAACCAAAAGTGCAAATGAAAGAGGGCAAAAAATGTATGTAGAAATATTAAGTATAATGTGTATATACAAGTGAGATGTATAGATGTGCAATGAAGGCAAATGAAAGTGCAAATGACAGCTCTGAACCACAGTTTGCCGTGCATGTCTGATACTCTAAAAAGTTGGACTGGGTTGGCAGGTCTGCTGTGCCACCAGTACAACATGTTCTGTATACATGGTCAGTTGGAACTGTATATTATGTTATAAAAACTTGGAATTCTTAGTTTTGGAATTACATGTTAACAAGAGATTTCTGTTTTAAAAATGTCAACTCAGCACTTTTGTTACTGGCCCAATGTTTTTGTAATGATTAATGTGTTATAAATACAGTTTGGATACAGGCTTGGTGCAGGCTTGGTGATATTGTAGTCATTGAAGTCAAGAGCCATGGACCATATGGGTATTTCTTTTGTGCCAAGGCAATGTAAAATTTGTGATGATGATGATGATGATGATGATATTTATATTACTATAATCTTAATCACCTTTGAAAACAAAATCATTAACCACACATGCTTAATGACCTGCAATTTTAAGGAAAACACTTTGAATGACTACTGATTTCTGTAATTATACATGTATTTCTTACAAATGAAAGAATCTGTAAAATATGGCCTCAAATTGTCAAATTATAATTGAATCTGTACAAATACAATACATTTACATAAAATCAATGTAATTAAGGTACATTTCCTGTAATTTGAAGGGTGTAAATTTAAATTACTGCAAATATCTGTAAATCCACTGGCGTATCATTGTTTTTTGGAAAAATAGGAAGAATCTGTCACAAAATACAGAGCATATCCTGTTAAATAACTTAGTGTGGGTATGTTATCTACATGCAGACAATGGCCTATTTGCAAATCGTGCTCATTTAATAACGTTAAATCATAGCTGAATCAGTGTTTGAAAGATTACGTAGTGTACTGATCACAGTATTCCAAAAAATTGTATAGTGTAATGAAAACAATACAAAAATGTTAGATGTGGCCAAACAACAGTTATGAACTAGACTCCGGTAGAGTAGCTACAGCTTCCTCAAGAACTCATTGGGATTCAAATAAAGATAAAAAAAAATTGGTATCCAAATTAAAAAAAATCTCCAGAAGATCTAAAAATCCCAGTGAAACTGAAAAAGATGCATTAGGCTACTCTGCAGAATGATGCGATATGAAGTGTATATTCATTTTGTAATTTAATCGTGATTTTCGACATTGCAATGACTAGTCTTGACATGTTTTGAAACTTATCAAAATGATATCACAACAGAAAGTCGTAAAATATACTTTGAATGTATGTTTTTGGAATAGGATATTTACCAAAACTAATGAATAAGCCCAAAAACTTACAATAGTTGATTAATTTTATGTAATAGTCCAATGGTTTCTACGCCCTTTTCTTAAAGACCTAAAACAGGTTTCACCTAATACTTTCAGATGTTTGACACCATCAGATTCTGATAAGAATGGAAAATGTTTTACCTTCAAACGCCATGTTGGTTGTCACGATGATGGTGTAAACCGCGTAGCCGACAATTTCCGACTTTGCAGTGTTCGTTTCACACCCCTTCACACATGCTGCCAATGCTGTGACTAATTACATTTTTGAGTGAGCCTGGCATGAAGCTTTCCTACTATGCGGTACTGCGCATAAAAAACATGTTCTTAGCTAGCTAGAAAACGTACCTACAATCACCTCATAGTCAGGAAAACGTTATAGACAGCCAAGCAACTTAACTGAAAGCTGTGGTATCTGACCATTGCAGGCTACCTACGCTAACATGCGTTTGAACTTTGACCGTCTCTGTTGTTAGAATCCTTTTTGGTGAATTGTCTTGTCGTTTTTTGGGTGCGCCGTCACTTTTTTCATAACATTTTCTGTTGGTGTGACTTTAAACGACTTAAATAGGAACCGATGATATACACTCACTTAAAGGATTATTAGGAACACATGTTCAATTTCTCATTAATGCAATTATCTAATCAACCAATCACATGGCAGTTGCTTCAATGCATTTAGGGGTGTGGTCCTGGTCAAGACAATCTCCTGAACTCCAAACTGAATGTCAGAATGCGAAAGAAAGGTGATTTAAGCAATTTTGAGCGTGGCATGGTTGTTTGTGCCAGACGGGCCGGTCTGAGTATTTCACAATCTGCTCAGTTACTGGGATTTTCACGCACAACCATTCCTAGGGTTTACAAAGAATGGTGTGAAAAGCGAAAAACATCCAGTAATGCGGCAGTCCTGTGGGCGAAAATGCCTTGTTGATGCTAGAGGTCAGAGGAGAATGGGCCGACTGATAATGCACCATGATAATGCACCATGTCACAAAGCTCGAATCATTTCAAATTGGTTTCTTGAACATGACAATTAGTTCACTGTACTGAAATGGCCCCCACAGTCACCAGATCTCAACCCAATAGAGCATCTTTGGGATGTGGTGGAATGGGAGCTTCATGCCCTGGATGTGCATCCCACAAATCTCCATCAACTGCAAGATGCTATCCTATCAATATGGGCCAACATTTCTAAAGAATGCTTTCAGCACCTTGTTGAATCAATGCCACATAGAATTAAGGCAGTTCTGAAGGCGAAAGGGGGTCAAACACAGTATTAGTATGGTGTTCCTAATAATCCTTTAGGTGAGTGTACATCTACGTTTAGTTCACCCTTGATGATAATGCCGGTAGACATCTGTCCACAAGTCTCTGATATGCCTTGTTACAACAAAACCGTACAATTGCACACGGTTATCAGCCTGGTATATGTATGTGCAGCAGAGAATAGATTACCAAAAACAAAATACATATTTTAAAAATCCAGAAGATTTGTATTTAATAATGTTTGGGAATGTTTGTAAAACATGGGTTGAAGGCAACATTTTGTGTTCACTGGGCACCATTCATAACTGACTATATCCCTGGAAAACAACTGTCCGTTTCTAATTAATTTAGCCTCTGTCTGGAGAATGGGACTCATCTTTTTGAAGGTCCAATGCTGCTACAGTAAATTAGATCAGTCCTGCAAGAAAGTTTTAAGTGACAGGATGAATTTCTGTGGAGTCAGATTGAATTACTCTGTCTGGCAGGCTACAGAATACTGAGTGTTGTTTTGGACATCTGCCCTTAAACCACTATAGAAATTGATATTGCAACTATAAAAAAGGTATTCTGGTTTTGCCTGACTCATGTTTATTACGTAGTAATAAGAATGTGCCCATGTGACTTGTTCTTATTTCTATGGTTTATAACACTATTTGAAGCACACACAATCGTAAGCTACTTGTGACCTGCATTTCAAAAAGCTATATGGATAAGGCATGGCCTAAAACGCAGACTTCTCTAACAGTGCCATGGACTACACTCCAGCCAAACAGACGCAGAAGCCATTCTGAAACACGTGCAATGACAGGATGTATCCCCTTTGCAACAGGCAGTGCAACGGTTAGTTCTATATTTACAGAAAGACGTACCTGTGAGATGCATTTATGAAAGTCACCTTTCATGTGCTTCCGAAAGTGAGATTGAGTGTCCTGTCATCTCACGTGATGTACAGGGGATGACAATGGCGCGAGGGACGGGGTGCGCGAAGGAATGTGTCGCCACCCTTCCAGCTACTCGTCTTTTGACCAGCAAGAGGAGGGAGAAGAGGGAGCAGAGGAGGATGAAGAACAGGTGAAGGCGTCCGCAGAAGTGTTGAATGTGGAGGAGGAGAGTTTCCACAAATCTAAAGGTAAGATGGGACCCAAGCACAGCTGGACAGGCTGCGCCAACTATGGATTGCTCATAAAAAAAAATATATATATAACTGATTGCCAAAGAAACGGATGTGTTGTTCGGTGTATGTGTGTGGTTTTATCAAGTGTTCCAAAGCAATGATACAACCCAATGAATTGGCCATGTGGTTTGGAAGTGAGTAAAGCCAGCTTACGCAAACCGCCCAACCAATGGCAAATGTGGTTAAGACACACGTAAGTTTACTACTACTGCTGACAGTACTGGCGAAAACACAAACGTCTTTCCACACACGTGTCAGGCGTTTCTCCGCTACCCAGGACCACCCAGTTGGTGTTTGAGATCCAGTCAGGGCGTGCTGTGCCACGCCTCCGGGAGCCCAGACACCTGTATGGTGTCTCTGGTCATCTGTCCCAGACACTGCCACGCTGGCCCCGCGAGTGTGAGGTCATCCCAGAGGAAATAAGGCATATTGGTGAGCCAGCTACCCAGATGTCCTAAGCATTTGTTTCTTTAGTTCCTTTGTAAGTTCGCTTAAAGCTGGACTCCAAATAGAACTAAAATGTAATTAACAATGTTGTGTTTTGAAGGGTTGAAAACGGGGGAATGCTGGGTCGCGGATCCTAACGTCGCCCGTTTTATCCATATTCTCTCCTTTCTCTGGACCTCCCCTCTCTTCTCAGACTGGGTGCCGCCCTGCCCTGAGCCTTTGTGTTCTCAGGTGAACAACAGCGTGTGGCGGAGACCAGAGTCAGAGGAGGAGGGCACTGTTGTGTATGACACACAGAGAGGTAGTTGGCGATGTCGGATATGTTTTATGCAAGGCAGTACATTTTCATGCTTCAGAGACAGAGGGTGAGAAAGCAGGAGAGGCAGTGGAGGCAACAGCTTGGACCACTGGAATACTCCAGGCCGTATAAAATGTCAGATCTTTTAATAACCAAGTGGCTGGGATTTATTTTTTAATTCCAGGAATAGATATTTGTGTTTGGGAAACCAGAATGTGTGAGCGGTGCTGAAAGATGATTACATTTCTTATTAGTACGGAAGATAACATCTGTTCGAGCATGATAGTGGTATTTATTGGTATACACCCAGAATTGCACAGATTTAAATACAGTATGATCGTAAAACAATCTGGTCGATACCAGAGCACATTTGTTAGCTCTCAGAATAATTCCGGCATGCAAAAAGTGCACTCCTCACCTGAAATCTAATGAATGAAAAGACAAATACTTAAAAATGGAAAGTGCAATGACATTCGCCTACTGTCATCACTACATCACTTCCCCCAACTATTCATTTAGCTGGCACACCATACTGGACCATTCCGGCTTGATCTCACCCTTTGTTTCAAGTGTTCCACATCTGCATGCATTTGCAGACAAGGAAAACTACTTCCGGGGATCATGTGTGGGCAGCCGTGGTGCCGTCCTGACCCAGGCTGCGATGTCCCTCACCGGGCCAGAGGACACCACGTTGCTGTTTGAGGCGCGCTTCGAGAGTGGCAATCTGCTGAAAGCAACCCAAGTGTGAGGGATTATTATTTTTTGCGCTTTCCCACTGGGATTAACCAAAGTCCTAAGAGAACGAGCACTCATTTGCCACCCCTTTGTGTTATATTTATCCTGGTCGCAGCGCCAGTCCTCTCCCGCGGTCATAAGAATTTGGACTAGATTCAAGACGTGTTCGTACATAAATGACCACTGCGTTGTGTTGCCTTATTTAATTCCAGTGGTGAATTTGAATATGAACTCTCTCTGCGGAGCGATCTGTACACAGAGAGGCACAGGCAGTGGTTCTACTTCCGGGTCAGAAACACCCGGGCCGGGGTGCTTTACCACTTCACCATCACCAACCTCCTGAAGGTGGGATACCAGCGCCCTTTTCTACCGTCCCTGGTATTTTGCGCAAGTGTTTCATCAGGACAATTTCATGTCATAGACTAAATAGTTGTTTTGACTTGGTGATTTATTTGTTATTTGTTCGTGTTCAATGCAGGCGGCCAGCCTGTACGAGGAAGGGCAGCAGCCTCTGCTCTACTCTGAGGAGAAGGCTCGAGTCCAGGCTGTTGGATGGCACCGCGTGGGCCAGCAGGTCTCCTACCGGCCTAACGGACAACAGCACGCCAACCAGCCTCACTATTCCCTCTCCTGGACCTTTCACTTCCCTTACGACCAGGTTAGGCACATGGACAGCGTGCACATGGACAACGTGCACATGGACAGCACTCCGCTCACTAGGTCACATGCAACTTAAGCTTTTTAAAATGCTGTTAGTCTTTCTCCAGCGGCATGTCTTAGAAGACCGCACAGTGTCTACGGCGATAGACTGTCTTTCACCTTCCTCCGTATGTGTCCACTTTAAAACGCTATGGATTTCTGTTAGTGATTCTTCTCTTCCCACCAGGACACCTGCTACCTGGCCCACTGCTACCCCTACACCTACTCCAACCTGTGGACCCACCTGTCCCAGATCGAGCAGGACCCCCGATGCTCCCGCTTCTGTAAGGTACGGACCCTGTGCCGGTCGTTAGCAGGGAACCTGGTGCCGGTGCTGACAGTAACCAAGCCCTCCCAGCTAGGGGACAAGGACGGAAGCTACAAACCGGCTGTGGTACTGACTGCCCGGATCCACCCCGGAGAGACAAACAGGTCGGAAGCACTTAATGCTCAGGTTCTTTTGCACCTGTTTCACAGTGCTGATCTGGGATCAGTTTGGGCTTTAATGATTACGTGGACAGGGTGGAGCTACTGTTGGCCTGGGGTTGCAAATTTATAGTTTTCCACAGTGACTGTCATTTTCTGTGATTCATCATTATTATCAAATAGTTATTAATTTATATTCGAGTAACAATATATTTTTATGTAGTATTCATATTTTATATAAATGTCTATAATGAACATGCTTTTTTCATATACTTGAAATTCAGTTGGTTACTGGTTAACTTAAAATGTTCTTTATAAGGCCTTTATAATCCATTTTTGATCATCAATCTTACTCTGCGTAGCTTTAAAACAAGGTCGTTATTTTTCTCCATGAATACGATCAGCTCATGGGTGATGAGGGGCATTGTGAACTTCCTATTGGGAGACTCCCCGGACGCCGCGCTGCTCAGAGAGGCCTTTGTCTTCAAGCTGGTGCCGATGCTGAACCCCGACGGTGTCATAGTGGGGAACAACCGCTGCTCACTGACCGGACGGGACCTTAACCGTAACTACAAGTCCCTCCTCAGAGAATCCTTCCCCACCGTGTGGGCCACTAGAACCATGGTCCAGAGGTAGGATTTTATTCAGAAAGCCACTTTTTCGGTGGTCTACAGTTTGTCTTCTGTCTATGTTTTCAGTCTACTTTGTCTTTTTTATCTTTTCACCCTTTTCAGACAAATGGACTGTGGCGCCTTGGAGACTATTCGATTTCTGTGTATTTGTGTGACTAGGGCACACTGTGGCTTTTCAAATTCAGAGAGAAAACCTTCTCTGGTGCTGGTTTCAAAATGGCAACTGTATTTGTGTAGTGATTAAAGAAACAACGCATCTGAAAAATCTCAAGCTGCATTAGCGCAGCCTGCCTGTCTGCTACCTGGGTTCATATCACACTCTTAAAATAAGGTTGTCGGTAATTATGCTGTAGCAGAATAATTCTGCCTGAACGGATACAGCTGCTTCTGATGCACCACTCCACTAATTAAAATTATCTGAAAGATTAGCAGTTGCCGCTAACAACACATTTCTGTAGCGGTATCTTCAGCTTCGTCATCATCTGCCTTGTCTTTGAGTTCTATCATCTACCCCTTCTTCAGCATCTTCATCCAGTTCTTTCTTGTTCTTGTTGGCCCCTCAGGTTGTGTGAGGAGCGTAAGGTTCTGCTGTACTGTGACCTCCATGGACACAGCCGTAAGCACAACGTCTTCTCCTATGGCTGTAAGAACCCTCATGAGCGAATCTTTCCTCTGATGCTCAGCAAGAACTGCCCAGACATGGTATGGTACTGATCATGTTTGAAAAGTGTTGGCTTTCAGCGCTTCCAAGCACTCAACAAATCTCAGCAGAAGACTGAGCTGACCTCAGATCTTTGTGTGTCTCCAGTTCTCGTTTGAAAGCTGTAAGTTCAAGGTTCAGCGCAGTAAGGAGGGGACCGGCAGAGTGGCAATGTGGAGGCTGGGGGTCCTCAACTCGTTCACCCTGGAGACTTCCCTCTGTGGGGCCAACTTTGGTAGGGAAATCCAACACATCACTGCCTCTTCTCATTACAACCCGGCAGTCAGTCAATGGAGCCTAGTGTTCATGTCTAACTATAGTTTGCTCTTGGTTTGATTTAAGGTAAGAGGAAGGGGACCCATTTCAGCACGCAGGACTTTGAGATGTTGGGAGCCCAGTTCTGTGACACACTGCTGGACTACTGTGACCCAGGCAGGACAAAGGTGGGTCCTGAGCCAGGAGCTCAGCTCAGCGTCTTTGTACCGTGGTGGTCGCCCTGACAGCAGAAGTACATCAGCTGTATGGAAGCAGATCTCACCCATCCTCCCTGGTCTGTTCTCTCTGCAGTACAGCATGTGTGTGAGAGAGCTGCATGCGATTATAAGACGGCCGGCAGATCTGCTCGTGGACTTAGAACGGACAGATGCATCAGTGAATGACCATGAGGCCAGGTACCGGCTCGCCATTAACCACTGACATTCATTTAGGACCCGAGTTCACAGGTCAGATAAGACTGCAGGTCGGCTGCTAGTTTTATTTTGTCATGATGTGTGTGTGTGTGTGTGTGTGGGGGGTTCTGTTTCAGCACCAGCGGATCCAACAGCTCCGAGTCAGACGGACCACCTGTTCACCTTCAGAACTTCAACAAGGTAGCAACTGTGGTAACGTTGGTGACTGTAGTAACAATAACCGTGGTAACCGCAAACACCAGTCCCCAGACCAGTTTTAATTTGCCGTGGCGAAGATTCTACACAGGCTGTTATGCAGAGATGCGACACGAAATCCGGTTAGAACAATGGCTTTTATGGTTATGTTTGACGGTACCACAGATATCTTGTTCTTAAGACAAGAAAGCAAAAAAACTGCTCTCCACAGTCTAGAAAAATGGCTGAAGTCTTAGCTGAAGGCTTACCTCAGGATCTGCAGGCACTCTACCCTCTTAGGATGGCAGGTGTTGGAAGAGTGATCAAGGCCTCTTAACTCTCACCCAAGCTTCTCTTGATCACCTGCACTCTTTAAATACCACTCCAACGGAACCATCACAGAACTGGAGGACAGTTGCACTTCACTTAAGTTGGGACCGAGTGTGTTCTCTCTTATGTAGTTGGGACTGAGTGTGTTCTCTCTTATGTAGTTGGGACTGAGTGTGTTCTCTCTAATGTAGTTGGGACTGAGTGTGTTCTCTCTTATGTAGTTGGGACTGAGTGTGTTCTCTCTTATGTAGTTGGGACTGAGTGTGTTATCTCTTATGTAGTTGGGACTGAGTGTGTTATCTCTTATGTAGTTGGGACTGTGTGTGTTCTCTCTTATGTAGTTGGGACTGAGTGTGTTCTCTCTTATGTAGTTGGGACTGTGTGTGTTCTCTCTTATGTAGTTGGGACTGAGTGTGTTCTCTCTTATGTAGTTGGGACTGAGTGTGGTCCCCATGCACTGTAAGCTTTCAATGGGATAATATGCACCTTCATTCAGTATACTTTACTGAAGTTACATTTACAGAATTCACTGAAATCTTTCCTTTATTTTGGTTGATCTCTCTTTCATTGTGTCACTACCAAACAGTGCCGGACTGGATTTGGCTTTGAGCAGCCTGTTGAATAATGAGTCAACTGCCGTTCGATACTCTCTCCCATACCCAGGTGAAGCCCCGTAAGAAGCTGAAGTCTAAGAAGGAAAGGAACAGGTCTCACCTTGTGAAGGTCAGGGAGAGCCTTCTGAACCGGGTCAGTTTACATAGTTTGTCTAAGGCCTGACAGAAGGAATGGCCATAGAAGGGTTTGCTCTGATGCAAAACATTTGTACAGAACCATGCTGTATAAAAATTGCGTTAATAATTTTTGCGTGCGAGTGTCAGTTTGGGACATTACCTTATTTCGCCGGTGTGCCGGTCTCCTTTCTGAAAGTCTGATGTCTGAGACGTTCCCTCTCTCTGAATATGCTCCATATTGTCAGATTTTCCCTTCGAAAGACAGCAAAGTTTCATTAGTTTTTTTGTCTTCGTAAGCTTTGTAGTTACTATCTTTTACATTTCAGGATAACAATGTCAAAGGAACATCAGAGAAAAGTAAACACCGACTGAAGGCCGTAAGTCACAGATGTTTATGATTAATTCACATTAAGAGGTTCTCCCAAGTAGATCCCCAAGACACTTACGCCTGAATACGTTGTACAAATGCCTCCACCATATAGTAGGATTCCTTAGTCAGCTGGTTCCAACCCAGCGTACAGGGATGTAGGTAGCACAGCCACTTAGTTTACCAGGCCTCCATCTCTGTTCCAGCTGAAGGCTCCTCCAGTGGCACCCAGAAAGGAGGCCTCCAGGTGGAGAGAGAGGCCGCTGGTTCCCCCCGAGACCAGCACTCCAGATTTGAAGGTAGCCTGTTGTAGTGGGGGGGGGGGGCGGGGACGTTTTACGGCACCTCAGGTCACTCTGTCAGTGTTTCGGTGTCCATTCCGCAGTTGGAGTACCTGCAGCATGTGATGGCAGAGTATGTGAGGACCAGGATGCACCTGAGACCTGGGCCGACCCACCAGGGTAGAGTACCTGCAGTTTATTACATATTTGATTTTACTCTCGCTAATGAGTGATCAGACCCATTGGAAAAGAGTGGTCTGTCAGTGTTTCTGCCACGTCATGCTGTGTCCTACCTTAGGCTACAACTGGGGCTCGGGGCAGTGCCAAAAGCCTCCCCACCCACCGCCCCGGCTTGTGCCCTCCTTCCTGTGTCCCACCCGGCCCCCGTCCCAGCTGCCCCGGCACCTGGAGCCCATCCCACGGCGTCATCTGCGCCTGCCTGTCCTGGCCGACGTGGCTACCCCAGACAAGGCCCTGGGAAGGCTCTCTCCAGTTCAGTGTAAGCTGAAACCGAAACACCTTCTGAGCAAGGTGTTGCACACTGTAGTTATTTTTAGTGAGTTTTACACGTAAGGGATTGTTTTGTTGGATTGACTACTTTATTTGAACTCTTACTGGAAGTAATTCTGGCCACCCTGAGTATCACAAGAAGCATTCTGTTTCTGCTCAACAGGGAGAGGGCCCAAGTCACTCACAGCCCCTGCCAGTGTGCAACTCGGATCAGACAGGTAGGATCATGCATGCTGTTACTGATCGATACAACGCCCTGTGACAGTTAGCCGCGTGCTACTCTGTGGCAGTTAGCTCTGTGTAAGCAGTCGTGGGCATGCTGGTGGTTTTTGCGAGTGTGTCCAGTCAGGGGTGTGTCCAGTCAGGGGTGTGTCCAGTCAGGGGTGTGTCCAGTCAGGGGTGTGTCGCCCCAGCTCAGGGACACCGATGTAAATGCCACCGGGGGGTAGGTCTGCAGGAGGACAGCAGGGGAAACGACACGACTTGGGAAGCCTCTACGACAGCGGCCCATGTCGGGTCTTTGAGGGTCTCCACTAATATAGTTAAATTGGCCGATAGGGCAAGGGTCAATCCACCCCACAGTTGGTCAAAGTAAAATGACCTAAAGAATACTCTTCGACATCTAGAACTAGATTGTTCCGCATTGCGAGTGACGAAATAGCCCACACGTTGTCCCAGCAGCATAAAAAAAAACACTTGAGTGTTTTAAACGACAGATTGTTGCGACACTATACAGTTGGAGTATGCTGAAAATCAGATTTTATTTCCTTATTCCTTGTGAATTGAAATGGAACTGCCAACGGGTCATGTCATTGTGCGTTAGGATGTTTAATGTCTTTTAGGTTGCAGTTGCTGTCTCTGAGTCCTGGGAGGGATTTGATCTCTGAGTCTGAGGAGCATCCCGGTGGGTCAGCAGGGAGGGAATGCCTGTCTCTGCAGCCGCCCAGCCCCACTATCACCCACCCAGGAACAGACTCTGACTCGGAAAGCTGTCACCAAAGGTCAGTGGAATTTCACTAGCCTGGTCAAAGTAAACAGGCCTCCTAGTTGGTGCAGAGGTCTAATGGGCTTGTAGAACTAAGCTGACCACGGCAGGGATGTAAATTGGCCTGTGGAGCTAAGTTAGGTAGTCAGGTGAGTGAGAGTGCCCTAATATGCATAACATCCGGTTTGTACATTTTTTTTAAAAGTAACCTGAATGACAAGCTCAGAGTAACACAAAACATGTTTTAACATTAAAACTATAACACTTTGCTTTTCATCCGGTACAGTAAATATAATTTGGTTCCTGCAAGAATGAAACACAAAATGAAGAAGCAGAAAAGAACTAAAAGAAAAAGGTTGGTGAAATAACACAAAAAGCCTTCATCAGGAACCTTTCAGATGAATGGGAGATAATGTACTGCACTAAGTATCAAATCACCAGGGTTAAAAAATTCTACAGTAATATTTCATTTTGTTTTCTGCTTTATCAATGATTTTTACTGAACTGTTACAGTATATAATGCTCATTATGTGATTCCCTCATACTATGGGTACAAGCAAGTGAAAAGAATTCCTCTCTGTGAAAGAAAATGCTGTTGCTACCACCTCTGTTTAGTCTTTTGTGACAGTTGAAACATAAATAAAACCTAAGTAATTCAAGCAGCTGGCAAGCTCACACAATATTTGGTCCTGCGTTTTTGGATTAGCCTTTCCATCATGCCAAAGCACGGACAACGTTTGTGTGCCTGGTTCATTTCAACCGTGGGCAACACACCTGGTCCTCAAAATTATTGTACAACAATCAAATCTCTCTCATAAACAGTCAAAATGATTTCTGGTATTATAAGCTATTTTACATATATTTGGACAGTGGTCATAGGTTATAACAATAATTGCTGTTCACCTTTTAATTGTAATGTAGCTGCCAAATAAGCTATGTAAAAAAAAAAAGAAAAGCACTTGTGTGACTCCACCAGTGCTGGTCCTCGAGACATTTTGCCTCTGATTTGGAGGTCCTCATGAAAATCCCCACCTGGAACCCTGAATGGAAAAGGTTAGGAGCCGTCGGTCCACTTCATAAGGTCTCTGTGGTGACACTGACAATCCGCGGCTGCACCCGGTTCTTATTGCAGTTAAACAGCCAGGCGCCCCTACGGTGGCGGTACCTCTTGGACAGCAGCACGTACAGCACAGGGTTAACGCAGGGGTGGAGGTACTGGAGGACCGTGCAGATGAAGTAGAACATCTCCCACGACTGTCCGTGATGGTAGAGCTCCAAGTACAAGCACAGCTCCAGGATGTACCTGGTGGACAAGAGCTGGCGTTAGCTTCCCTTCCCATCTGGGAGAAAAAACAGACCGGCTGAAAGCTTGACAGGTGCCAAGTCCACCGCTGTGAACATTGAGTTGATATACAGATTAATCGCATTGGTTTTTCTGGTGAAATAATATATTCACTGCTAATGTGAAGTTGTCGTTGTTGTACCCAGGCAGCCAGCACACGGAGAAGGTCCCGGCCGCCAGGAACACCATGACAGAGGCTCGCCGGGTGTTGCGCGCGCTGGCCTCGGACATGACAGGGCTCTTATGAAGGAAGCAGGCCAACCGGATGTAATTGAAGGCAATCACCAACATGGGCAGAAAGTAGTAGAGCATGAACTGGCTCAAGACCACCTGGTGGAGAGAAAGCTTGGTCATTATGGTTTCTAGGTGTTGGACAGGTCTGTATTGCTTCACCGCGCCCTAGCGACATCCTTTTGGCAGGTCAGGCAGCTGCAAGCTCAGTCATACTTCCTGCTGGGGCGAGCAGTGTGATTAGAAGCAGATTGGCTGGGCGAAATCTTCACAGGAGGAAACATCTGGCTCTACGACTCCTCAAAACCTGCTCAGAATTGCTGTAATGAAGCCCGGACACAACTGGCAGGGGGAGGAAAACAGGGCAACGCTCCAAGGGGCTTTTCACGATTTGACTTTGACCTGGTAATGGTGCTCCTGGATGGTAGGCAGGCAGAAGGTGAAGTTGGTCAGGCCGGGTCCCTGGCTCTCCTTAGTGGCGAAGATCCTCAGGGGCAGGCTGATGAAAAAGGCAGACGCCCAGACCAGGACGAACATCAGAACCACCAGGTCCATGGTGGGAGGGCGGTAAGGGTTGACGACGATCATAGCCCGTGTCAAGGACACGGCACACAGGCTGTAGGTGCTGGCCCCCAGGGAAAAGGCCATGAAGAACTGGTACACCTTGCAGGCGGTGTCCCCCAGGGGCCACGAGTAGCTGAGGAAAGTAGGAGGAGAACGGAAAATATGATTATTGGTGCCGACAAATGGGATTAGGAATTCGTCCTCTACGGCCCACACATAGCTTTAGGTTATGGGGTTGGTTTTCTAGGCTTGACCCATTAAGCCTTTACTTTGTGTAACCTCAAGTACACAAAGTAAATTCCAGTTTTCTTGAAAGGGACATTAATGCTAATTTCGGTTCTGGTATTGCTGGAATATATTCAAGGTCTCGTTGGTAAATACTAGGCAGAAAATCTTGTTCACTAATCTTGTTCCTACTGATGAAACACAGCTTAGCTGGTAGCCAATTTGACTTTGTAGTCAACTGAGTGATGTTATAAGATCAACACAGAAATCCACATACAGTCCCTTATTCCCCAATCCAAAATAAGAATTCCCAGGATTATCACCTCTAATGTTGTAAAAGAAGCCTGTGATTTCATTAAGAACACCTCTCTTGGAACACGGTGGACGATATACACCCCGCATTAGTACTGGAAAGTTATTTCCTAATGGCAGTATTCAATCCAAAAACCTAAAATTGGTTTGGAATATTGTGAGAGAGGGTTTATTAGATTTTTTTAAATTGTAAATCTGCTCCCTTTATGCTCCCTATATGCTCTTTACGCATTGTAACATTTTAGTGCAATTCTGCATCCAGATGTATCCCCGGTAACCATGTTTAAGATAGATGAACCCAGAAATGTGTATCCTAAGAGGCCACGATCTTAATGAAGTCCAACTTTGATTTTAGGCTTAATATATTCAGGTGCTGTTTTTAACTCTAGCAGTGTATACAATAAACAGTGGACAAAATAACAAACACCTAATAATATATTAATATCAAGGCCCTAATAAGAAGTAGGGCCACCCAGTGCTGTCAGAACGTCTCAAATCTTTCTTGGAATGCTGTCATACATGTCCCAAACTGTGCAGTGGGATATTACACTTTTCTTCAATAGGAAAAGCATCAAAAATAGGAAACGCGTCAAAGGAGGTGGACATTTACTTTGCACTCGGTGCTCCAGAACTTCCCATGAAGGTTTGATCAGATCTAGTAATTGGGTGGGACATGGAAGAATTTTGACGACAACTTGGTGTTCATAAAACCACTGTTGAGTTATTAGTTTAGCAGTGTGTATGGGGGCATTATTGTCCTGGAATATTTGAACGTCATGAGGGAACAGTGTTGTCACAATAGGATGCATTTACTCCTGGAAAATGTCAGACCCCTTTTACAGCTGACACATATCTACTGCTAATGGTCGACAAACCCAGTGTGACCTGTGCAGCTGCATTTGTGATTGTGTTTTAGTTACTTCCCCTGTCCATCCCCCGTATATACTAGATCACTCCATACCAGGCCACAGTTTCTATCTGAAAAGTACATATTAACAGGAATGAGATCAGCTGCAGCCCCATGATGCCTACAGCGTCTTGTGAACACTTGCAAATCCAAAAGAAATTAGTGCAGGGACGGGAAATGTTACTTTAGTTGGACTTGTGCGATCCCATTAAAAGTGAACTATGGTCATATCGATCACCACAGTGAAATTGTAAAACTCCTTTAAAAAAATAAAATAACTTAAACCTATTAAAACCAGTCTTGGTTCCAGTCAAAATGATGTACAGCAGGGGTACACAATACAAATCTGTCTCCCTTATTTCGTCTTCCCAGCCAGTGTTAACAAGGGGGGGCCCTTTTAGTTGGAAGGAGATTTTTTTGGCAGATGATCATATGACCAGAGAGGCTGTTTAACCTCTGACCTACCTCACAACAGAGTGCAGGGTGAATGGGATCAGTAGCAGGGTGAGGAAGTCAGCCAGGGCCATGCTGAGCAGTAGGACATCCAGGCGGTTCTTCCTCAGAGAGTTGTACTTGGCGAACAGAGAGAACACCAGCAGGTTGCCACAGAAACCAATGCCCAGTATCACCCCACAGAAGCAGGCGAAGATCAGGGAGAATGTGTTTTGGATAACCTGTTGTGTGTTGCATCAAATAAAAGTACTTTTCATAGACTTCATTTATAATGGATTGAAACAAGTGTTTGCCATTGAACTAGACACAATACCCCATAGAGACTAACGAAAAACAATGAACGTTTGTAACAGTTTAGTGAAAGTAAAAAACTGAAATGTCTCATGTTCATTAAGTATTCTGACCCTTTGCCATGACACTACAAACTGAGCCCTGATGCATCCTGTGTCCTTTGATCATCCTTGAGACGTCTTTACAACTTGTCTTGAGACCACATGGCAAATTCAACTGAAAATAACAATTTAGAAAACCACACACTTGTTTTTCTAAGGTTACCACACTTTACAGTGCATGTCAAACAAAATCATATCATGAAGTCCAAGGAACACAAATTTCAGAGATAGAATTGTCAAAGCATAGACCTGGGAATAGTATTTAACAAATTTCACAATTTCTCTGCAGACTTGGGAGAACCTGCCAAAAGGACAACCATCTATGCAGCACTCAACCAATCAGGCCATTATGTTCAAGTGTGTAAACGCAAGCTAATACCATCCCTACTGTGAAGCATGGTGGTGGGAGCATTGTGCTATGAGGAACTAGTCATATTTGAGGAAAGGATGAAATCTGTGAATGTGCTTGAGTGTCCTAGCCAAAGCCCAGACATGAATTCCACTGAACATCTGTGGAAAGCCCTGAAGAGCATAATTCACCAACACTCCTCGTCCAATCAGACAGAGCTTAAGAGGATCTACAAGGAATAATTTGAGAAACTGCCCAAATCCAGGTGTGGAAAGCTAGTACAGGCAATACCCAAGAAGACTCAAAGCTGTGATCGGTGCTTCTACAAAGTACTGAATAATGTCTGAATACTTATTTAAATGAGATGAGGTACATATTGTGTGTAAATTGATTGCAATCGAAATGTTATAAAGTATTAAATCTTATTACTTTCCAAACCAACTGTATATACAGGTGCATCTCAAAAATTACAATTACAAACTTTTTGATTCTTTTTTGTTTTAATCTTTATGATTACGGCTTACAGCTCATGGAAATAAGACATTCAGTACCTCACAATATTAAAATATAAAATGTACAATACAGAAATGTTGACCTGAGAGGAGCTGTAATCAGCTAATTAACTCCCTGAGCCTTAATTCTCTCAGTCTGGTTGAGGACACAACCACAATCATGGGGAAGACGGCTGGCTTGACAGTTGTCCAGAAGACACTCACTGACATCCTCCACGAGGATGGTAAGCCACAGAAGGTCATTGCTGAAAGGGCTGGCTGTTTTCAGAGTGCTTTATCAAAGTATATTCATGGGAAGTTGACTGGAAGGGAAAAGTGTGGTGGGAAAAGGTGCACAAGCAACAGGGATGACTGCAGCATTGAGAGGATTGTCAAGCAAAGCCGATTCAAGAACTTGGGGAGCTTCACAAGGAGTGGACTGAGGCTGGAGTCAGTGCATCAAGAGGCACCACGCACAGACGTGTCCAGGAAATGGGCTACAAGTGTCGTATTCCTAGTGTCAAGCCACTCCTGAACCATAAACAACATCAGAAGCGTCTTACCTGGGCGAATGGGAAAAATAACTGGACCGTTGCTCAGTGGTCCAAAGTCCTCTCTTCAGATGAAAGTACATTTTGCATTTCAATTAGAAGAGTGGAGAGGCAAAGAATCCAAGTTGCTTGTAGTCAAGAGTGAAGTTCCTTCAGTCAGTGATGATTTTGGTTGCCATGTCATCTGCTGGTGTTGGTCCTCTGTTTTAAGTCTAGAGTCAATGCAGCCATCTACCAGGAGATTTTAGAGCACTTTATGCTTCCATCTGCTGACAAGCTTTATGGAGATGCTGATTTCCTTTTCCATCAGGACTAGGCACCTGCCCACAGTGCCAAAACTAATGGTAACTGGTTTTCAGCCCATGGTATTACTGTGCTTGACTGGCCAGCCAACTTGCCTGACCTGACTGTCAAGAGGAAAATTAGATACACCAGACTCAGATTTCTGTATTATGAATGTTTTATTTTAATATTTTGAGATATTGGATTTTGATTTCCATGAGCTGTAAGCTGTAATCATCAAGATTGAAACAAAAAAGACTTAAATGTTTCACTTTGTGTAATTAATCTAAAATATATGAAGATGTCACTTTTTTATAAAAATTATGGGAAAACTTTTCCACAATATTCTGTTTTGATATGCACCTGTACATACAATTTGTCATAAGTTTTATAACCATAAATGACTAACAAAACAGACTACTTACAAAGGATTATTATTGGATGTAAAAAGTCCCCACCTACCTTACCTTGACTACAATAAAGCACTCCGTTTTAAAGATATTTCTGTGTGACCTGTTTTGTATCTTGAGGTCTACTCACCATAGTCCAACTTTATTCAGAGCTCTATCCTCATGTGTACATCATATTCCACAGCGTATGCCAAGATGAATTGCTGGGTTCTCGCTCGCAGTCGTATTTCACCGGCCATCTTTTTGAATGTACCAATACTGATGGAAAAATTTGTGTATTAGGTGTGATATCCTTCACTCTCCGTTTTGATTGCGGACTATGGAGGGAAGAAAGACAAACACCACTCAGGTCACATAGATTCTGGTTGACTGAGTTTAAAGAGAAAGAGCCCTTATTTCCAATAATGACAGATAGTCAGGTATTGCTATACCTTAAGTTTCATTGATGTCTTGTAGTTTTCTGGGGATTGTATGTTTTTTTTCAGCAAGTGCTAAATGCTAAGACAAGACCTGGCACCGACCCAACCGTTCCTATTCATCGGTAAAAGCAATATTATGAAAGAATAAGGACGCTTACTGTTTCGAACCGGGTGTGTCTAGTTCGGCGCCTTTAAACTCTTCAGATTCATACTCTCTCCAAATAAATTACAGTCCCTCTCGATTGATTTTTGTTTTCTCTCCCCCTCACTCCTCAGTCAGTGAGTCATTAGTTCCTCTCTATCTATTGCTGGATTGATTTCTTTGGTACGGTAGTGTCGGCTGTTTTAACTCCGTACCCCTGATGTGGTCTTTATCAGGCAACTATTTATGACCCTGTGTGGGACTAATGGTCTAAGTACACGCTCTTAGGGCAGGATGTAGCTCGTCCACTAACGCTGTTGCTTTGGCTCTCTCCTCCCATTACCGTCATGTTGGTGTTTGTGTCCCAAATTGCACCCTAGTTCCCACAGTTCACTGTCTTGACCTTGGCCCTATAGAGTAGAGCATGCTGTAGGGAATAGGGTTTCATTGGGGATGTTTTGTCATGAACAGTCCATTTAGTCAGAGGCTGTTAAAACACACCACATGGTTCCCTTAGTTGGACATTAACCACCTTTCCCGTGCTCTTGTTGAACAGTCTAAACACTGATGAATTTCTCTTGGATAATAGGTTTGCTCTGATCCAATTTGCACCGTAACAGTGATGTTCTTAACTGTTCGTTGAACAAAGACACTAATTATGTAATGAGGTGTTATCATAAAAGCGTGTTTTTAATATTTTACGTTTGTCATTTGAGAATGAGGACGCTCTCAGTGCAAGTGCCAAACAATAATGAAAGTCTGTGACACCAACATTTCAACGCTTATTTTTATAAAAAATAGTCTCTGTGTAAAACAAGAGAGAGTCAGTTTGATGGACGGTGCAATAATTTACAGGTCATTGAGATGATAATTGATGATACCATGAACCAGCATTAGGAAAAGATACCATTCAATTACAACAAAAAACGAAATTTACCTACAACAGAAAGCAACATCACAAAGAAAGCAAAATGTTTCTTAATTAGAAATCGACCACAAAAGAGAACACTAATATTACAAAACATACAGATATCATCATTATATCTAAAGTGCATTATTTGTTAATATCAAAATATTGGAATTCAGCAGCACTGTTATACATTCACAAATTAAATACAAAATAAATTATGATAGAAACATTTATAATGGATATAATGCTAACTACAGATAGGAAATACAGTATATTCACAATACCCACATTACGATTGTAATCTTTTGCGGGTAATGTATTTACAAACTAACTATCAGTTATTAAGGAGGCGTTAAATATCATAAGTCATCGAATATTGCCGATGTCTGCATTTTCACCTAATAAATATGAATTCAAAAGTAATATGTTTTGCTATGAACGTACATTTACGGATGTACAAGACGTATATCGAGCCGCACAACGGAAAAAGCAGCACATTAAAACAATAAAAGCACGGGAAAACAAGGGCCATTGTCTGGGGATTCTGCCGTTTTGGCGCTGAGATCTCAGTTCTGCTAAGACTTCTCCCTCTAGAGTCATTAGTGCATCGCAACCCGGAGGCTGTGGTCTCCCCGTGACCCGACCTCCATCGTCCTCTGTGACTCTCCCCGTGTTGCCCATGTCATCACCACGGATGTGTCGCGAGCCCGGCGCCTCCTCTTCTCACTCTCCCTCCGCCTGCCCCTCTCTCCCTTCACCTTTTTTTTCCTCTTTGTCGCCACCTTCAGCGGCTGGTCCTGGTACGCCACGGACTTGTTGGTCTCCTGGGGTAAGTGGCCCGTCTCCCTCTCCAGCTGGACACTGAGGGAGAGGTTCTTGGTCCCTCCGGGCGGTTTCGGGGGGCTCAGGGGTCTCCCGCTGAATGTGCCGTGGCCTGCGTTGGTATTGGCCCTGGTCTGGGGAGGCGGGGCGCGTTCGCTGTCGGCCGTGTGCACCTCCTCCAGTAGTTCTTGGAGCCAGAGGCGTCTCTTGATCTCCTGCAGAGAGCGGCCCTTGTCGTGCATCAGCTGGGCGTGGCTCACTGACCTCCTCCTAGGGAGATAAGAGGAGAGATTTGCATGTTGGCTCCTCGGCCCCGGGTTCAAATGTCTCGAAACGATTGCATGCAACAGCCGAATGATTCAGTTACGATTCACACTGCGTCATGAATAACGACATGTTTTTTGTTCGGAAATTAGCCAGACACACTTTACCCATGATACCTAGCCATGTTGTCACTCAGCACGGCCCTTGCCCCTGTCAGAAGACCCTGTTTTTTTTAAGTCTGCAGGTCAGCAGGTAATGTTGAGAGCGTTGCACCAGTAACCTGAAGGTTGCTGGTTCCAATCCCAGTGCTTGCAAGGTGAAATAAATGTCTCGTTGTGCCCTTGAGCAATGCAACCCTAACTGCTCCTGTAAGTAGCTCTGGATAAAAAGCTTCGGCTAAATCACAACATTTTTTTTTTTTTTATTCTGTGTTGTGTGGTGCACCTACAGTTTGAAGGCCTACGTACTGGTGAGGTGTTGATAGTTGAATGGCGGCCAAGGTCGTGTTCCAGCACACCTCAATAGGTGGCAGCATAAACAAAGACATATACAGTAATAGCTGGAATAATTTAGCTCAGTCCATGTTCCTGCAGAATTGTGAAGTCTTATTGTAGGTGAACCAGATCTCATGTGAAAAACATTCAACAAGTGTTATTTTATACCAATACTACAACGGCAATATCTCCCTTATGTTCATCATTATAACATTATAACAACAAATGTGCATACACTATTCACAACTGTCCCATCCAACCCTGAATAAGATATAGCTTTCTCCGTTCATTTTAAGATAATATTTCAGTTTTCTTTGTTCTATTTTGTTTTTGCTTGGTGGGTTGTAATATAATGTGCACATTTGTCATCTACTCCAACATACAGGCCCTTGAACTTACTGGTCTAGACTCTGTACATGTACTTCGATTAAATAACAAATTCCAGATTTAGTAAAGCATTCATCTGTAACTCTATACCAACCTTAGACGAGTAATATTTTTGGAGTGTCTTGGCTATATTCCACAGGAGACAGAGACTTACATTCTGTTACTGATAGCACTGATGGGTGTCCCGTGGACATGCATTGGAGAACATAGCAGGAACACCGCCAGACTCCACTGCTGGAATATAACCCTGGAACACAGCATTCTGGAACTGGAACTCTGAGACAAACAAACAGGATCCAACAAACAACATTCTGTCATTTATTTTGCTTCCTGGCCAGGAGCAATGTGCAGTGTCAACTAAGTACAGTGTTGTAAAATCATAATACCAGTTAGAACGGCCGCCTGCAGCTTCGACTGAAAACAACAGTGAAAGCAATAAAAAGGAATATGTAGACGCCATTTCACTGATGTCTAATTTGTACACTGAAGATGCACTTATAGAAGAATAAGTTGTAATGCTCTACTGTGTTACTGTCAGTCCACTGAGGTTAGCTCAGCAACTCACTGCCACTTCTCTAGTGCTTTTTACTTGGCAAAGCAGTTGCTGACAAACTCAACTACTTTCTAAGTCCCCTTTTTGGATCTCTTGCCTGGCGTACGTTGTCTACTGAACAAGACCACCTGGTTATACTGAACTACCTAGAAAAATACTGAAAATATCTATAAATACCTAACAAGAGAGAGTATTCATCCAAGCACAGAGATAGGCTATTCTGGTTATTCCAAATACATCTCAAACACACCCAGAAAATAAATAATACTTACTGTTGATTCCCAAAAAAAGATATCCACAAAAAAATATTTGGTCCACCGAAATCCCAGAAAGGAGATCCTAGTGTACTTTCAAAGCAAACTTTCAAAGATCCCAATAAGAGATTATTTAAGCAAACTTTCTAAAAATCCCCAAAATACTTATATTTGCGAAATGTATAAGATTGAAAAAGGAAAGTTCTATGAATTTTGCCAAATGATTTGGTTCAGAGTCCCACTTTAAAAAGCAGTCAGAGTCCATCAGACAGCATAACATGGGAAACCCCCTTGAGACAGGTCCAGACAGATTTCCTGATACCTCCTTATATTTAGTCTTTTATTTCTCTCAAATCCCAACGAAAAAGCAGAGAGAGAGAAAGAAAACGAGAGGAAAAAGGGAGGCTCATCAGACTTCAGCTCATCATCCACTTCTGTGCTAGCGATAGCTCCGGTCATGTGAAGAGCTCTCCCCTAGCATCATCTCTGTGGAGCAGGAGCAGGGCAAGGTGAGAGAGTGTGAAGCTAGCTGCTGCCTTGTCTGACCACTCCAAGACAGCGCGCGCGTGGATGTGTGCACGTGTGCATGTGTGAGCGTGAGTGAGATGTAGAGAGAGAGCGAGAGAGAGAGTGTGGATCTCTATTGAGTGAAGCTGTAAGTGTTGCCCTTGTCCCTGCCTAACTCAGTCAACACACACACAGACACACCCAGACCAGTATCACCGAGGAGATGGCTACCAAGACACAATCGTACAATCCTCTCACAAAGAATTGGGATTTGCACATGTAAAGACAATGTCGCAACTGGGTAACGGCCGTCACATGGCGTTCAAAAAAAAGTCAACTTCCAATCTCGTGTCCCATTCCATGCCTGAAATTCTAAATGGCCTTCAGATAGTAGCACTGCAAATTTCCAGAGCATCTTTCCATGTGTTTACATAGCAACACATGGTCTCAGAAGGACAGGTGTCCGGCCCACCGACGGAATCCCCCTTTGGCCTCCTAAGTAAATAAGCAGGCCTCAGGGCTTCACCACCCTCCCCAGGGAATGTGACTGAAGCCTCGGCGAAAACCAACCACATATTGCCCACACTACAGGGCTTACAGTAACCGTGACCACCTCAGTCAACCAGGCTGCCACGTAATGGTCACAGTGGCCAGTGAAGTATCTCATCTTTATTCAGTAGACCATATAGTTGACTGTGGTCGCTGTGGCACCCCGAGCAGACACTTGATTGAATGGCCGTAGGAGGTTCTTAGAGTCAGAGAGAGATTGCACATCCCAACGATGCGTAAAAAAGGCAGGAGATTGAAACATAAACCTCTCAGTAAGCAATGTCTTGGTCTCCTAGCGTGCGTTAGTGTTAAGGTGCCGTTCGGGGTTTTAGGCTTCATCTCAGGGTCTAGAAACCCGTTTTTGAGCGAAACCTTGAAAAGACTTGGTGACCTCAACCTTGAAATATTGCACAAAAAAAAGTGTTTCACCAATGCGTGAGCACATGATTGAGTACATGAGTGAGTACATGAGTGAGTACATGAGTGAGTACATGAGTGAGTACAATGATATGAAACACAAACACATACACAGATATAAACACACAGGCATGCATAATAAATACTGTAGCTGGATTTTAACAAATCAAAATAGAATGGTCCTATGTTGATTAAGATTAACTGTAATTACATTGAAATCTACAATAAATTATACACATACAAATACTGACTCATTTGTATCAACAGAGAACATGACTTACGTGTGAACTGGGTTTTATCTTTGTTAATGTATAAAACTCATACTGAAAACTTAAGTTTCTAAGTGGTTTAGCTTAGTAAATGTTAATAAAAGAAACACTGAACGTTTGTTCCCCGTGGGTGGTGGATTACTTAATAAATTTGACAAGTAACCAATTCAGAGGTCCTACTATAAAATATCTTAAGTTAGGGACAGAACAGAATTATACTACAGTTGGACCCCCATCCTATTTTCACCCAAATCACTTTTCTACACTTTCCAATTTGTCTGGCTACCCAACACCAACTAACAAGACTTTCACATTTGGTAGGAAAAAATACCTCATTTGATTCCATTCTGTAAAGTCAGATGACTGTTACCTGCAAAAATTATGAAAAAAAACCCTGCCATTTCCTGACAGACTCAGACTTGCATGGAGAGTCTAAGCCATGGAAAGCAGATTTGATTCATGCGAAATGTCTCTCTCGGCACCAAACAACATTAGCAAGCTGTCCCCTTTTCATCCTTCCGACAGATTTTGAACAACACTCTCTTTTCCCACTTGAACACATTTACCGTTCAGCCTGAAATCCCTGCACGCTTCTCTTACCATTTTCCAAATCGTTCCATTCATTTTAACTCCTTTCAAAAGAGCTCATACCAACAGTGAAGCCTTAGTAACACCCCTTATTGTATTCATCACTGCTCCAGACGTCATTGTGTATTTGTATTTTTTTCCAAACTTATAGTAACCTATTGTATTTTGAATCCATGTGTTTTATATTCCGCCTTTTGTTTTAGAGCTTCAACCAGCGACGTGTGTGAGCTCTTTGTCGTTTCTATTGTCTCATACTCCTCTACTGGGTCTTTTTCCCACTCCTCCTGCACAAACGGTAGTGTTCAAATGTCCACTTTCCCGCTAGAACTGCATGCTGCTTCTTTGCACGGACTGACACCTAAAAATAAATGTCCACTATTGCACATCATCCTGTAAAACAGTTTTTTACCCTCATATTTGTACATTCAAAAGTTTTCAGTGATTCTGTGGTTGTGAAATCATATACAGTTTTCTTGCATGCATAACATGACTGTCAGTTACGGTAGTTTTGAGGGGGGGGGGTCTAAAGATTACAACCGTTCTCAGTGTTTAAACCATGTTTAATCTAACCACTATGTACATAGCCTATACTGTGAAAAACAACATAAAGGGGTTATGATGTGTTTGATTAAGGTTTCTTTATGGTTTAGCCAGTGCTTGGGTAGCTTGGCCATTTCTACGCATATTAACTCTTGGTTTGTTAGTTTAGAAAACCTTAACGTGAAAAATGGGTTTTAGCAGAGGAGTCTCACTTCCCTTCTCAGTGGTGCCTTAGAAGTAAATTATAGGCAACTGCACTTAGTTCATGTTAGGTATGCTGGTGTACTGTGCAGTGTCTCACTTTGGGCAGTAAGAATAACGTTTTGCCAGTCATGCTCTACAAATCATTCACACCCATCAATCTTAGCTTTCAACTGGCTAAATCGTTTTGGGGTATATATATATATATATATATATATATATATATATATATATATTTTTTTTTTTTATCCAAGCCAATTCTCTGCACTGTATTGGCCTCTGGCCTCATCTTACGGTCCTTTCACCAACACTGTCAGTATAATGTACTGCATCTCCACACCTTTCACCCAGACGCTGGAACTGTTGTGGTTAAGGTATAGTTTCGTTTCTAAAGAACGTATTTAATCTAACGCAGAGAGTAAAATGTGAAAAACTTTCTTTACTTAAAATATTTCAGTTAAAGCCATATAGTCTCTGAAGTCATTTAACACCCTGAAATGTTCTTATCAATAATACAGTAGCTCTCAAATGCTTTCATGCCTCCCCCCCCCATAAAGCCTTTGCACATTTATTGTGTTACAACATCAAATCAATATAGGTTTAGTTGAATTTGTCCTTAAAGTCAAAGTGATAAACAAATCTGCACCTTTTTTTCTAAATTAATTACAAATGTATAACTGAAAATAACTGATTGCATAAGTATTCAACCCCTTTGCAATGACACATCTGAATGAGCTGCAGTGCCACCAGTTGAAGTCAGGTAATTGGTTGAATTGAATCCACCTGTGTGCAATCAAGGTGTTTCAAACCATTTCAGGTTAAATACACCTGTCTCTGAGAGGTACAATTCCTAACATAACTATTTCATGAAGACGATGGAACATTCAAACCAAATCCGGAATAAGGTTGATCAAAAGCACCAATCAGGGATATTAAAAAAAATCTAAAGCACTGAATATGCCCCAGAGCACAGTAAAGTCCATAATTAAGAAATGAAGAGAATATGGCACCACTCTGAATCTTTCTAGAAAACACTACAACAATAGGACAGGAGCTACACACAAGTGGCCTTTATGGGAGAGTGGCAAAAATAAAACAGTTCACATCCAGTCTTAGCTATAGTTTGCCAAACAGCATGTTGAAGACTCTGAGACCAACTGGAAGACAATTCTATGGTCTGATGAGACCAAAATAGAGTTTTGGCCTCTGTTTGGCCTACCCTGAGGCACAGTGGTGACAGCATCATGCTATTGGTAGCTTTTTATGTAGGATATATAGTGTACAGAATAAGGAGGGTCTTGATGTAGTGGCTATGGGCAATGCCAAATATTTGTTATTTTCCACTATTTTAAAAAATCCATCTGAAAACAATCAGTAACCTTTATCCTAACCTTAACCCTTACCCTAAATCTTATTCTAAACCTAACCCTAAACCTATCTAGCAGTTGCTTATAAACAGATGTTTGTTGAACGTTTGTTGAACGTTTGACTATCTATAGAACATCTACAATTGGAAGTGTAACCAAACGATCTATTAAACAATGCATTTTACTGTAACGGGGTTCCAAGGAGTATAAGGACTACTATTGTCATCACTAAATGGGGGTTTAAGATCATTCCGGGATACTATTACACTTTCAAAACACTGTCTCCATCAAACACGCACACAGAGAGACGCACAGACACACGTACCACACGCACAGACCATACTGATGAATTGCGTTTGGCCCGTCTGACTGTAACTTCCACAGGATGTCACTGACTTCAGAGTGTCTCGCTTACAACTCCAACAAGTCCCAATGCAGAACAGGCCTGCTCGGCTGTCCAATGCGTCAGGAAGCCAGGTCAGTCTTCAAGTCTCACCCTGAAACTCTAAAAGCCGTACATCCTGAGCATTACCTAATGCCTGTTCAGGGTTACCATAACAAGATCACCGTCCCAAATGGCACCCTGTTCCATAACTGGTGCCCTGCTTGTGATCAGGCCACGGGTAGTTCACGCGTAGGTAACAGGGGTCCATTTGGGACACAGCCATGGACTCTGTCACTCATTCCACTGATCAGCGGTAGCTGGGCCCGGTTTTTTCGCGGTTTCTCCATTTCTGTCTCCGCTGTTTGATGTACAAATGATCGGTTGTGTGTACTGCAATTCTCGGAGGCCGATTTCTTATTTCTAGCTTGTAGCTTGTTTTACGTTGTCGTAAATGTCAGGATATTCGAGACAGTGAGCCGAGGAGGTCTTAGTGGGACAAAAGCAGGTTGTTCAGAACTGGTCCGGAGCCCAGCCAGTTACATTATATCATTATGTTCTATCCAGGAAATATCTCACGTGGGACATTTTGCCTGTAAAATGTTTGGTGAGGAAAGAGAAGGCTATAGTTGAGATAAAACGATTCCGGCCTTAAAATATTTCCTTTTTCTACAGTGACTCCTATGTGTAAAATGTATTTGGTTTTACCTACCAGATATAAGCTATTTTGAGACTGTAGGCTAGTATAAAAAAAAAAAACAATGATCCACCAATTCGTTTTCTAGAAAACGGAAAGCACCTTTAATGGTGATAGGATAGAAAAACATTTGCCATTCACAGCATCCAGGATTTTTACCAGAGCACTGTGTTTAGGCTGCTGCTGAATGCGTTGGGGGACACTGAACTGCTCAGTGGCCTGGGACAGGGCTGAGAGGGGAAGTCTTGCAGCGCAGTCAACTAATCGCAGCGAGCTATCTGGCACTCGCAGCCCAGGAGCTGAAACCACTCCTGAGCTTATCCCTGCCTGACGCTCTTTGGGGCCCAATAAAAGGATGGGCGTTTGTTCTCATTCTCATCTCTCTCAATCCACCTTTTCCGATGTCTGGGCATTTTGCACTCCTGCTGAATAGATTTAAGCAGGCCTTAAATCTCTTATGGACAGATTGTGTCAGCAGGAATGGTACTGTCGATATGTTGTAATGCAACAGGATGCATGATATTACATGCCAGCCTGTTTCTTGTGCTTAATAAAGATCATTATTTTGCAGATGTTTGTATCATTTAAATTTCAAAAAGGTGAAATGAAATGGCCCATTGACTTGGCAGTGATTTTCAGAGAGAGAGAGAGGGTTGAAGCTCTTTTTTTGCATTTCCAAGATCTTCTGACATGAACTAAGAACTTAACTAGCATCTGACCAATGGGCCAAGACATTAGTTCTGGGTCAACTGAGATTAACGTACCCCTAAGCCAATCAACAATTCCACCATGTAGCCATTCTACCTCCATTCTACTCTAGAATATTTATTGTATAATGTGCCATGCTTCTCCTCTTGACCTACTTTGTTTAGGGCCATCCATCAGCAGTGCCACCAATTATTCAAGCCACAGGGCTCCACAGCCCGCAACCTAAACACTTATACCCCGGAGTCAAGCCACAAAACGAGCTCAACCTTCCTTGACCAAAACACACTGCTTAGGTTTTAAGAAAAATGGCACCACATTCCAAGAAACACAGCCAACTTTACCACTGAAATATATTTTAATAAATGTAAATTTCCGCAGCTACTTTACCCCATTTACCAGAACTGTAATGAATTAGCAAACAAAAAGAAAATAATTCTCTTCATTTTTTTTTCATTTTTCAATGAAATACTATCGACCACACAAGGAAAACAAAGGGTTCTAGTTTATTTTTGTGTGGTTTTTATCCATTTTCTTAAGTGGAGTTATTCACTGACACCAAATTAAAGGCTGCTTCAATCAACAGTTTTTAAACACCATTGATTGCCCTTGTCAAAAGTGGGAAAATAAATTATGTGAGATTATATTCTTACGAAAATGTGCAAAGTAATGTTTTGATTCCCCTTTCGCCAGTCTGCAAAATGTAAAGCTGAAAGCAGTCAGTGGTAACAAGTGTGAACTGAGAGCTTCATGGAGAACGGGAGATGGCGACAATTGTATATTTTTTTATAGAATGGTACTGCCGAATAAAACAACCCCTCTGTGCCACCTTCCCAGACCAGGGCAAGATCACCATGCAAGCCCTCGTTAGTGTTCCAGATTGGAGACTTCCCAGTCTTAACTGTGCAGTTATCAACATGTTTGTGTCCATATTGTGTGGCATTGGAGAGAAGATAGTAACAGTAATTGTGTGTATGTATATGTGTGTGTGTGTGTGTGTGTGTGTGTGAGGGGGAGTGTTAGTCTATGTGTGTGGCCGGTCGGTTGGCTCAGCAGTCCTCGCCGGGCTGATCTTGGCCCCTGGCTGTTGCTTGGCGTGCAGCGTGTCTGTAAAGAAACAGCTGGAGGCAAAGCCAACACCAGTCCCACTCTGTGAGCACCCCTGCCAACAGTGACAGATTCCAGAACTTTCCATGGTCCTGCGTCGCCATGCCAACGGGGCCCTGGCAACGGACAGACCTGTCCTGATCCGCACACCTGGCCCACCTAGAGTCCAGAATCACCGCCCCTGTCACTGCCTGATGAACAGGTCATTTACAACCCAAGTGTTTGTGTGTTTTTAAGAGTTATGGGCCCGGGGAAAGAAAACAGTGTGGTGGCAAGACCTCCTGTGTGTAAGGCGCTAATCAAACAGGGCGGCTGGACCTGATAGAATAGCTGTATGAAACCTTGGGGCCAGAGTCAGAGCAAACATGCAATTCACAAATTCAGAAAATTGAATTCACCCTACTATGCCATACTAGCAGGGCAAAAGAAACACCCTTTTATTTAAAACCAACATTTTTTTTTTTTATACAGCAAACATTGTCTTAAGTAATCCTCCTATTTCATTTAAAGGGCTTTATGTGGTCCAGTAAACTTTTTTTGTTTCCCCGACTGTGGGTTTGATTGAATTCCTGCCTTGGCCGTTCTTGTAAACCTAGTTGTCAGCATGGCCCTGTGGGATGTCACATAATGTGTATTTAATTTGCAGTGCTTTTTGGTTTAACGCTGACAGAAAGACAAAAGCATATTACATTGGTTAAGACAGTAACTGTTAATGAGAGGACTTTCCATGGAGCTCAGATGAAATTTACAACTAATGTTGTAGTCAGTGAAACTGTAGCCTTTGTGAATGCTACAATGATAATAGCTATTTTTCATGATCCTCTGACCTGAATTTGAACCTATGATCCAAGGGGGAGTACACTTCCTGGCTTACAGCTTGGGTCCTGTCTCAGACTAATCCTACCTTAATGTTCATATCAATTACTTACTGTCCTCGCTGTTACCCAGACCCTAGATAACTTGTAGTGCCAACAGTAAAGGTTTAGCAGGATAGTTCCCCAAATTACAATGTAACATATTGGTTTCTTTACTGTTATAAGCAGCCTATCCTGTCCTGTCCTGTCCTGTCCTGGCCAACCAATCCTGTCTTGTCCTGTGTTTCCCAAATCTCTGCCTGTCCAACCCAACCCATGTCCTGTCCAACCAAACCCATGTCCTGTCCAACCAAACCCCTGCCTGTCCAACCCAACCCCTGCCTGTCCAACCCAACCCCTGCCTGTCCAACCCAACCCATGTCCTGTCCAACCAAACCTCTGCCTGTCCAACCAAACCCCTGCCTGTCCAACCCAACCCATGTCCTGTCCAACCAAACCCATTTCCTGTCCAACCAAACCCCTGCCCGTCCAACCCAACCCATGTACTGTCCAACCAAACCCATGTCCTGTCCAACCAATCCCTTGTCCTGTCCAGCCAATCCCCTGTACTGTGTTTCCTAAATCTCTGTGCTGGCCAATCAAACGCCTGTCCTGTCCAATCAACCATCTGACCTGTCCTGTCCAACCAAACCCATGTCCTGTCCAACCAAACCTCTGCCTGTCCAACCAAACCTCTGCCTGTCCAACCAAACCCATGTCCTGTCCAACCAACCCCTTGTCCTGTCCAGCCAATCCACTGTCCCGTGTTTCCTACATTTCTGTGCTGGCCAACCAAACGCCTGTCCTGTCCAATCTACCAACTGACCTGTCCTGTCTAACGAAACGTCTGTCCTGGCCAACCAACCAAACGTCTGTCCTGCCCTGTCCTGGCCAACCAAACATCTGTCCTAGCCAACCAACCAACCAACCATCCGTCCTGGCCAACCAACCAACCGTCTGTGCTGGCCAGCCCTAAACTCTTAACCTACTCTCTGACAGCAACTGGGCTGGAAAGTAACTGTGGATGTATTCTCGAGTCAGTTGTGACTAAACACTCTAATTCAATTATACAAAAACTATTTCGGAAAAATATGGGGGTTAATATGCACTTCATAAAAATGCACATTTCACTTGGTGTACTTTGGCCTGATGTTTTAAACAAGAGGCCAGAAGTTATTGCTATTGGAGAACTTACGATTTCTTAAAAAGCCTTCTGCTTACAATTCAAGTTACTTCTCACGCTGCTCTCCTCTTCAGTTTGAGCATGGACACCCACAATGTCCAAAATGACACTGACTCAAAACGTGAAAATGGTACTATATCAATGTTTAGTATATCCCATGTATATAACATATGACTGTGATACATTTCTTTAAAGGGGCAATCAGTAATAGAACATTCACAAAGTGCCACTGTTTTCTAGGCTTTGGGATAAACCCATGGGATGGCGCTACAGTGGAACCTTACTCTAATGTATAAACAGGGCTGTAAATTGACTGTCAAATCACATTTTGTGAAAGTGTAGTTAATGTTTTAATCCAATTTACATTGTTTATACATAGCTTATACTTTGAGTTCCAGTGGGGGTACAACCTTAGCTAAACAAAACCCATGAGTAATAAAGAATAAATGGGCATGTATCTTTAAATATATAAATCCAAACTTTAAATATATAAAGTATGGACCAACCACAGATTGCCCACTGCTCACTGGTGAATCTCAATGTCCAAGACATTGTTAGCTAGCCAACTTGTGAAGGATGCTGGGACATGTTTGTCCGCCTCAGTAAAGCCACTGATCAGGTGTTTGACTCTGTCTGGTAGGAAGGAAGTTCTTATTAATGTTAAGGGAGAAGGCAGATTCTCAGCAACCTCAGGCATGCCTGCCCACACACACACCCTTTCATTCTCACACACACACACACATTTACACACACCGACGCATGAACACTCATACACATGGCCACACACACAGAGACACACATTCCGGTCCAAACAGCAGAAGCAGGCAAGGCGCTTGCTGTGGTTCATTATTGCAAGTGAGGGTGTAATCCAAGGTTTGCTCTTACAGGAAAGTGGGTGATTGGGAACAGATACTCTGAGCTGTGAAGGTGTCTGAAAATAAATGGGAGGACTGGACACCCACCTTAAACCCGTCCCTACCTCCCACCTCTCCCCCCCCATTCCCTACCCTTCATTCAAAGCTGCAGCGTCAGTGTTGTGTATCTGTCCATCTCTGACCTCAGTCTGGATGAAACACAACCTCGCCCTGTCCTGAGTTGGGAAACCACTGTGCTCCACACGAACAGACAGCCTTTCTAGGATAATGACAAATGCACTGTACATTAATTAACCTCCATGTTCTATTCTATGTTTTTTTTTTACCCGATGAATGAATAAAAGGATAACAGGGTTAGAATAATACAATAATGATAATAACAGGATTATGGTAATTAGATAAGTGTTAGGATAATAAAAGAATGATAATAACAGGATTATGGTAATTAGATAAGTGTTAGGATTAAAAATATATATGAGTGTTGGGAGCCAAATTAGGATAATAACATCATAAGGTTAGGATAATAAGATAACAGTGCTTGGAGAATAACATAATAGTGCTTGGATAATAAGACAAGTGTTTGGATAATAAGGTGTAAGTGTTTGGATATTAACAAAATAGGGTTTAGATAATAAGATAAGTGTTTGGATAATAAGATAACAGTATTTGGATAATAAAAAAACAGTATTTGGATTATAAAATAACAGTGTTCAGATAATCAGATAACAGTGTTTGGATAATAAAATTACAGTGTTTGGATAATAAGATAACAGAATTTGGATAATAAGATAAGTGTTCGATAATAAAAAAATAGGGTACATTAACATAAAACAAACAGCGTTCGGATTATAAGATAACAGTGTCTGGATGACAACGCAACTGTTAAAATGATAACAAAACAGGGTTAGCATAATAGCATAAAAGGATAATAACGTAAGTGCTAGGATAATGACATAACAGGATTAGGATAATATCATAACAGGGTTAGGATAATAACCTAAGTGTTAGGATGATAAAATAACAGGGTTAGGATAATAGAATAACAGAGTAAAGATTATAAGGCATCTTTGACGGCCGCAACTGGAATGACAGATCACACCCAGTCAGCCACTTAAGTGTGAAGGAGGTTCCTCCTATTAACACAGCACTTTAAAGGCCAGCGACACTCCTTTTCCACCCTGTAATACAGCTCTGCAACGAGCTCAGTTCCCCCCCGGGACAATGTAGCATAAACATACTCAGTATTTCCAAAGTGACCCACACAAACCGTACAGCGCGTTAGAGTACCCCAGCTGGGGAAAGGGAGTCTGGAGCTCTGAATCAGTGCAGCTTTATTTACAACCCTTTAAAAACAAACTTTTAAAACCGAATTCCCTCCTGCTCATGCATCACCATAGAGGTAATGAAAGCCCGGCCCTATGTAGAGGCCTGAATGGATGAGACAGAGGCCTGAGAGTGTGGGCGGTACAAAACAAACTGTTAGCTCTGGTACCTCCAGCCTTCCTTCCCCATCAACGGCCAGGCCAAGCGTCTTTACAAGGGGAGGCCGATTGGAGAAAATCTACTGGGTTTGTTGCGAGCCGAAACTCAGCTTCATGGAGTTAGACTGTTGGAAAACCACAGTCGGACAGAAAACAAGTTTGTCTGGCGAGGGCGTGTGTTTGGACAACACTGCCTGTTGATTTATCTGCTGCCCAGAATGTGTAATCGAATGTCTAATGGACTCACTGTTCATTAGTGAATTAACACATTCTTACATGTACGTCACTGACGCTAGACATATGCTTTCAATTTTAGCCAGTACGAATATATTATTTTTGTTTTTTGGGTATTGAGGTGTTTTTTTTTTTTTCTTTGACTCTGAGTGCCATCTTGACATGGATTATATTCTATATCCAGTATCCACTCCAATAAAAGCCAACACAAACAGAATTAACTCTGTTAGAACGGGAAAACTGTCAACAGGGTATGAGAAATCTATCTAACTTTTTCAAAACAATATTTGCAGTCTTGTAACATAAATGTATTTGAAACATGCTGAAAGACCCAATTAGTTTAATGGTAAAACGACAAGACCCATAAAACGATCTAAAACAGAATGGAAGCAATTGCACCGGGGAGGGGATTGCAGGACGCGGCCGTGTAACTGGATCCACTGGCACTTCAGCTGGATAAAACTACGAGGATGAAACGGGGAGATTAAAATCTAATTGTGTGACGTGTGCACAAACTGGAATTAGCTAGACGATGTCATTGTTTGAAGCCTCTCATTTTCCCCTTAAAAACGTGTGCTTTGCAAGAGCATGCAGTTGTCGCCCCGGGTCAATTTGTGTCACTGGACAGACTGACTGGAGCCGTAGCAACGCTAACTCCCTGTCAAGCACAGTCAGACAAGACATGGAACTCCACATTGCTCCGGAACGCTACGGAACTATGAAGCTCCGTAGAGTTCCGGAAACTGTCCTGTGGGATTACGGAGCGCAGTTTTGAATTACAATGTTATACACAATTCTTAGGAAGAGACAAGATAGTGACAGACTACATCTAAAGCTCCACTTTACAACTGTTAAGCACTGAATTGATGTAAATTCTTTCCTGTCAAACCATTTTCTAAAACATGTCGCCCTTGCTTTTCTGGCGTTGATTTCAGTTAATTTAGTTGATTAATTAAACATGTATTTTGGTAGAATGGATAAGTGGAAGACAGAGATTGTCTGTCTGTCTTTTAAATGGGAAGAAACAAAAGGATAAAAAGCCTCATTGTCTGTGTAAAAAGGCGATGAAGTCATTGTTCACCACAATGGAGTTTCAAATATGTTTTTATTGAAGACACATGCAGTAAAACAATACAAGAACTGTTTAATAAAAATATATATGAAATATATAAAGACCTTTTTCCTAAGTTTTAATAATCTGACTAAAATAATTAAGCTCTAAAATAACATGCACCACACCACTCCACCCTTCAAGCACTGCAGTCTCCTCAGCTTTTGATCTGAGATGGAATTACAGCCTGCACGAATAACCAGGTGGACAATTTTCTAATTTGGGTCATGCACTGATGATTCCTTTATCTCCGCTGATATGAATAGAGTCTTATATAATTTAATTTTAAAAAGTAGCTAGAGATTCGAGTCGTCAATCACTGACACTGGGGATTAAGGAAACCCTGCAGTACTAGAGTCCCCCAGGAATGGAAGTACCCAAAATCAATGCAGAGAATAACAGATCCTATTAAACCACATTTGTTTATTGCTCAATAAGGAGAAATTGTACATTCCCTTATGAGAGTTTTCATCAGTGATTTGTAAATAATTATTAAGTCATCCTAATACAGAAATGATCTTACAGGCCTGAAGGGAGGGGGTTGGGAGAGGACAGAGAGGGAGGAACAAAGTACATTTTATCTCCGTCATCGCAGTTTCAACTGGAGAAGGAGCATTGTTGTGTGTTTTGGGACTAACAATGTTTAACCGTTAACAATCATTAACTGTTTTAAGCGTTCTTCTCAGTCTGCCTCTCATAATAACCACTATATACAACTGTTGCAATTGTGTTGCGCTTCTTGAATGAAGTATATTACTCATCTTTTGAATGAGCCAAAGATTTCCCCTTTTCTCTCCCCTAAACAGACTCTTCATTGTATCGACCATTGAGGCCGGCCCTGCAGTTGACAAAACATGTTTTTGTTAACAGTTTATCAAAACAATATGTTGCCATAGCTAACTTAGATTAGTAACAGAGAAACGTATCATATTCATACGAAATTTAGTATGGCTTGTAATTATCTTTTTTTTGTTTTGATCTGTTACTATTTAATTTATAAAAAGAGCACAAGTTTATTGGCGTCAACCCTGAAAATGTCATTCTCATGTCAGACAAAATGAGCACTGTTATTCCAACAGGGGACTTAGAGGCAAGCTGCACCTTAGTACATGGAAAATGTAGGCCTCAGTTATCAATCACACAAGTCACCAGTCCAGCAGGGTTCCTCAATCAAGCAGCGGGTTATTAACTCCTCAAGTACTTTATAATTAGGCCACAATTAAGCTCAAGCGAATTCCTTTCTCCCAGGAATGATTGGAAACTCTTGCACTGTGACTTTGGTACTGGGGCACAGTACACTTACTAGAAGAACAAGAAGATGGGTATTGAAGAAAACCTACTGTGTTCAAACATTTTCTCGAGGGTAACATGAGAAACTAAAACCGAAGCTTTTTGCTGAGAGAGCTCTGCCAGTCAGAACCCCCTGGTTCCCCGGCCGGTGAGGCTCAAAGCGGGTGGCCTCTCCCCTGTCTCCTGGCCCGGCGTGGTAAAGCTGTCCAGAGTCTCCCAGTCCCTGACTTCCCTTTAGCATCTGTCTCCGTCTGCCAAATGCTGCTCGCCCTGCGTGTCCCAGAGCGGGCGTGGGGCTCCGCCCAAACTGTACCGCGTTCACATACTTTGTCCAGCGGTCCTACGGGCTCTATTGAAGAAGTAGGGCACTTGGTAGGAAACAGGACTCCTTTTGGGACTTGAGCTGGGGGGGCTGGAGGAACAAGGCCGCTCCGCTTAACAGCTCAGCTCAACAGGGCCTGTATGTGCATTGAAAGGCGTCCATTTAGAATAACCTATGGATAAATAAATACAGAGCTCCGAGCTCACTGTACAGTAATTGGTCAGGAAGCCTGTCGGAGGCAAAGCTCATTTACAGTAAATGGATCAGCATGGACCTGCTGAAGTACACTTGGCTCGCTCCACGCATTATAACGATTGGAAATTTCAAGTGAAGTCTCAGAGTTTTTTTTTTTTTTTATGTGCAAATATTTATTGCGATGTCTCACAGACGCTGTTCTTTTTTTCAGTGGAAAGTAAACACTGTTGGGGAGCGGCTGCAGGGCCGGTAAAAAAGAGTTGGTTAAAAATAGAAATATTACAGTAAGCGTTCAAGAATTATGCAATCCATTGTGTTGTGAAATTGTGTCATGGAGGGCAGTGAGTTCAAGTAGGAAACGAGGACCCTATGAACAGGACATGGAGATGATGCTGCCCTGGCTCATCGAACAAGAGACACCTGAAAGATTAAATGAGCTCAAGTCAAACCAAGTATGAGCTTGTGCGTACGCTTGCTCTCCGGGACTCTCATAAGGACTTATACGACCACACACACACGCGCACACACACACACACGCGCACACACACACGCTGTGGTTAGCCCTTCCAATCCTGTTGACCAACTGGCTTAGCGTGTGGTTGCATGCTGTAGGCAGAGCAGTCATTACATTATTGAATCTGCTCTCAGCATAAGCAAACAAACAGCCTCAATCCGTCATTAACGTGTCAAGCTAGACTTGTGTGTGTGTGTGACTGTGTGTGGGTGTATTGATGTGTGTGTGTGTGTGTGTTTGTTGGTGTGTGGATGTCAGTGTGTTTGTGCGTGTGTGTATGTGTGTGGTCGCTGGGGTGAACCTCTGTATCAGGCGAGCCTTTGAGCTTCAAATCCTCAGTAAAACACCAGGCAGGGTGACTTGAGCTGATGGATACACACCATACGTTTGCCCGTTTTAATCCTTTCAGCTCCTGGCGGAGTGATGGGTCTCAGGAGGGCATCGACTCAGAAACATCCACAGGTCTGTGCAAAGGTCTTGGACCACCTGAGAAAATTGTTTAGGGCTGTTTATCTGGGCAGTAAGTGTTTGTTTGCTTGTAAAAACACCATGTAACAATAAAATAAATACAAATTAACACAATTCAATCACTAATCTAAATCTAAATTGATATTTTAAGAATTTACTAGCATAATTTAGAAAACTAGGTAAGGTAAAGGCAGAACACACAGTGGAAGACAAAATAAATGAATACCATGCAGTTGTGTAGGGGTATAATAACAGACAGTAGTGTAGGGGTATAATAACAGACAGTTGTGTAGGGGTGTAATAACAGACAGTAGTGTAGGGGTGTAATAACAGACAGTAGTGTAGGGTGTAATAACAGACAGTAGTGTAGGGGTGTAATAACAGACAGTAGTGTAGGAGTGTAATAACAGACAGTAGTGTAGGGGTGTAATAACAGACAGTAGTGTAGGGGTGTAATAACAGACAGTAGTGTAGGAGTGTAATAACAGACAGAAGTGTAGGAGTGTAATAATAGACAGTAGTGTAGGGGTGTAATAACAGACAGTAGTGTAGGGGTGTAATAACAGACAGTAGTGTAGGGTGTAATAACAGACAGTAGTGTATGTTAATAAGTATCTACAGTATCTGTAGAGGTTTAATAACAAATTGCACCTGTAGTGTAAGAGTTTATTAACATACAGTAAATGTAGTGTAGGGGATTAATAACATATTGTAATGGTAGTGTAGGGGGTTAATAACATACAGTAAATGTAGTGTAGGGAGTTAATAACATACAGTAAATGTAGTGTAGGGGGTTAATAACATACGGTAATTGTAGTGTAGGGGGTTAATAACATACAGTAAATGTAGTGTAGGGGGTTAATAACATACAGTAAATGTAGTATAGGGGGTTAATAACCTATGGTAAATGTAGTGTAGGGGGTTAATAACATACAGTAAATGTAGTGTAGGGGGTTAATAACAAAGCAACAGTAATGTAAGGGGTTTCAGAACGTAGTCATAGACCAACTGCATTGCAACAACACAAGCCACAGAACATAAAACATCACAATACCTTTAAATGCGGCATTTAAACCGCTATCAAACGAAAACAAGAGATACTCCATACACACATACACACACACAAACACACACCCTAAATCACCCCCTCATCCCCCACTCTTTTCCCTCAGATTTTACGACAGAGCTATCTTTACTTGGGCCCAGGGGTGGAGAAGAGGTCTAACTGTGTCTGACTGTAGGCCACGCTCTGTGTTGGTTGGCTCCGCGGCCAAAGTTTATGGTAATGTTTTGGGTGATAATTCGGTCGTAGGCAGCGGGACGGCGGGTGGCGGGCCAGCCATTGGTGGTGGCCGTGTGGGGTTTCTGGCTCTGTCCAGCTGGCCACGGGCCGCTCCCTGAGGTCAGGGGAGTGAGAGGAGACGAGAGAAGGAGAAGCGAGACACCCTCCCATGTAGTCAGGAGTCCAGGACCACTGCAGAGAGAGACCGGCCCCAGTCAGACACCCACAATGCCCTCTCTACCCCGACAAACAACGTCTGCCAAGACTGACAAATACCACAGGGACCACCTCATGATGCACGCCCCCTGGACTTGTTTTGCTGTTTTCTGAATACATCTGAATCTCGGAGGTGTTATCACAAAGATACACGCATTGTTTAAAGAGCAGGGTTAACCACTAAGGGAAATATATGTAAAAGGGCACTCTGCATATTTTCCAAGTTCATGTTCCCTGCACGCCCCAGGAAAACTCCTTTCCCTGACTTTCAATGCAAAAAATAACCTGTTTTAGCTGTTGCACATGTGCAGATGCAATGACCCGCTATTTCTCTCCAGTCATCTCTGTAGTCTTACATGTGGGATGTAGTCTTACATGATTTAAAAGTTTGGAAGAACAATTGGTTAAGCATCCTCCAGCCAGAACATGTACTACAGGAGCATGAGTGAATATGCACACAGGACAAAATATATGCTTATTTGTGAATGTGTCTTTTTAGAATCCAAACATTTTGTGTTTAAGTTGTGCTGTGTTTTTCTACAGTCACGATCAGCCCCGCCCACATGGTCCTATTCTCCCAGCTCTGGTGGTCATGTGACCGGGAGAGGAAATCAGCCAAAGCGGAAGGTGACAACAGTTGTTTCTCCTAGTTAACCTCACAGCATCACATGGAGTCTGACAGGCCGCTGAAAAATAGGAAAGGCTCAGGTTCCAGCCCTCGACAGAAATGTGTGGTGAGATGCCGTGTGACGTCTATCAACTAAAACCCTGTGGTCTAGCCTTGGCAGGTTGGGTCTGGCTCTTCTAAGTGTCACGTTAAGTGCCATCGAAGAACCAACTCTACAGTTCCTCAATGGCCTCTTAACTGTTACATAGTCCACTACCCTACGGCCCTGGGTGAAAGTAATTCTCCAGGAAGGGAAGACGGCGCCATTTGGGACGCCCAAGCAAGTCTGAGGGGAGGTGTTCTACTTTAGTACCTCGGGAGAGCGAATGTCTCCTACCAAGACTTAACGGTACCACTGTGGTGTAAAGCCAAGCCTTAACAACAGATGATTTTCTCTGGAGTAGTTGTGGTAGTTGGTCAGTACATTTGACAGGATGCTTTGTTGACCATTGGCACTGGGGCAAGATAAACAATCTGGTATTAGATTGGCATTATAACACACTGAAATAGTAATCGTGTCATTTTTTTGTCTAAATCATCAGGACAAGGTGACATTGGTCAACATATTTCCATCAATTCACTGTATGAAAAATGTGTTGGCTGAATATATTGAAGTATTTAATAATGAACAAAACACAAAAGCGGGGTAAGTCTACAAAAAAAACAGATCTTCTTTGGAGTGGATCTAGAAATCACCCATGGAAGAAATGAATGGTGGAATTATGCAAAGATGCCTCACCCATGTTTTGCCACTAGGATTTATGGGGATTATGCTCTTTCAGCCAATAAGGCAGCACACTGACTGGCGGATTACCGAGACAACAGAATAACTTCAGGTCAGGAGCTGCATGTAATGTAATTGATACAATGATGTGATTGCATGTAGCATTAAATGAGAGGGACCATGTTAAAACATCCCAATTTTAAACATAATAAACTCCCGTTAAAGCACAATACTGCTTGATTCAGTCAATTATGTTCTGTCATATGCCAACAGCTCAGTGTTCACCTCCTGGCAGAAAGGTCTCAAATTCCGAACATATCCTTTTATCAAAACCAGAAGTATTGGATGCCGCCAGACAAAGCAGGGCTGTGATCCGGTTCGGTTACTTAGATAAATAAACTCAAAGTCCCAGCAGAGGACGAAAAGAGCTCTGAGACAATTTTGTCAGGGCACCTGACCTCCACTGGGTTGTATTAGGTGTCACCCCCATTGGCGCTTGGTTCCCCACCAAATTGTGTTCCTTACAACTGTGTCTTTCTTGCTGTTGCACCTGTGCTGAGTTCGCAGGAAGAAACGGAGGCAGAAAAGCTATACTCTGCCCTAATGGGAAAGTGAGTAAACCGCATTCCAAATGACACCCTGTTCCCTACTTGGTTCACTATAGTAGACCAGGGCCTGTGGATCTACAGGGTTTAGGGTTTAGCCATTTCAAACATACCCTTACTGTGCATTCTCACTGCAAATTAATTAAAATTGATTTCCTCAAGCGAGGGCAATATTTTTTGTCCTTCTTGCTACTAAATGTCGGACGATTTATCATCTAAACTTCGTGGGCCAAGGTGGTGGTGGGGGGGGTGGGGGGGAGCTTGAGGTTGTGTATAGGTGCTCTTGGACCTCAGGACCAGTGGGTTTGATGGCCGGCCAGGGACAATATGGTCACCTTGCCAAGAGTCCAAGCTGTGAACGCTTGTCTGAGAGTTACCGTAAATCCTTTTGCCTGCACCGCTAAGAAGCTCTGAAAGCCACAGTCCTGCTATTCCCCACTCCTGTGGTCCTTCACAGGTAGCCCAGTGCCGGAGACCTGCCTATAGACCAGATCTTGATCTCCCTCCTCCGAGCATTGAAGGAATGGGAGCAATTCAAGGACACACAGAGCTCTCAATAGATAAAGGCTTGATCTGTTTTTGACCCCTGTTTAGCCCTGTTAAATTAATGAAAACAATACATAAGTCTGTTCTGAATCGCAGTGACGTAAACCAGCCATGTAACTCGGCGCAGCCGTGCAGCAACTTGAAGCTGTTTTGCTTAATTAATGGGTTATCATTTGCTGCCTCCCTTGTAAGTGTTTTCCCTGGCACGGTCATACCACGGCGTCTGGTATTCCTGGTCGCAAATGTTCCGTCTTGCTCTGGATCTATTAGACCGGTTTCCCGTGTTCATTTAATAATTTCCTCTGACGTGCCTTTTAAATGGACTGTGACCCTTCGATGTTGCGGCTTCCCCGTCTGGTTCTCAGAACAGTGTTGTTCAGGTTCACAACCATCAATCGGGACCACTTGGCCGAGTGTTCAATGAGCTCCCGCATGCTAGATTTCTCCTCAGTTCAACGCAGATTAAATTCCGATGTCTTGTTATTTTGAAATACGAACGATAGAAATACATTAAAAAAATACTGAACTTCTATTGATTTTATGAACCGCAAGACTTCAACAGTATAATCAAAAGGATACATTGGAAATGGCTCAGAGACAAGCCCACTGACACAGTATGTGCACTTGGGAAGCAAAACAAAGGATTAGCCAAGTTTTCTTGATTTGATTATGAACACCTCCAGTTTTGGAGGTAGGTAAGTTAGGGGAGTCAAGGTCCAACACTGCCCCCACCAGGGGTTCTCATCCCAGCATCAGATCTCACGTGCCTCAGTACATGATCATCGGCCACTAGACCCAAGGGATGCAGAGGGGCCAGCATCAGAGAGACGGGACGTAGCGGTGCATAGCTAACTTTCACAACGGCACAGTGAGTCCCTCGGCCCTTCGCCCACGGCGTAGGGCGACCGCAGGGCTGCAGTGTTTACACTAAGAGCCAGTGCATACAAGAGTGTGCATCCAAAATGGCACCTCACTCGCTACATAGCACACTACCTTCTACATATTGCCCATATAATTGAGTAGGGAAGCGGTTCACTATTTAGTTAACAGGGAGCCACTTGTTACAGGACCAAAGAGGCAGACCACCGTCAGCCTCCACCCGTCGTGAGCTGGGCTGGACCGTGGGCTCATCGCTGTTGAACACCAGCTCTGATGTCTGCCAGCCACTCACCTCCCACTGGGCCAGGCTGGACCACTGAAGACTATATATAGTAAGGAACCAAAAAAAAAAGAAAAGCCCCTCTTCTTCATTCTTAAAAAAGCTTTCCATTCAGGTTTCCATAGAGACAAGAAGGCGAGGCGGGACGCCAGGCTATGCTTGTGAGCTCTGACCGAGCATTGATAGGATTTGTCCAAGGTAGTAAGGGTGGCGCAGATGTTTCCTTGTTTTTTTTCTGGCAGCATTTAACTTTAAAAAGTTGTTCAGCCTGCAGGCAGCTGGCCTCTGGTTGGAGATGCTGCAGCTCTTCCCCTTAGCAGAGTCACTTTATACTTGCCCAGAGGGGATATATAACATTGAATAACATACATAATCTGACGGGCAGCCTGCGCTATGAAGACAGGCAACCCAAGACAGTGGTAGGTTTCTTCTCGGACACCACATCATATCTTCTAGACATCTTATCTAACATCAGGTTTGAAGAACATCTTGTTAGTTGTTTAAAATAAAAAATATAATGGATTCAATGGAGAGGAGATTTGGATAGACTGGCAGACTGGTACGTAGAGAGAGACAGGAGTTGGAACCTCATGGAACCACTGAGACATTTAACCAAAACCACATACAAAAAACGTAGTTTAAAAAGGGTTCTGGGCAGTCACCAGTATTGTCTCCCGCAAAAGTATTGTCTCCCGCAAAAGTAATGTTTCAGAAATCTTTCATATTATGCTTTAGAAATTGATGAAATGACAGTTGACAACACATGCAGAGAGGGCGATCTGCTCGCGGAACCTCTGGGATATCAAACGTCAGTAAAATAGCCCCAAAACAACCGTCCATCTCTTTCCCGAGGAGGACACACATGCAGGTTTCACATCGTTGTTCCTCCTTTCGCTCTGCATGCTCCTGAAATCCAGGGAGAGACAATCCCCCCTTTTCATGCCCCCCCTCCGAATTCCCCCCCCCCCCCCCCCCCCCCCCCCCGCGTTTGCTTCTTGCGGACCCGTGGGTGGTAAGACCCGCAGTAACAACACCACTGTGATCAGGGATGAGGGAGCTTGGCCCAGGGAGCCCGTTCCCGTCGGCCCACCTCACGGGAGATGACTGCTGTGTTCTGTTCATTCACCTCCATTAGTTTAAGTGCAACAGTGTCGGTTGACTCGCCACTGGCACCCGGAGCAGCGGGACTACTTAATGCCAGATGGAGGGAGCCGTCCTTGAAGTCTTAACAAGCAAGACGTAGAGAAACAAACCCTTTATTCAGTAGGGGAGCTCAGAAAAAAAACTGATAACTTAGCAAAGTTACCACAAAGTGTATGTTAAATCCCACATAGGACAAGGGAGGGATAGAGGAGACGAGGAGAGGACGGGGAAAGGGCGGGTGGTGGTGGGTGGGGGGGCAGGGGGGTGAACTTCCAATTCCATTCCAAAAGTGGATAAAAAACAGTGTGGATGTTGCTGACTGTAATCTTTTTATTGCGTTTAAAATACAGGCAGGGATGTAAGACAAAGCAGTGGTTGTCACGCTAAAGGGTCCTGCTGCTTAAGAGGTGTCAAATTATTGTACCTCAGCTGGATGCGTGGGTGTTGGAAACTGGGGGGCGAGGACCGAGCCAAACCCAGTAGACTTTGGCACATCTGTCCCCTAACCGCTGGCACGGATGAACCCTGCTCACGGTGAGGCTTCAGACCATCGATAGGCCTCTGGTGGATTGGCAACCGACTACTACTGAGAAATCACGACTTCAATGACTGACTCCCAGATGTTGACGAACAGTGAGGCGGGTCTGTGTATCGGAAAACAAGTCCACATGACAACACTTCTCGCGTCCTGTTGCGGTACCTCCGCCCGTTACCTTGAAACTGACACAACAATTCTTCAGTTGTACAAAGAGGTCAGGTCAGCGCTAAACTAGAGAGGGGGATGCTCTTCTATAGTGGGAACAGCACAGAGATGGAACAAAAAGTTTCCGTTTTCAGGATCACATAAAAAAAAAAAAATTGCAAGGGAATGTTCTAGGCTGTTTTACCAGAACGTGTGTTTTCCTGCTTTGGCCCGTTTCTTGAGCTTGAGACAGCTCGGAACTTAATGAACGCTAATGGTTGGAGTGAAGTAGTGATGAATACCTTTGAGCAAACTTGTATAATTTATGTACACTACCCTTAAAAGGTTTGAGGTTTCATGAAAACACACATGAAATGAGTCTGGAAAATATAGCTAAATTGATACGAAATATAGTCATTGACAAGGTTATAAATAATCATTTTTAAATGAAATAATAATGATGTTCTCCAAACACTGCTTTGATCGAAGAATCCTCCATTTGCAGCAATTATAGCCTTGCAGACCTTTAGCCAATTTGCGCTGTTCTGTGAAAGGATTAATATACAATGTTGTACAAGATCTTCAGTTTCTTGGTAATTTCTTGCATGGAATTCTTCTTTCAGAAGAAGGTACTTTGATACTGGTCATTTTGAGCCTGTAATTGAAACCACAATTGCTGATGCTACAGATACTCAACTAATCTAAAGAAGGTCAGTTTTACTGCTTTATCAGCACAACCGTTTTTCAGCTGTGCTAACATAATTGCAAAACGGTTCTGTAATGATAAATTAGCCTTTTAAAATGATGAACGTATGATGAACACAATGTGCCTATGGAACACAGGAGTGATGGTTGCTGATAATGGGCCTCTGTATGCCAATATAGATATTCCATTGAAATACAGTCATTTCCAACTACAATAGTAATTTCAGT